>NW_020837947.1:45034529-45242038 GCF_003676395.1 Aethalodelphis obliquidens
TAAACGTCTCCCTCAACACTAAATTGTTTGCTTGTGCAGAATGTATATTTGGCGCTTTTTTCTTTGTGTATCCAGGGAATGTTTTTGAAATGTTGCTTATTACTGTGCCCTGAGGAACTGATGATATTAATCATGGTGAAGAAAGAACAGGAATATAAGATTCAAGCTGTTCTTTGATTAAAGCTTCTTAGATAGAATTTTACCTCAGAGCTTTGTTGTTTTAATGGCCTCCTGTAGGTATTTTTCTGAGAGTTCTCCGCTGACTTTGTTTCCTGGTTCCTTGTAGCAGTGCCTGTCAGCTTCCTTGCTGCATGTTTTTTACTTCAAAAGAAAGATGGATAATTTGCCTATTTCTGCGTTTTAAAGCAAGTCAAACAATGCCAAGTAGGCTATCATGTGTTGACAAGGAGTCAGCAGGAAAGGCCAGTCAGGTAGTCATCAAGTTGATATATTTGAGGTTGTGCAGTCATTTCAGCCTTGCGTCCACTAAGTACTCTCTCTACGCTGTGGGATTCGATTAATCAGGTGGCATTCAATTTAGAGTCCCGCTTATACCGTTTATTGTGTTAGTGCCTTAAACAGGAATATGTGGTATAAGACTCCATTACTGGAATAAAATACTACCTAATTACCAATTTCTTGAGAATCGCCTTTGAGGTAGATGATGCCAGAAAGAGAATACCTTTTGATCTTGCTAAATATTTAACTACTTTCATGAAATGGTAGAAAACTGGTTTTCTAGAATTCAATGATGCTTTTTTTTTGCTGAACCAAAATCAAATTTTATATGTTTAAAACTATTTTTGATATATTGTCCTAAATTTTACAGCTAATTTTCTGAGAATACTGACACATTTTTAAATGACCTTTAGAATTCACCTTTAAAATTGTATGCATTAGGATGGGAATTTCTATTGAAAGACATAAAGTTTCCAAATTGTATGTCCTGTTCTCAGTTGAGGGGGACCTGTTAGATTACTCTTGATATGTGATGCTAGAAAAGCTACAATACTAAGTCTTTCTGAATATATTTCAACTTCAACAGTGTTTTCTATTTTTAAAAGGAAAATAAAATCATTTAATTCATTGACCATATTACATTTTACATATTTCAGTTGAATATCACATCTTCCAGAGAAAAATCAATTACATTTTATTTACTTTTCCCAGACTGAGTTTAGTGCCAATCTAAGACACATAAACTTATATCCTGGCTGCCTTGCTTAAGAAATTCCTAGTAAAAGTCGCCACCCCAGCAAATTGCTTATTGTCACACAGCTAGAATCACCCCATAGACCACGCTTTGAAATGTTGCATCTTACTTACTTATTTTATAGGACATTTTCCTTACTACCATCAAGCAATTTGCTGCAGAGAAATATGCCAAATGACTGAAAACAATGCAAATCTGAAAATCAGTAGTTGATTGTTAATAATATGGTCCCTTTATCTTCTGAAAGAGGAGACACATTTCAATTCCATTGTCTCAAATGTACCAAGAAAGAAGGATAATAATGTTAAAGCCTTTGTGTTGTTTTTTCCCCACTATCAGGGTTTATTTTTCATCAGCTAGTACTACTAGATTTTAAAAAGGAGGGGGTGAGCTGATTTTGAATAGATTTGGTTACCAGACAACTGAGCCACAGTAGTGGAAAAATATAAGCTGGAACATTTTCAAAACTCATTTACCTAAATATAAATATCAGTCTGATATACAAAAAGCAACCCATATCTTCTTTTAGTCTCGTATGTGTGTGGGCACAGGGAGTGAGTATGGTTAATTGAAGCGCTTGTAGAATAAGGACTATGGGCTGAAAGAAATGAAAGAAATTGATGACTCAGTGCCCGGGCTTTCAGCTTGGCCTAACCTGCATCCTTGGTGTCACCGGCACTACTGGGTTTCTCCTTCCCTCCAGTTCGGAAGCAGTTCTCACCTACGCTGGGTCTCTGGAGCTGGGACTGTCAGGGATGGTCAGTCCTCAGAGCACCATCAAGAAGGACAGAGTCTAAAGTATTAGGTCCTCAGTGGCAAAGTCAATCACAGAAAGAGCTAGACAAAAAAGCAGGGACAGCAATTGGAAAACTCAAAGCTAGGGAGTTCAGAGAGCCTTCCAGAGGCAACTTGAAGCCAGGGGAGGAAGCTCTTTGTGGCAGGTTCCCTCCTGGTGAAAGAGATGCTAAGGGCACTGCCAGCTTTGATCTCCACCTTAGAGAGAGGACATGGTGGTGACCACAGTAAAGATAAGAAGGGAGGCTGCTGCTATCCTTACATAATGCTTGAAAAAAAAATCCAGAGAGCAGTAACAAATTCTCCCTGGTGCATCCTAGCAAGCTCACCAGGTCCTAAAATCCTAGGGGGAGAAAGAAACATTTTGCAGACATCACATATCAGCGAATGCAAAGAGTTATTAAATTTCCAAAGGAAATTACTTGTATTTGCAAGTAAATGTGTTCCTTACAAATTACGTGTGAGCAAGAATCCATACCAAGGAAAGACCCATTTCTTTGGAGAAAACGAGGGCTGGATTTCTGAGCTGGGTGTGAAGAAGGTCAGAGCCGCGCATTAGTATGCCGAATGGTATAATGGATCTGTATGCTTGTGGTAAAATGTTAATTGTGCTCAGAAATTGGTTTAGCTGGAGAGGAGAACTTGTGCTAGTTAGAAACAAAAAACAGACCTTGAATATCAGGCTAAAAAATTTGGTTTTGATAATTGGACAACTATTAAGTAATTTTTATTTCCCTTTTCTTGACACTTTTTGAAAAATTTTTCTCTTGGGGATGGACCTTGTTCTGTTCACTTTTTTTAGAGAAACTTTTGTTTTTGGTTATTCAAACTCTGCCATGAAGGAACCTCAAGCTGTTTAACCTTGGCTCAGTTTTCTCATCTCTACCATGAAAGTCTTGGGCTAGAATATTTCTGAGATCTCTTTCAATTTACAATTGTGAGTCTGGGCAGTTTACAAAAGTAAAGAAATGCTGTACGTATCCAATTGACACTGAAATAGGGAAAAGTTGTTTTCACTTGCTTAATGACTTAATTTCTAAAATTAGATATCCACACATTGAGAGTTGGGGGAATCAATTGTTACAATCTTGTGTAACGGATGATAATATTATGACCCTGAGTCATCCCTGTATCTTTCCTTCTGTGCCCCACACTTTACTGTTCAACACACACTCCTCCAAAGGTGGAAAATGTGTAGGTGGTGGAGGCCCAGCTGACTTTATGTATGGTGACGTACCTGTAATACATGTTAACAGAAGTGTAGTTTAAACATCCTAGGTGATTTTTTCTTCCAAGCTTATGTTAACAAGGATTATCATGAGTTTAAAAGGGAAAACCATGAAAATAAAGCACATAGAGCTAAAGACATTAGAAATATCTAATGCCACAGTCATTTCCTACTAAATATAATCTACCATCCTGTTGAAAATGAATTTCAGAGAGTTTTCCAACTGGATGCAATAAATGCATGCTTTCTCTCTCGTTCTCTCTCTCCTCCGAATTCCCCAGGACTTGTGAACCGTAGACCCACTTTTATAAAGGTGGAGATTGTGTTATTCACAGCTACATCTCCAGGCCCAGACAATCTTCCAAAAAGTAGAGGCTCACTATAACGTGTGATAGATGACAGAATGTTTATGTGAAATGGTGAAATGTTTAAGCACAACCCCAAAGGTCAGCCTTGGAGGATGGCATGGATCCTGCTAAGGTGACTCCTGAAGGGCTCCAGACAGTCAAGGCATGACTCTAAGGGCTGGTCAGACATTCTGGAAACTGTCAGTAGCAAGACTGGCTAAGCAGAGTGGCAGAGGATCCCAGCTGGAACTTTCTTTCAGCATTGCACGAACTGGGCTCATCCTCGGGGACAGGGGCTGGTGTCTGGACTGGGCCAGGGGAGAACCCGAGTCTCATTAAGAAGGGAAGCAAGGATGGAGAAAGCAGCAAGCCCTGGCATCTAGCCCCCAGTCTGGGCCCGGGAAGGACCCCCAGTGGGTAGAAGGTAGGATAAGCTGTCATAACTAGGATCTAATACTAGCTAACTTCTTAGTCACCACCATCAAAATGTTACTTTTTTAACCTTTGCTAAAAATAAACAAATATACAGATAAAGAATAACAATTTTTTAAAAATAAACTTTCAGTTTTTTTCCAAAGACCATGGCAAATATCTTTAAGGAATGATACTATAATAACCAAATACTGCAGGTAACCTAAATATTCAAATACAGTGCTTGGTTTAGTGCATGGAATAACCATGCACTAATACTATACAGCTATGTAAAATTATTTTTAAATATTCTTTAACATTTTAGCATGTTATTAAGTGAAAAAAATAAGGTAATTAGTAACTAGTATTGCATTTTTTATAGAAAGAAAATTTAGTTTATTTACAAAGAAAACAGTTTAGAAAGATATAAGCCAAGATGTTACCAATGTTTTTTGTTTCATAATTGGATTACAATTTTTTTTTTTTTTTTTGCTTTCCTAGAACTCAGTTTTTCTGTAATGAACATGTATTACTGTTTAAATAAAAATAAGGCAACAAAAATATAAAAGAATTAACAGTAAATTTTTCCTTGATGCACAGGTTATAGAAAGACATCTGAGCGGAATGTCTCATGTCTTTTTAAGTCCTTAGAAAGGGACTGCTCCTCTGGCGTGTGTCAGTGTTCACTGGAGTGAGCGTTACCACAGAAGCCTCTGGCACCGAGATTTCCATTTCTGTTGTAGCTAAAAAACTTAGAACATTATTATGTGATACATACACTGTGGGTCAGAGCAATAATACAAAAATAATAAGAGTAGTTTTGCTTCAAGAAATCCAACTTAATTTAAGGTGACTGAATTCCGATTTATAAGCCTGAGGTATATTAGAGTTTGAACACTTTTTGTTTCCTTTCAAATCTACATTAATATTTGGCTCAACACTCAGAGGGAAGCAATTCAGCACCAAAGGTGCAATTTTTCTTCCAGAATGCTAAAATCAATTTAGCTGTTTGGCTTGTATTAAGTGGTGGGCTATAATCTCAGATGCCAAATTTTCCTCAAATCAGGTGACATTACTGGGACTTTTGAAAAAAAAAATGTGAGAAACTTCCCTGTTTAATTCTTGGAATTCAAGTCCTGAAGAAAAAGAACTAAATGTTCCTAAAAGGAGAAAGTTTCTACTCTCAACTATAAATATATAAAACCAGCTTGATCATTGCTTATCTTTGTAGAGAAGATTTTATTATTTTACCTAAGAGTATTCCTTTTCCTGTGTTAAATTTGATTTCTAGACTCTTTCCTGAAAAGCAACTTAGTATTTTGCATGTGACTTACTAGAAAGATTCTTAAAATATGGCTTATAAATCACTAATGTTTCATCAGTTTCTAAAATCATCTTCCAGTCAAACTAAAAAAAAAAAAAAGACTAAAATGTAATCACACAAAAATGTTTTTTCCCTGTGGAATGAATCCATTGTCTATTTAGAGCACACACACACACACTAAAATTCACATTTCAAAAATATAAAAAATGGTATCACGTAATCTTAGAGTTAGATATGAAAGGCATCAAGATATGGTTGCAAGTGTACAGATATTGAAATCACAGAAAGTTGATTTCAAGTCCCATTTTAGCCAATCATTGTTTATTGTATAAATGTACAGCCAAATTACTGTATCTCCCTGAGCTTCAGTGTCTCTTGTTTAAAAGGACAGTAACCCCTATGCAGCAGGCTTGTAAAAATTAGGAAAACAATTATGCAAAGTCCCTGTCATAATCACTAGCAAATACTCAGTATGTAATAAGTGCTAGCTGAGGGCTTGTTTATTATCTGTTTCACTATACTGTAAGCTCCTTCGGGGCAGGAACTATAGTCTCTTCGGACCCTCAACGTTTTAGCACAATTCCTCTCTCCTAGTAGTTGCTCAATAAATATTTGTTGAATAAATTAATGGAGTAGTATAATATCCTGCAAGGACTGAGGGTTCCTACTCAGGATTAATTGTGACTTTGCTGGAATGTAATATAGTAGATTATGCCAGATTTCCAATTCCTCTTAAATTTTATGATTTTGTTATCATAAATATCTTTTCTCTAAATTTTTTGTATTCACTTCTCTAGAAGCTGGAGTATATTTCTATGTCCAGTGTTTCCTATTTTCGTTGTTCTTTGTTTTCCCATGTTTTCCGATACTTCCTTAACCTTAAGCAATTCTTCCTTACTGAGCCAATTTAATTCTAATTTACATTTCTTCTCACAGCCTCCTCAGCTTTTGAAGAACCGGAATGTTGCTTTATGAAAGGTCGTTTTATTTTCTGCATAAGTCAAGAATTTGTCAGATTCTGCCATTTTATCAGAACAAATTTTTTTTTTGAAGTATAGTTGATTTACAATGTTGTGTTAGTTTCAGGTATACAACATAGTGATTCAGTTTTTTTGCAGATTATATTCCATTATAGGTTATTACAAGATATTGGGTATAATCCCCATATTGTACAGTAAATCCTTGTTACATATCTATTTTATGTATAGTAGTTTGTATCTGTTAATCCCATACCTCTAATTTTTCCCTCCCTGCCCACCCTCCATCCCTCTCCCCTTTGGTAACCATAGGTTTGTTTTCTATGTCTGTGAGTCTGTTTTATATAATTCACTTGTATTATTTTTTAGACTCCACATATGAGTGATACCATACAGTATTTGTCTTTCTTTGTCTGACTTTATTTTACTAAGCATAATATTCTCTAGGTCGATCCACATTGATGCAAATGGCAATATTTCATTATGTTTTATGGCTGAGTGATATCCCATTGTATGTATATACACTACATCGTCTTAATCCAATTTACCTGTTGATGGGCACTTAGGTTGCTTTCATGTCTGGGCTATTGTAAATAGTGCTCTAATAAACACTGGGATGCATGAACCTTTTTGAATTAATGTTTTTGTTTTTTCTGGATATATTCCCAGGAGTGGAACTGCTAGATCATATGGTAGCTCTATTTTTAGTTTTTTAAGGAAACTCCATACTGTTTTCCGCAGTGGCTGCACCAATTTACATTCCCACCAACAGTGCAGAAGGGTTCCCTTTTCTCCACATCCTCTCCAACATGTGTTATTTGTAGACTTTTTTTTTTTTTTTGCGGTACGTGGGCCTCTTACTGTTGTGGCCTCTCCCGTTGCGGAGCACAGGCTCCGAACGCACAGGCTCAGCGGCCATGGCTCACGGGCCCAGCTGCTCCGCGGCATGTGGGATCTTCCCGGACCAGGGCACGAACCCGCGTCCCCTGCATCGGCAGGCGGACTCTCAACCACTGCGCCACCAGGGAAGCATATTTGTAGACTTTTTGATGATAGCCATTCTGACAGGTGTGAGGTGATAGATAACTCATTCAGGTTTTGATTTGCATTTCTCTAATAATCAGTGATGTTGAGCATCTTTTCATGTGCCTGATAGCCATGCGTATGTCTTCTTTGAAAAAATGTCTATTCAAGTCTTCTGTCTATTTTCTGATTGGGTTGTTTGTTTTTATGCTATTGAGTTGTATGAGCCATTAGTATATTTTGGATATTAACCACTTGTTGGTTGTATGATTTGCAAATATTTTCTCCACTCTGTAGCTTGTCTTTTTGTTTTGTGATGGTTTCCTTTGCTGTGCAAAAGCTTTTAAGTTTAATTAGGTCCCATTTGTTTATTTTTCCTTTTATTTCTTTTGCCTTGGAAAGCTGATCCAAGAAAATATTGCTATGATTTATGTCAAAGAGTGTTTCGCCTATGTTCTCTTCTAGATTGTTAGTTTCGTGTCTTACAATTAGGTCTTTAAACCATTTTGCGTCTGTTACTGTATATCGTCTGAGGGAATGTTCTAATTTCACTGTTTTACATATGGCTGTCCACCTTTCCCAGCACCACTTGTTGAAGAGACTGTCTTTTCTCCATTGTATATGCTTGCCTCCTTTGTCATAGATTAATTGACCATAGGTCCATGAGTTTATTTTTGGGATCCCTGCAGAACAGAATTTTTGACACATATGAAATGGTAAAGTCTCCCAGTGGTGGTCTGACCACCATGCCAGTTTTACCATCTGTGTTAGGAAGGCATTTGGCTGATACATCCAGATAAGTTCATCTCTTTACTCCTCCATTTGTCTTCCCTCAGAGACTGTGCATTCTACTTTTCCCTTTAGGTGTGTGTACGTCCATTCAATGTGTACCTTTTCGTATGCCTTGCTAATCTCTTATTCCCTTTAGTGTATCTGTTCCTTTTGAACAAGGTGAACTGTATCAGTTAAGACAGTATATATTATGCTTTGGTTACAAACAACCCACAAATCTAAGTGGTTTAAAATAAACTTTTTTCTCTGTCAAGCTACATACTCAGCATGGGTTGGTGCTCCTCTGTTCCCTTTGGCCTCAGTTTAGTATGAGGCAAACAGACAAGGTACTCCTGTAACATAGTCAAACAACAGCCACTATGGGAGAAAGAGAACGATCAGTGACACATCTCACACTAGCTCTTAAAGCTTTCACTTCGAAGCAACATCTGTCATTTCTGCTCATATTTCAATGGCCAGGGTAAGCCCTATATCATTCCTGTCTTAAAAGGGAATGGGGCAGTACCCTCCTACCACCTGTCTAAAAGAAGAACTAGAAATAACTGGGAAAGAGATTAATGCCTAAGACATACATCTTTCTTTTCTTTTTTTTTTTTTTTTTTTGCGGTATGCGGGCCTCTCACTGTTGTGGCCTCTCCCGTTGCGGAGCTCCGGACGCGCAGGCTCAGCGGCCGTGGCTCACGGGCCCAGCCGCTCCGCGGCATGTGGGATCCTCCCGGACCGGGGCACGAACCCGTGTCCCCTGCATCGGCAGGCGGACTCTCAACCACTGCGCCACCAGGGAAGCCCAGACATATATCTTTCTACCAATTCATTCTGGCCATGCATCCTGTCCCACCTGTGGGAGCTCATACTTACTTCCATACTTTAAAATTTCAAGTTTGCTTACTTTTTAAACCATACACTTTTGAAAAGAAAAATGGGAACCAGTAGTCAAGATAATAGTAAATAGTGGTAATAACCCCATACAACTGCTTTATTTATATACAGATTGTTTTTAATACAGTTAACTCCCATCCTTAAGAAAGCAACTGTTTGAGAATCACTAGTCTACTAAAAAGAACATCATACCCTTAAGACAAAACACAAATTTGCCCTCTTATTTCTTCTTTGTATGTCCTGCCTAACTACAGATCAACTTCTTTCTCTATGTCATTTTTTACAGTGAAAATTGTGCCTACCTCTTTTGACATGTGGGAATGTCTAAGTCAGCAAGAAGTGTATACTTGCCCCCTTAGACCCTCAACAGTACCTAAAGGTCATCTGCCTTGAAGACTGGTAAGTCTGGTCATAATACAGAAAACCCAGAACTAGGGGAATAAAGG
The DNA here is from genome assembly GCF_003676395.1 of Aethalodelphis obliquidens. NCBI lineage: Eukaryota > Metazoa > Chordata > Mammalia > Artiodactyla > Delphinidae > Aethalodelphis > Aethalodelphis obliquidens. Next base: position 45,043,965 of record NW_020837947.1, read on the forward strand.
AGTTCTCCTTGTCACAGAGAGAAGGCTTTGTGAATGTTAATGGCAGCATTAATTCCCTCTATGACCTGAGGCAAATCACTTAATTGCTAGCTGTCTTCCTTTTCTGGTCCAAGGATAATATTAACATACTCCTCTAGGTCCTTGAGGCATAATATATAGATTTGATTGCAAAGGCATTTTCAGAATATGAGACACTGTAGAGACATTTGATGTGCTCTGAATTGCCATTGTTGCCTACAATTCTCCTCCTAGAGGTGACTGTCTGGCCAGAGAGAGAAATGTCTGAGGCCAGAGGTAGTTCTATAGGGCAGAGATGTCACTTCCTGAATTCCCAGGTAGACAGAGTCATGGATATGTTGTGGATTATATCTGGGCTGCTGGATGCACTGATCTTCCTGCTTTCTTCAGGCATTTTTCTGGTTTCTATCCTAACCATTTGGCAGAAGAGATAAAATTCAAATTAGTCCTTTTTTTGCTGAGTATATTATCTCTAGAAAAAAGTTAGATTGGAGAGCTAGTTGTAAATAATACTATGCTTTGAGTTTAGAGTAATGATATGTTTATTTGGCATTTAATTGTTTGCAGAGTGCTTTCGCAGCACATATAATCTTATTTGAGCCTTACCTTATCACTCTGTGCGATGGGCATCATCCCAAGTCACAAAAAAGGAGAATGAAGCCCAAAAGATTCAGTCTGTTGCCCAAAGTCGCCACACTAAGAAATAATGAACTCAAACCCAGATTTTATGATTCTGCATGGAGTAATCTTTTATTCCATTGTTCCAGGCTGCCTCTGTGTTTTTGGCAGACATAGGTGACACCCAGCTATAAACCATGATCAGGTGGAACCAAGATAGGGTAGGAAAGGAGGGAATTGATTGAACAAGCAGGAAGGAACTTATCATTTAAAGCCAATTACAGGTTTCTTTTGCTTAGAAAATGAAAGGAACTAACCATTCCTTCAAGATTAATCTTAATATTCTAATGAATTAAAATTAATTCAGTTAATTAATCAGTTTTTCTCCACCAGAGCATTCAGCCAGAATGGGGAGGGGAAGGTCTTTTTAATTTCCAGTAAAAATGATGACTTGATTTCTTAGGATGATGGTATTAGCCAATGACTCAACTCCATCTTCCCCCCCAAAAAAATAATAGAAATAAGGAGAGATGATTCTCATTCATTCATTATGCATTCATTTACTACCATTTGCCAAGAAGTTTTAGTCTAATGGGTGGAGGAATGGGGAGAAAATAAGAAAACAAAGGATGATACCAAACCCCGAAGGAAAGGTCAAGAAAACTTCTTGGAAGAGGCAGCCATTAAGGTGAATTAAGCTGTTACTTAACCTCATGGCAGGAGAGTTAGTTGGGTCAATGGTGGGGAATGGAGTTCTGGATATGAGAACAGTAGTTTAAGTAGCTCTGCATGGTGAGAGGATGGGGAAGGAGGCAGGAGTAGAGTGAGATGGGCTAGAGAGGTGAGCAAGTGTCCAACCTTGAAAGACCTGGATGCCCTGCTAAGAAATTTCAACTTTATACTTACGCTGTTGGAGCCACTGACAAATCTGACTAAATCAGAAAGGTCTGTGGGGCAGGTGGATTTGGGGGCCTGGTAGGTCTGTCAGCTGACCTGAAAACATCCAAAGAGGTTGTTAGTGAAATCCAAGCAAGAAACGACCAAGAGAGGTTACGGTCTTTGCTGCATATCATTTAGCACATACACAGGCAGATCAGGAACTAGAACCCAGGTGTCCTAATTCCTAGGTTGCCATTATTTCCCCATCCCACAGTGCTTTCCTGTCTCTGGCATTTTCTTTCTTTAGAGAATTCTATTCCCTTTGAAATGTGTGCTAGGGTGCTAGAACAGTTTTTAAAGTAAGCTCATTCTCTACTGGAACTAAATATTTATCATGGTGATGTTAACATTTAGACACTTCTCACCGGCAATTCCATCCATGTGATCTTATTTGGTTTTCTTCTGAGAATACTAAAGCTATTTTTACTTCCTTGGGTAAAAATAAAGATGCCTTAAATTTCTCCAGCTAAATATTTCAAACTTTAGGCTTTGATTTTTCTTTATAGTTTAGTTGGGAGAATAAAGTAAAGCAGTTTTTTATTTTATTCTTTAGTATCAAAAGATAACTGCTCACTGTTAATGAGAATTGTAGGGCCAGTTCAACTGCAGTGATAAGTTCAGAGCATAAAAGATCATATATCAACATGACCTCACTAACCTTCTCTGTACTAAATGACAAACTGCTAGAAATTGCCTTTGGATCAGGTCACAGACACACTAAAATACTTACCCTTCACTACAGAACTCTATTGAACCCTATCTATCATTTACCACGTTCGATCACAGAAGCCTGCTTCAATGCTAAACAGAATTTCAATCAAAGTATAAAAGGAGAGATAACTTCCTTTGAATACTTCAATTTCTGATATGATTGAGCATCTCTTTGCACTTTTGAAATAATATGGGGAAAGATCACAACTAGTTCCACTATGCTTTTTGCATTTGTAGAAAGATTGTGCTATAAGGGAAAGAATAGGGTTTTAGAACCAGTGGGTTCATCCTGGTGTCTCTACCTCACTTCCCCCTCCCATAAGAGGTTAACATCATATCATTGCTATTATGATGTTATTACTCTTTTCTTAACAGCAGAACTAGACTCAGCTAATAGGGAATTGGTTAAGCTTTTTAAGAGAATAGTGTGATTCAACCGAGGGGTTCTAAGACTGCCAGCTTCATGTTATACATACTTAACTGCACACACTTCATCCCCATCTTCAAATAAATGCCATTATTCCTTGTTTTGAATGTGTCTATAAGTGACTTTTACAGTCTAATTAGAAAAATCAGGATTTTTTTCTCTTTTTTTTTGCTCTCAGTACTTATTTTTTTTAACATCTTTTATTGGAGGATAATTGCTTTACAATGGTGTATTAGTTTCTGCTTTATAACAAAGTGAATCAGTTATACATATACATATATCCCCATATCTCTTCCCTCTTACGTCTCCCTCCCTCCCACCCTCCATATCCCCCACTTCTAGATGGTCACAGAGCACCGAGCTGATCTCCCTGTGCTATGTGGCTGCTTCCCACTAGCTATCTATTTTACATTTGGTAGTGTATATATGTCCATGCCACTCTCTCACTTTGTCCCAGCTTACCCTTCCCCCTCCCCACGTCCTCAAGTCCATTCTGTAGTAGGTCTGCATCTTTATTCCCGTCTTGCCCCTAGGTTCTTCACGACCATTTTTTTTTCTTTTTTAGATTCCATATATATGTGTTAGCATACGGTATTTATTTTTCTCTTTCTGACTTACTTCACTCTGTATGACAGACTCTAGGTCCATCCACCTCACTACAAATAACTCAATTTTTTCTTTTTATGGCTGAGTAATATTCCATTGTATATATGTGCCACATCTTCTTTATCCATTCATCTGTCGATGGACACTTAGGTTGCTTCCATGTCCTGGCTATTGTAAATAGAGCTGCAATGAACACTGGGGTGCACGTGTGAGAAAATATTTGCAAATGAAGCAACAGACAAAGGATTAATCTCCAAAACATACAAACAGCTCGTAGTGCTCAATATCAAAAAAACAAACAACCCAATTAAAAAATGGGCGGAAGGCCTAAATAGACATTTCACCAAAGAAGACATACAGATGGCCAAGAGGCACATGAAAAGATTCTCAACAACCTAATCATTAGAGAAATGCAAATCAAAACTACAGTGAGGTATCACCTCACACCAGTCAGAATGGCCATCATCAACAAATCTACAAACAATAAATGCTGGAGAGGGTGTGGAGAAAAGGGAACACTCTTGCACAGTTGGTGGGAATATAAATTGATACAGCCACTTTGGAGAACAGTATGGAGGTTCCTTAAAAAACTAAAAATAGAACTACCATACGACCCAGCAATCCCACTACTGGGCATATACCCTGAAAATCAGAATCTTAAATAAATTACTATCCTCAGGGAAATGAATACACTCTTCAACTACAATCGTTCTAACATTCATGTGTTATTTTCATATATTTTTCATGTGTGGAAGAAATGTTTGGGGAGGCATAAAATCCTTGAATAGGTTGTTGAACTTCATAGTTTGTCAATGGGTAATTACTGAGATTTCACATTATACATAGCATTTATGCATTTGAGTTTGGACAGGCACTGTGGCTCACTCGAGAAACAAACGGAACCATATAGACACCATCCTTACATTCATAAATCCTACAAGAGTAATAGAGAAGATGATTTGCTGAATGAATGAATGAATGACCTTTGTTTTCACATAATCTTTTAACATGAAAGGAGTATATATATATATATATATATATATATATATATATATTTTTATATTTTTTTTTTTTTTTTTTTTTTTTTTTTTTTTTGCGATACGCGGGCCTCTCACTGTTGTGGCCTCTCCCGTTGCGGAGCACAGGCTCCGGACACGCAGGCTCAGCGGCCATGGCTCACAGGCCCAGCCGCTCCACGGCATGTGGGATCTTCCCGGACCGGGGCGCGAACCTGTGTCCCCTGCATCGGCAGGCGGACTCTCAACCACTGCACCACCAGGGAAGCCCTGAAAGGAGTATATTTGGCTATGTTAGAGTCTAAATTACAACAAAACAACTGGTCAATAGAATTAAAAGAAAAATTATCTGTGTGGTTTTAACTTTAGCTTTCTCCCTAAAGTTTTTGCCATCTCCCTAATATTAACCCCTTCGATTATATATTGTACTATGATTAATTCATTCAAGAAAGACAAAAATCAAAGCATGAATATTGTACCGGTCAGAAAATCACATGTATAACACCAAAATAGACTTATTACCTTCACACAATCAGATTTTTAAAAAATAGTTTTCTAAGTGGGAAAATACGTGACTTTATATAATGCCAAATGACATATTGAAGCTTTACAACATTCCTGTTTGTGCAGCCCATGACATAGGAGGTCAATTTATTATGGAGTTTCATTGGCTTTTCAACAGCTAAGTCTTTGAATGGTCTCACTGGATCTTCACCAGCTAAGCCTCTGTCAAAAATCTTTTAAGAGTTTGTGCCATTACCATCAAGGAAACTTCAGTAACATTCTCTTCTGTAAATCAGAAATGGGAATGATTATTCCCCTGCTCATGGCTAACATAACAGCATGATGGATAAGATAGAACGTGGAATATGTTGTTTGGCATGGAGGAAAGGGAAGACCCAGTAAGATAAGTATTTAATATTCCTGACTGCATTAAAAATCCATCAATGAATTAAACTACTCATAGAGAACCTGCTACATACTTGGTGTTGTAGTGATTTAAAGAACTATAAATTGTTTCCACCATCAAGATTATTCCATTCTAATCTGAGAAATCAAACCAATGTATAAGCCAAAAATGCAGAGTCAGCCCAAAGCCCATCGTTGCAATGGCAGAACAAAAATTAAAATACAGGTGCCCACAGGTATGTTGTTCATTTGAGATACTTGTTACTGTCATCAGTCCTGTCACAGAATCAACACAGAAACAAGACAAAGATGGATGCTGTAGCTGCCCAGCCTGTTTTCTAATGATGTCAACTTTGGCCAGAACTGCCGCAAGTTACAGGAATGCTATTTTCATACTACTTCCGAGGACAAGTAAATGATCACTTGAAAAAGACTCTGACTTGCCCAGACCTTCCTTTAACCAAGTTAACTCTGGAGTAGAATTTGGTATGTAAGAATTAGTCATAAAAATTCATTGGAAGAATACATGCCTTGCATGTATTCTGATGGAGCCACACAGACAATAAGTGAATAAAGGGATGAATGAGAGTTTGGGTACTGATACATGCTATGAAGAAAGGTTTTTTACCATCAGTTTAACGGAACAACCTCAGGCTTGTTTGGATAGGGTCACTGAAGCCTTATTAAAAGAGGAGACATTTGAATTGAGACATCAATGAGGAGAAGACAGCTATCCAATGAAGTGGAGGAAGATCAATTCAAGCAGAAGCAAATCAAAGTCCCTGAGGTAGGAACAAACTTGTTTAATTTGCGGACAGAAGAAAAAAGAAAGGAGAAAGAAGGTCAGCATGACTAAAGTAAACAAAGGGAGGAGCTGTAGAAGATGAGATGGAAAAGTAGACAGGCGTCCAATCATGTAAATTTTTGTAGCCCGTAGTAGAGTCTGGAATTTTTACTTTTGAAGTGGAGAGACTTTTGAAGATGGTAAGTGAGGAGATAGCTGAATCTAATCTTCACTTTAGAGAAAAAACCCTAAGTCTGTAGAGTAGTGGAAAGTGAGGACAGGTTATTGCCTCCATCCCGGTGAGAGATGAAGGGGAACTGGACTGAGTCTTAGCATTAGAAATGAGAGAAGTCACTGGACTCAGGACATACAGAAACTTCTTGTGCATTTGGATGTGTCATGTGAGGGGAAAAGTGGAATTAAGACGTCTACATGTTTTGCCTGAGCTGCTGAGTTAATGCTGCTGCCTTTAGGGAGGCCTCTGAAAAGTTAAGAGGGAAGGGATCTAGGGCTCAGTGGAAGAGACTGGCTTTCGACTGGCTCGTGGACAGTTCATCCACTCCATGTGAAAGGCAAGATGCATATGTAGCAATGGGAGCAGATTAGGGAAATGGTGGGAAGATGCTGTATTTCCCATCTAGAATCATTTTTCCTATGAAGAAACAAACACAAGCTGAGAGTAAATTGAGGAAAGGTAGTGTTGGAGATTTGAGGAAAGAAAAGGTATGAAGTAATCACCTTAGAGAGGGAGAAAGAGAATTTATAAAAAATGTGCTAAGATTGATTGGAAAGGTCAAGAGGTCAGTTCTGATATGTAGTCATATTCGAAGGGAGGCCAGTTAACAAGGTTGTGTAATTTTTCCAATGATCAGCTCTGTGGGTGCTGGCAGAGAATAAGTAGATCGTTGGGTTTAACCATGGGTATTAGTTTCCTATTGCTGCTGTAACATACCACAAACTTAGGGGCTTTAAACAACACAAAGTTATTATCTTACTTTGCTAGAAGTCCAAAAATGGGTCAAAAATGGGTCTCATTGGGATAAATTCGAGATGTCAGCACGGCTGCATTCCTTCTGGAGACTCCAGGGGAGAATCCATTGCTTTGCCTTTTCCAGCTTCTAGAGTACATTTCGTGGCTCACTGCTCCCTTCCATCTTCAAAGTCAGCATCTGGCTGGTCAAGTTCTCATGCTGCCAACAGTCTGCTTCTCCCTCTCTGCATCCCATGTGGTAACCCTGGGCCCACCCGGATAATGCAGCATAAGCCTACATCTCAAGGTCCGCTATTAGCAACATTAATTCCATCTGCAACTTTAGTTCCCCTTTGCCATACACTCTAACATATTCACACTTGCAGGGATTAAGTTGTGGACATCTTTGGGGAGCTGTTATTCTGCCTAACACCATACCAGTCTCCTCTAGCTGCCATAATAAAGAACCATAGACTGAGGGGCTTAAACAACAGAAATTTACTTTCTCACAGTTCTGGAAGCTGGAAGTCTGAGATGAGGGTGTCAGCACAGTCAGTCTCTGGTGAGAACGCTCTTCCTGGCTTGCAGACAGCTGCCTTCTCACTGTGTTTTCACACAGCAGATTGAGAGAGAAAGAGAGAGACAGAGAGGGACAGAGAGGAGAGGCGGGGAGGGAGCTCTGATGTCTCTTCTTATAAAAACACTAATTCTGTGGGATCAGGGCCCCACCCTTATGACTTCATTTAACCTTAATTACCTCATTATAGGCCCTGTCTCCAAATATAGTCCCATTGGGGGTTAGAGCCTCAACCTATGAATTTGTGTGAGGGGACACAATTCAGTCCCTAACATACACCATGGTTGGAGTTTTGACAGGTGAAATATAATGAAGAAAAGGAAGGCGGGTGAGAAACTTGAGTGTTTTCAAGGAATGGTTATACAGCTGAACTATAGAATCCAAGCTGTAAGCAGAGAGTGAGGGTATGAGAAGGATGGTTAGAAGGAGGCAAACTTGTAATATCCGGGAATAATGGATCTCGATGAGGTCGGGAAATTTCTGGAGTGGGAAGACTGGAATCAGTAAGCTGGAAGAATAGGAGGTGATGGTCAGAGGGCAGAAGATTTTAAAATGGAATTTCAGAGGCTTGGGGTAATTGGAAATGGCAAGGTTTATGAGTTTTGAAAACTGAAGAACCCAAAGAAACTAATAACAAGTCATTTTCCTCCAAAATAAGTCAGACACCTAGTATTGACCCCAAGAAGATAGTAAGGTTCCTGGGTGCTTTTTTTTTTTTCAAAGAACAAGTGCAGTGTATCCATTTTGAAAAGTTTCACATTCTGTTCCTGGTCCCAGGACCTGTCTGGAAGAAGCCCCTCCTCCAGCCTCAGCCGGGTGGGAGGGGAGAGCAGTGCATGGACAGTGATTTCTATCACCCAGGGAAGCAGAACCCAGAAGATACATGCTCTGTGTGAGGAGGATATCCATCCTATTCAGGGACTAGTAAATGACTTAGAGAATTATGTGTAACGGCTTCCACTAAAGTGTGGCAGTGTTATTTAGGATGCCTTCTATGGTACCTATAGAATATTTTGTATCTAATTTCCTAAAGATGTTTCTATTTTGAACTTAAAACTGTTTCATGCTTTATTTTGCAGTACAAATATGGGCCATCTCATTGCAGTGTTCATTGAAAGATTTCTCTCTAGTCTAGTGTACTATGCCCAGAAAGCATTGAATTAGTTCTGCTGTCAAAACCAGTACAAAATCGTCTGAGGGGTGCATAGTTTCCATGTCACATTATTAAAATAGCATTATTTTCTTCCAGGTCCATGCATATACTTTTTTCTAAAGCATTATAAAATGACAGCTTACTGAAAACAAGAGGCCAGGTCTGCATGTCCTCTGTAATTTGGGGGTGAATATGAGTTGGATGAGAAACGTACTGAATAAAATCAGATAATAAATGGAATGGTACATTATGTGTTCTGAGGTCAATAATTAATTAAATGTAATTATTGCAGTGATATTATTAGAAAATAAGGATTTGCCTTGTGCCTTTGGAGAGAATTTAGAAACAAAGGTTTGGCTGTTTTAACTAGTTAGAAACTAGTCCATCATGTATCTTTTACATATATTATTAAAATAATAGACGCCACTACATTATGGGATGTGCAAATACAAGTTTCACTTTCAAAACATTCATGTGATTATTTCCACACTTCTAATAGCCTCACGTGTCTCATTCCACCTCACGCCCTTTTTTCATTCTCTCATATCCACCCTTCCTTCTTTCTTGCAGCTTTTTAATTTTCTGAACATCTTGTGAAGCCCAGCTTTTCCACAGAGATTTCTTTGACCCTGAGACCCACACACAGCTCATCTCTGGCTTCCTTTTGGCCTGGGGTTAGTACCACTATTCTCAATGCAAATGGCCTCTGTTGACTAATCTTAACATTTTACAATTTAATGTCTATAAGGACAAATTAAATCACATTCTTACAGAACCAGCCTGGGCCTGGGCACAGAGTCAGGCTCAAAAGCATGTTTTATTTATTGATTCAATGAATAACTGATGCATGCCTCAACTCTCCACCCCAACTCAGCCATCCCAGCCACCAGCTTGAGATTCACTTAGTGATGGCAGTGGTGACAGAGCAGGGAAATAAAACAATGTGTAGACTCTAGGCCACAATTGTATATTTCATAAACAATTTTAATTACTTTTAGACAGATTAAAGAAGAGTAACAGAAAAACAACACAACTCTCCAATAAGCACTTATCTAGCAAGAGGTCATCATCTAGAAGGGTAAATGTTCTATATGTATATGGGTACACATGTAAATGGCATCACTATAGCTCACCATTTCCGAGTCCCTGCCCTCAAGAAGCTGACAATAATTCTCACTTGAGAAAAGACATTGCATGTTGAGAGAGATTTTTGCTTATGCTTTCTATAGTTCCTACTAAAATGTAAGCTCCATGAGGGATTACAATACTATGTCTGTATTGTTCATTGTTGTAGCCTTAAAAACTAACACAATACCTGCATACAGTAGTCACAAAATACAGTTAAATTAATGCCAGATTGCTTTTTAACATACAGGAGACCAGGGGTGAGGGGAAGGGCAGTCACTCTAAGACTGCAAAGGTAGCACACACTGCTGTAACCCAGTGTATTATCAAAATCTTTGAATCAGCAGCAGCCGCGGATGCCATCCTCAGAGAGGGGGGAGCTATGAGGTCCAGGGAAGCCAATCAAACCAGGAATCAAGACCCGGCTGAAAAGGGAGGGGAGGAGAGCTGCCCTACATTGGGACAGTCGATGCCCATTCAAACCAAGTCTCAGTTAAGGCTGGCCCTGAATTTTGCAAGGGAGGATTACTTAATCCCAGGTCCCACTGGACAGGCAGGTGGAGATGAGCTTCCTCAGTCAAAATTGGCTTCTGGGGTTCCCTGGTGGCGCAGTGGTTGGGAGTCCGCTTGCCGATGCAGGGGACGCGGGTTCGTGTCCCGGTGGGAGGATCCCGCGTGCCGCGGAGCGGCTGGGCCCGTGAGCCATGGCCGCTGAGCCTGCGCGTCCAGAGCCTGTGCTCCGCAGCGGGAGAGGCCACAACGGTGAGAGGCCCGCGTACCGCAAAACAAAAAATTGGCTTCTGAACTAGAGTCAGACTGGATCTATAGGTAGAGCTTCTGGAGGATTTCACTCCGAGTAAGGCAAGGAGCCTTTAATGGTCAGCAATTTTGTCTCTTGGTGTGAAAAAATAATATATACATACATACATACAAACACCTTCCACTTTAAACTTCTAATAGATGCAAGGGTCAGTTCTCGTAGGAGAGAAGTAGAGGAATGCTGTATACATTTTTTTTTAGCAGCTTTAATGAAGTATAATTGACATACAATAAACTGCACGTATTTTAAGTATACAATTTGATAAGTTTCAATATATGTCTATACCTGTGAAACTGTCACCACAATCAAGATAGTGAACATATCCAGCATCTACCAGAAAGATGTCCTCATGTTTCTTTTTAATACCTTTGTGCCAGTTACTGATTTATTGCCTCTCAGCTGCAAATGCACCCTTTTTTGCCTGCTCAGTGAAAAAGGACCTGTGTCAGTAGAGGATGCTGGAGAGGTATCCCAGGAAGAAAGAGGCTTGCTTCTAGGTTCTGTTTCATGCACTGAGCAGGCTTCTACAGCATGTGCAGGGCCAAGCTCCTGCAGTGCCTAGCAGCCAGCAGCCCTCCGTGGCCAGAAGCTTCCCACGGCGCTTCCTCGGGCACTTTCATAGCTGAGTGCCTCCAGTGAGACATGTCCAGGGAACAGCTCCCCCTGGCACCGTAGAGGATGGATCTCAATCAAGTTGCACCCGTGCTGCACCACAGCAACTTCCTTTTGTTATCCAGTGAGCCAAAGCTGCACCCTTTCCAACAAGGTCTGTGTCTCAACCATGGGAGGAGGGAAGGTGGCAGTGGGGCTTTTACTCAGATGCTTGCTCCATCTCAGCGTTCAGGGTGATAGCTGCTTCTATATCGCTATTCCTATAGAGTCTTTATTACCTCTTACTAGCCGATCCCTGGTTACTGCAATCTCCTGGTATAGTTAATACTTCTGTGTTTTAAACTTTCTCTGTTTGAATTACTGTGTTCTTTCCCTCTCCTGATTAGACCCAGACTGACTATTAATCTCTCCATCTATCTATACCTTCCTATATATCTACGTATCTACTACCCTCCTAACCATCCCAATTTGCTGCTTCTCCCTCCCCTAGGCAAACACTGATCTGCTTTCTGTCACTATAGATTAGAATTCATTTTCTAGAATTTTATATGGGAACCCAAAGATTTTCTCCTATGTTTTCTTCTATAAGTTCTATAATTTTAGGTTGTACATTAGGTCAGTAATCCATTTTAAGTTAATATTTGCATATGGTGCAAGGTATGGGTCCAAGTTCTTTTTCGAATATAGATATCCAGTTGTTCCAGCACCACTTATTAAAAAGATGATTTCTCCACTAAATTGCTCTGTACCCTTGTCAAAAAGCAGTTGTCCATATATATGTGGGTTTACTTCTGGACTCTCTTCTGTTCTGTCAATCTATTTGCCCATCCTTATACCAGTGCTGCACTGAATTAATATAGCTCTATAATAAGCCTTGAAATCAGGTAATATTAACCTTCCAACTTGGATCTTATTTTTCAGATTTGTTTTGATTATTGTAAGCATTGTAGATTTTCATATGAATTTTAGAATCCCCTGGAAATTTCTACCAAAAAAAATAGCATACTGAGATTTTGATTGAGATTATGTTGAGTTTATAAATCAATTTAAGGAGAATTGGCAGCTTCACAATATTGGGTTTTCCAACCCACGAGCAAGGTATACCTCTCCATTTGTTATTGAGACTTCTTTAATTGCCCTCAGCAGTTATATGCTGTTTTATAATTTTTGGTGTACAGGTTTGTATATCTTTTGTCAAGTTTATTTCTAAATATTCCATATGTTTATGCTATTGCAACGGCATTGAATTTTATATCGATCATTGCGAGTATATAGAAATATAATGGATTTTTATAAATTGAACTTGTGTTTTGCAACCTAAGTCCACTTATTCTAGTAGCGTTTTTATAAATTCTGTCAATCTTCCTCCATAGATAATAATGTCATCTGTGACAGTTTTACCTCTACCTTTTCAATCTGTCTCTTCTTTTCTTGCCTTATTGAAATGGCTAGAACTTCCTATACAATGATGAATAGAAATGGTGAGAACAAACATCCTTGTCTTGTTCTTGATTTGGGGGGAAAAGCATTAAATCTTTCATCATTAAGTATGATGTTAGCTGAAGGTTTTTCATAGATAAACTTTATCAGGTTGAGAAAATTCCCTTCAGTTCCTTATTAGCTGAGAGTTTTCATCAGGAACAGATATTGGAGTTTGTCAAATGCTTTTATAGCATCTATTGAGGTGATCATATGGTTTCTCTTTTTTAGTCTATTACTACGTAGTTATATTACTTGATTTTCAAATGTTAAACCAATCTTTCATTCTTGGGATAAACCTCACTTGGTCATAATGCATTTTTTTAATGTTTTTCTATTTTTCGTCTCAAAAAGGCAGGAATTGAAACTCATGGGAAGAAAACAAAAAGCCAGGAAAATATGGTGTTTCCTTCTTAATTCCTTACTCAGTTTTAAATTACTCAGTCAGTAATTTGAGCATTGGGGAAGATTATAACCTACGTTTGCTTCTCATTACTTCTCAGTATAATTTCTAACAAGCCTTTTTGTGCAATTTCTAAGATGTGGTTAATGGAATTATTTTTAATATGCCATCTGCTGGTCTTTTAATTTTAGCACTAGTAACAGAGACTAAGATTTGGTAAAATACGTAACAACCTTATAGAACTTATATCTTACTTGGTAACTTCTCTCCAACAGAAATAATGCTCAAAGTAGTTTTTCCTCATTAATTATTTTCTAGGAATAGATGATTGTATACTTTCTCAGAACCTTGTCTTCATTTCCAACTTTTACATTGTACCTAACATTTCATAATTACCATGAACAATTGAATTCATGTATAAGCTTCAATTGTATTTTGGTATAAGCTTCAACTCTAACTAGCAAGGAATTTTTGTCGAAAGGGAAGTTTCAATTCCATCCTAAATATTCTCCTGTATTATTTGGACACCACTTCTGGGCAGTCATTTTACCTGTGGCTGCCACAAATCAGGACATCATTTTTATGTGTTTCATAAAAGAGGTAGTTCTAGATGATACGTTAAAAGTATGGATATATATCTATTATATGTAGTTTTGCTCTATACTATTATTTATAGAAAAATACAAATAGAACATATAATGAGTGGGGAAGGGTGAGTGCCTTTAATGTAAGTCTTTTTTTGTTGTTGTTTATTCAATTGAAGGGACATTTAAGGAATGCCAACTCAACACAGGGTTCTTAATAGTATTTCTTAATTTGTTATCCCTCTCCGAAATGATGGTATTTTATCATTTCATTCGATAGGTCTATTTTAACAGAGAGATGGCTACTCTTAGATTAGTCATATGATGGATGATAATGTAATTTGTTTCATTCAAGTAGGGAGAGTTTTTGCATTTCTAGGAATCCCATTATCCTTAAAACCTTACCCAATTTTCTTCTTTTCATGAAATTACCTCCTTAGCTTAATTACAAGTGTAGTGTTTTCCCACAAGCAATATAATATCTACTTATCCTAAACACCCCAAAGTCAAGAAAACTTAGTGTTAATAAAATTGATTCATTCAGTTCAGATCAAAAGCAGCATTACAGCTTACTGGTTAATCAAAGTAAATTTTGCTAATGCCACAAGGAGTCGAGTCCATTTGTAAAAGAACACGTGTGCAACTTATTTCATGAAATTGTATTTTCTACACAATGTTAATTTGACCTCGCTAATAAGATAGTTTTGTGAGACAAAAAAGAATATTTCATTAAAATATTCTAATTGTTTTATGTGAGATGTGTCCAGATAAGGAAGGGGATGTGTACAGTATTATGTAGAAACATTTGTTGACATAGAAAACTGCCTGAGCTCTTTGTGTTAAAAGCTGATCAGCTAGTGCTTACAGCAAATGCATAGAGTTCATCCTAAGGAAAATCAGGTCAACAGTGATCAAAAGAACAAGTCTACACTCTTCACCAAATTTAATTCTTGAAAATTGCTTCTAAGCTGACAGCAGTATTTCTCCACAGGGGGAATATGTTATTGTGGTTCCATTTCCTGATCAAATGAATATAAATTAAAAATATAATCAATATTATATCAAAATAGCAAAGATACAACAAATATAAATTTTGATCAGATCAAATAGGAAAATGATGCTGCCTTTGTATAAAAGAGAACAAATGAACTAATTATGAATCCCTCAAGGAAGTTAAAAATCATACCTCCCAGTACCAAACAATACCACTGTACTATGTGGTAACTAACCTAAAGTAGGATACTGGCTAAAACAAACTTTAGTTAAAATTCTATTAAAATTTCTTTGGCTTAAAATTTAGGAGGACATCTGAGGGATTTTGTGACTTTTTCAACTCTCCTAAAGCTATCCATAGACATCTGCGCATCTCCCTTCTTTTTCCTAATGTATTTTCCCCTCTACTAAACAAAAGTTTTCATACATAATTATTTTGTCGACCTCAAAATCAAAATCATTGGTCTCAATATAACGAGCTACTGTTGACAGCTCTGAGAGTGGTTTACACTTCACTGGGAGGCCGTAAAAAAAATCACCAGGTCATTGACACAAACCTTTATTTTTCTTTTTCTTCAGAGCTTTGAAAGTTCTTTTAGGAATTGCAAAGATAAGAGGTATCCCAGAGCGCAAGTATTTGCTCCAAAATCTGTCAATTTTAAGTGAATGGATAAAGGGTGGCAGAAACTGAGGTTTTAATTAAGCCTGAATTGAGGAGAATGATATTCAAAACCACAAAAAAGAGTCTTGTGACATACCTTTAGTCCTTAGGTAACTTGGGCCAAAAGTATTCTTCTTTTCCTTTGCATTTGATCCCACATACTAGTTCTTCAAAACTTTCTAAGGAGAGGGAAAAAAAGTCAGGTCAACCTTTGGGGAAGCTACATGAACTTTTCAAGACCAGCACCTGCATATTTCATGCAGCTAAACAAAGTCTAGTGAAGGGCCAGCATAAAATCAGCTGTGCCCACGTGGTGCCAGGAGTAGCTGTGGAGATGAAGTTCAGTGTAGGATTCTGCAGGGCCCAAGAGAGCCTAGGAAACTAGGACCAGTTCTGGAAAACCCCAAAACTGAATAGATTTGGAGAAGATACAAAGAGCAAGATGGCTGCTGGTGACCTGGACTTGGGGTCAAGCACCACTGACTTAAACACATACTGATGCTCAGAAAAGGAGATAATGAGTGTGGATTTGTCTCTCTGGAGACACAACTTTAACCTATAATTAGTCAACAGAAGTGAAATGTCTGTTGGGAAATCTGAATGCACATAGTCCCCTAGCTGTTAGTATTTTTTCCTTCACCACACAGTCTAGGTATCAGAGGAACTGAGTTCAATTCCAAGCTCTGTCACTTGCTTGTCATAGGATTTTTATAACTTATAAAATCTCTATGGTTTAAACATTTTTAAAATGAAAGTCAAATGCTTCTCCCTTTTGGATCTCAGGATTGTTTTAAGTATCAAAAGGGATACAATACATAGGAGTGCTTTGGAAATTAGAGCACTAGATAAGATGTTAAGAATATAGTCAATCAACAAGTAATGAATTGCTGACTGTTTTCCAAAGTTAGCTGGACTCTGCAGAGCTGTGGTTCTCAAAGGTCAACCATTTGTGGTCAGTTTCCATGAGTTTTCCCATATCCTCCTACCACCTATACTATTATTTACTTAGTATTTTTTCCATAAATTAACTCACTTTTTTTTTCTTTTGTGCCTACTGAAGCCTCATCCTAAAATTAATATTCCTAAAATCAGAGGTTGAAGTGCTTCTTATATAATTGCAATATATATTAAAATAAATTCATACTTATTAAAATTCTTTATAGTTCTCTGTATCATGCTTCAGTAAACATTGCTAAAGAAGAGTGCTTTAAAATTCAGGCAAGTAGTTGAGGCTGAACAGTCAGAAATGGAAGACATCAAAGGTTTTGGCAATTATTTTATCCTTTTTCGGATATAATCACTCTTCTCCCAAAAGGTACAGTTTTGCTTTTTAACTTTAGATGAGTTGGAATTTTATTTTGAAATGCCTTTACAATAACTAAAGTCATCTGGAAGTGTGGTTTCCCAAGAAAACTTTGTATTTGGGGTTTTAAAAACCTGTCTTGGTCCAGCAATTTCTGTCCATCAGGGGGAGGGCACACTGGCACATGCTGCAGTTCAGAAGGGGAGACTTTTCTGAAATGCCTGTTTATGAAGCCATATTTTAAATTTCTTACACAGCCATAGCTGTAGCTCAGCGTGTTGGCATTATGATGTAATTTCAATGATAGAGTCTGAAATAAGCTATATTGTGTGATTTTTGGCACAAGCATTCATCCAATAAACTGAGCATTCTAAAAGGGGAAGCAAAGACCATGTAAATCCCTTCAGACCAGAGTGCCTCACTTTTGCTTCCTAGTGTATAAGTACTGCCATCAAGGTTTGCTACCACTTTTCAAGCTACCCGGGTCTGCCCCTCTGAAGGCTGTAGATGGGGAAACTAACGACAACAGGAGGCCCCAGATCTACAGATTTGTTCCCATTTCAGCACTGAATGTAGAGGTTCTAGAATCAGCTTATGTTCCAGAATGCCAAAGTCCGAAGGTAGAATGGGCCGCGTGCAGCTGTTCTAAGCCAGGAGTTCAATAACATATACCAAAATGGTTAGTCAGTAGAGGAAATGCTACAGTAAATACATAGTCTTCTTTACTGATGATATTTTTGGAGCCTTTGATATACCCATAGGCACTGAAAATCACCAAGATGGGACTCCATATGCATCAGTCCACAAACTGATTTTACCACATAATCTTTTTTTTTAGGGAGTATCTGAGGAGACTAGTGTCCCAGGAGAGCACTGCTCTAAAAACATAACATTGCTATTTGTGGATAATATAAATGTAATGCAATATAATATAGGAGGTTACCTTTTCATCTATTTTAAAAGTATGTTACTTTTGTGCTTTGGAATTGCCCTAGATAAGTATGTTTTAAACTTTTGTTAAGTCTCTGCTTATTCGGCTTAGTAACCTCTTTGTGGCTTCTGAATAATGTAAGAACTTGATTCATTATTTAGAAATCTTAGTAGCTGCAGTAAATGAAGTAGATATTACACTTAATTGAGACTACAAATACTGCAGAGGTTGCCAATCTCACATGGCATCAGACCTTACTGAGTTTTCATGCCAGCTTAAAAAAAAAAAAAGAAAAAGAATTCACTTTCAAGAGTTAGAGAAAACACTGTGCCAGTTGCTAGTGACCCTGGATGTGACTTAGTTTATAGAAAGACACAGATTAATTATTTTCAATCCAAATGCTATGACTTTTAGCTAGCACGTTAATTTTAAACAAATCCTATTCTCCATCTTGTCTGGGAGACCTTACCTACAAAGTGATAAAGCCTGTAATGACTGTCTTGCATGATGTCAACTTTAGAAGCATATATTGTATATGTTTTGGAACTAAATATTTCTTCTTCCCATTGACTCTTGACCCCCTTAGAATAGCTGTCACCTTCTTCAAACGCTTTCACTAAGTAAAAAGTCAATTGGCTGTAAGTGGTGATGAAGAAATGTCATGTGATTAATACTACAGTTTAGGCTGCTGTGATTAGTCACAGAAAAAACAGTTAAACTTCCTCCCCAAGAAACATGGTACGTTAACAGCAAATGGCCTGCCTGAGCCCAATAGGAAGAAATAGTTGGGCATGTTAAAAGCTGCCTATTGATTTGTGCCCTGACTGAAAGCCAGGCGTTGATGTAAATGAAAATGTGTCAAGAGTTGATATCGATTTTTTTTTAAATCAGACCATCTCTGGGGAAATACTGCTAGCCATACTACTGCTCTTGTCTATGAGTGAAATAAGGTTCCTTTCCACAAGACTACACATGTCCAGACATCAAATTTTCCTCTTTAACTGAGGTGTGGTAGGATGCTGGTCCATCATCTGCAATCTCTGCTCAAAAAAATGGCCCAGAGTCCCTATATCCAGGAATAAAATGAAAAAGGGAATTTTAAGTTTAAGAGGGACTTGTATGTGGGAAAGGATGTGGATCCATGCCACCTACCTACCAACTGGCCTGTTGTATATGGATCAGAGCACACACATACACTTAAGCTAGAAATTTCCAGCCCATGTGTTCCAAGATAAATCATTTCAGAAGGATGTTTATTTTTAGAAAATCCTATTCAAAGATAACCATAATGTAAGATAGAAGGTGAAATTTATTAGGATACAAACCACCAAGTTGGGGTCTTTCTTCTCCTTCAGCCTGTAGGAAACTAGCCACATTTTCCCCTCTTAGAAGTAATTTTCTGAGCTGTGCTTTACTCATAGGCCCCAGTGCTTGTAAATATTGATGAACAGTTTAAGAAAAGGCCAAGAATAATAATAATCATGCAGCTTTTGGTCAAATCTATGGAGGTTTCAGCTGCCTAGACAAGGCTGCACTTCACGATTCAGCTGGGGTAAGGGATGGATTTTAATATTGGGCACTTAGAATGGAAAATTAGTATGGAAAAGGAGAGGTCATCACCTGCCAATATATGTGGATTATTTGGAATCAGCTATGGGGATTAGAGAAATTCCTAATAAACTGATAAGGGGAAGGGTCATTCCCTCCATGGTAGCTTAGAGAGCTAAATCCACTTAGCTTGATTCGTTGGCCTTAGGCACAGGCACGTGATAAAAACTCCACATTGCAAATTGATTAGCTTTTTGTTGATTACTCAATGACCTTTGAGGTATTCTAGATTTCATGATCTGTACACTTTTCCCTCGAGATTAAATAAAAAACAATGATCAGAAATAGACCTTAAGGGAATGGGAATTATTATGATGAGATCATTCTATGCTGAATGTCCTGCATTAAAATTTAGGAATGTGTAGCAAAAGCTTGCAGAAGACAGTTAATTACTTTGTAGTAACAAATGAGGTAACAAATGTTCTAAGTAGATGGGACTTCGCAATTTAGGGCCACTGTCTTAAAACAGTTACAATTAATCTGTAGCTCTTAAAATAGCTATAGCTTGCTAGAGCTGTAGTTTAACTAACAAACTAAGCTTATGGCTGATCCTCTGGAGTTTCCCTGAGGAGGTTACAAGAGCAGCCCTTCCTGCAGCCTGGAAAACAGTGCAGACCCAGAGATATTTGCCTACGATGGTTCTAGACCAACTCTTGACTGTTCTGCCTCCTGCCATCCCACGTATTGTTGTCTTGTACTGTTATTTATCTTTGGATATATGTTGATTAAGTATCTCCAAAAGGATAGCAAGCTTAGTAAAGTCAGAGACCATGCATTATAGTTCACTGTGTTATCAGCAATGCATAACTTCATAACTGCTTAAGGAAAAAAACCTATAAATATATATACATATATATATATATACACAGCTGCATATATATATTATATATATTTATATATTTAAATGCAGGATGAGCTAGTTATCCCTATGATATTAAATTACTTAGCCACTTTTCACCCTGAAATCAAAAATATACATACCAGTAGATTTACACAGTTATTCATTCTAGGATAAGCTCAAATCAACTCAGAAAATATTATTCAGAATGAAAAATGCTTTTCTTCTCATAGTTTATTCAACTGCTTAACATACACATTCATTAAGTAATTCCTAGAGGCCTTTCTCTCATGCTCAGGCATATAAATATCATTTTCAAATACGTATACTTAAGACAATGAGATAAAATGATTTGAGAGTAGCCATGAAGTCTTGAATCATGGATAATATTAATTTATCAACTATCTGTAATATAATAGCAATAAATCATTATACGTTTGCCTGTGTTTCCAGATTTAGTGGTCACCCAGAATATTCAAATATGTTGTCTAAAGGTATGCATTTAACAAATTAATTGATCTTCTGATTTTGACTTCACTTACCAAATTGTACGTTTTTGTGTGGTTGTTTTGTACGTTTCTAGGAAAAGAAATTAGCAGTTGTGCTAGGAAAAGAAATTGTCACAGCCCAAAACTTCCAGTTTGAGATCATAATAACTTTATTTACTACCTTGAATGTTTTAGAATATTCTTTACTTGCTTAGTAAAAGTCTAAAGTGTATGTTAACATTTAATTCCCATCCTTTCCTTGCACAGCCTGCCCTGCTTTTTCAAGACTAGTGAAAGAGGCGTACAAGTAAATGTTGTACACAAGTTATGCATCTGTCTTTTGTTTGTAGGAAAGAAATAGAAAAAAATGCACATATATAAACCTAAAAATAAGAATGAATTATTTGTCAACCCACAAAATTTTGTCACTGCTCTTTTTTGTTCATGGGGGTAGAGTTAGTTAAAAATCTATACTTAAAATTTTAGTGGGGAATTAAAAGTCTGAAATGGGAAACAGAAAAGAATGAGAATGTATACTATACTCTGATAAAAAGAAAAAGGAAGGAAAACTAGGGAAAATTTTCTTCCCTTTCTCATTCCCCACACCTACCACCCCCTAAAACACTTCTGATTACTTCAATTCAAAGGATACATATTTTCCAGAGCACAAAATACACTTCAGATATAGTTCTATGTGGAATTTTCAGATATTCATGCTACAACATTTGACAAGAATAGAAACAAATAAGAAATAACATAATGCAGTGCTCATAATTTGGACATATCTAAAAGTCTGTGGAAGCAAACACCAATCACAATATATTGTATAAAGAATGCTAAATATCCAATTTTTCCTTTCCTAGTAATAATGCTTTGTGTCATAAATACAATTTAATGTTACTGGGGAAAATTTTTTTTAATGAGTTTGGCATTTTATACGCCTGAGAACAATAAATCAAATATATCCTTATAATAAAAGACCCCTTTTCTCTTAAGTATATCTACACAGGACCAAGGCTTTCATAGATTTCTCTAACTGGTAATATATTAGAATTCACAACTTAAAATTTTTATTCTGCATATTCTGTTGCATAGAGTTAAACAATCTAATATCCAATTCCATATATATCTATATGTTCTACAGAGGGATATTTATTTCATGTCAGTAAATAATGATCTACTAGTATGATAGAATAATTCAGGTGATAAAAACATTTTAATATTTTCACTTTGTGTTACTCAGCAAGAAAAGTAATCAGGAAACTAGATGAAGTGCTTTTTTCCCCTTTTACTACACCAAAGAAATTGAGTTCAGCGAAGCATATTATGCACTTCTCTGTCAGGTGCATATTTACATTTGCATTTCTAAATTATTTACCATAAATACATTTTTAATTCTAGCAAACCTTAAAATAATAAAGTTCCATTTTCAGCCTTTATACAAACATGCAAATGTTAATGTTGCTAAGGAATATACTTTAAGTTACAGAGCATTTTTATTCATTATTCTATTACCCCTTCTATGATATTCACGTCTCCCAACAATTTTGAAATATTAGGGAGCCCCCTAGTGGCACCTGTATTTCTAATAAATTTCCAAACTAAAGAATAAAGTTAGTTTTGCTTTGGTTTTTTTTACTAATTACTTGGACCAGTTTTGATACTTACACATATTTTGCTGACTTTTTTCCCAGTTTTTAAACACAAGTAGACTTTCTTTCATGTCCCACAAATGTTGAGTATGTTTCTGGAATCAAAAATATATTCATAATAATTCTCATCTCCAGTTATTCAAATGCCCAATTGCTACAATCTCTTTTCATTCTTTCTCATCTTGTGACCTTTCCAGTCATCTCAGAAACCATTTGGAGATTGACTATAAAGAAACATTTTCGTGGGAAACAAAATTTCTGTATTAAATTGTAAAAACACACATCTACCCAAATAGATGTTAGTTTTAATATTATTGTAGTACAGAGGCGTATCTTTATTATACTTCCATCTAGCCAAAGGAAGATGTACTCAATGATACCTAGACTGCATTATCATTGGGCCAACTATATAAAACTTTTAGAACTTACTTTTAATTATGGTGAAGATTTGATGATGGGCTGAAGTATGATGTCCCCTTGGGTCAAGTGAGTAATTAGCAGTAGTTCTGATGCTTTTCCAACCAGATCCCCACAAAGCCTCTACTCTATTCTGGCCTGGAATGATCCTCCTTAATAGGCGAGCAAAGGCTTCCTGTGGGTTTTAACACTTCCACAGAATCTTAAAGGTTGAGGTGAAGTCAAAGAAACGATGGGGGGAGAGTATTCTTTACAGTGAGAACAACTTCAGCAGGCATGTAGAGATGAAAATAGCATGACTTTGCCTTGGAAACCATATGGTAAACTGTCAATATCATTGAAACACGGAGTGAGTGGTGGGAGCATAGGAGACATATCCAGAGATGTAGCAGGGCCAACCCAGCTATGGAAGTCTTTGGCGGCTATGCCAAGGAGTTTGAATTTACGCTGAACACCAGTGACAAATGTCGTAAGATAGTAAGATTCGTGTTTTAGAGAGTGAGTCTGGAAACAAAGTAGAGGATACATTTGAGAGGGAGTAAGATACAAGTCAGAGTGAAGATTTGGTCCAAGCAGGAAAGGATGAGAGCTGGTAGAGCAGGTTGTAAAAGTGCCTCTGCAGTAAGTGAGGTCATTTCTGAGCCACTGATACCCTGGGTGACAGTGGAATTAACCAAGGTCTGAGCAAAGGCCCTGGCACACCCTGCCTCAGCTCAGCACCCCATCAATTTTGTCTTTTTGTTTATTTACCCCTTGTCCTTGGCCATACTACTGCCTCCCTCCATCTCTCTGAAAGTGAGCTCACATGAGCATCTCATAGCCTTCAGCCTTGAAGAAAGACATGGGTTCTGTGGTCAAATTTCACTACTTTGGACAGTGTAAAGCATGGAAGAGACGAACTCACGGAACGTGCAGAATGATTAGATGTTAGATGTTGGGCATAAGGGCTGGGGGAAGCCCAGAATGACTCCTAGGCCTCTGGTATGGTAACTGGGAAGATGGAAGCACTAATCACTGTTTTGTAGAACCAGTAAGAGAGAAGGAGCGAAGTGAACTAGTTTTCTAGGCTGTGTAACAAACTCCTGCAAACTTTAGCAGCCTCAAACAGCACACATGCATGATCTCATCATTCCCTTGGGTCAGGAGCCTGGGCACAGCTTAGCTGGTTTCTTCCCCTCACGGCCCCATAAGGCTGCAACCAAGGTGTCAGCCAGAGCTTGGTTCTCATCTGGAGGCTCAACTGGGGAAGGATGTGTTTCCTTGCGTGTGCAGCTGTGGATTGCATTCACTTTCTCTCAGCAGAGAGTCCATAGCAGCTTCCTTCTTCAAAGCCAGCAAAGCCCGCTGCTAGCAAGACAGAGTCTTATATAATGTAATAAAACCACAGGAGTGATACCCCATCACCTCTGCCATATTCTAGGGGTTAGAAGCAAGTCATAGGTCTTACCCATGCTCAAGGGGAGGGGCTTATCCAAAGGCATGAACATCAGGTCCCAGGGATCATGGGTGATACCCTAACTGTCCATCACGTGAACCTTTTAATAAGGTTTTAAAATGTGAAACTTCTGGGTATCTTTACTTCCAGCGGTCAACTCAAGGAAATTCCATTATATACCGTAACTTGGACCATTATTACACTAACTTAGGATTATTAGAATATTTATCCTGAAAATATCTACCATAGAGAGAGAGAGGAAAAGCTCAATTCTTTCTGATCTTCAACATCCATTCAAGAAAGGTTACAATATACATTTTAAATAAAAATTTGTTCTTCAGAAACAAATTTTTATTTGAGAAATCTCAGTTCATCATTTCAAAATTATAAAAGAGCAATATCTAAGAATACTTCATACTAAATGAGATTATAAAAACATCGGGTTATTGCTGGTTGCAACACTGTCCACTATGAGGTTTGATTTGACATGAATATTTAGTGAAATATTGGAACTGACTTTAAATCCTTTCCTTGGGCACCTGTTCTTGAACACTACCACCCCCAAAAAAACAAGAATTTTTGAGAACTGGAGACAACCTAAAACATCATATATTATATCCAGTCTTTCTTCCAAGTCCTAACGGCCTTTTCTTCAAAATACCTGCTCTACTTACCCCTTTTCCTCCATTCACACAACGTGTACTCTAGGGCAAGCTGTCAGTGCCTCATGTCTGGCTAAATCAGCATCAGCCCCCTACCTGGTGTCCTTATTCTAATATTTCCTCCCCACTCTGTCAGTCCTATTCAAGATTGAATTTATCTTCTACATAAACAGCTTTTAACAAACAGTTTATTTTTTCAATCATTTGTGCTGCTGTTCCGTTTCCTATGCTACCATCTGTACACACCCACGTCTGGCTTTTTACAAGATCTATCGTCTCATATATATTCCATTCAGTCTCACTTCCATGCTTTAGTACAAACCATCTTTTCTCTCTCCAGTAATTCCCTCTTGGTTCCTACACAAGGCGAGCTTGTGTCTGTTTCCTTATCTCTGCTCATATTGTACTTGGGTTGTCCACGCCCCTGTCATCATCACAAATGCCCTAAGTCACAATGAATAGATATTGGAGGATGGAGAACCCAAGTAAAGAATGAGAGGAAAGCCAGATTCTATGTATATGACAGAAAAGGAGAACGACAAAACAAATCTGTAACAGGACTCAGAAGGTAGCAGACGAGGTGGAGACAGAAGGTTGGAAGAAGGTGGATATAATGAGCACTAAGGTCATCACATCCTAGAAGTCAAAACCAATCCCTAGAGCCAAGCTAGGTTGCTTAGCCTGGACAGATGTAAGTATCAAGGGTTGAGATAAGCAGAGATGGGCAGACAGAAAGCATCCAAGAAAACAAAATCCCAGAGGGCAAGAGAGGTCATGTGTGAGGATCTTCTCAGGCATTATAGGGATGGACGGGTGATCAAAAAGAGCAGACAGGTGCATACTCACCTGCTTGATGAGAGAACAGCTTGATAAGAGAGAGTGCTCTGCCTGAGACCCCGGTTTTCCCATGACATAGTGTACTTTTAATCTAGGCAGCTAGGTGCATGTGGAGGATCATGGTCTTTAAAGCCAGTCAGTCTTGGTTTCAAATTCCTCTTCCACCGTGTGTTGGCTGTGTGACTTTGGACCACTTATTGACCTTCCCCAAGCCTCAGTTCACTTATCTGTAAAATGTGGATAATCATATCGATCTCATGGTGTTACAAGAATTAAATATGATTACATATATGTGAAATGCCTGACATTTAGCAAGCATACACATACTTATTGATTTCTATCGTTATTTTTATTTTTCCATCTGCCAAAACCAAAATGGCTACCCAGTTGTCCCTGAGAGCTGCATGACCTTCTCTAAGCTCTTGTGATCTGTAGAGTCTGCTTCATTCTTTGTGGTGCTGTGGGTTTGCAAAGTTTCAGTTGATGTAAGCTAATTTCTCCAATGATGTTATGAACGACTTGGGGCAAGTCTTCCCAATGCTGAGCTCATCACAAACTCAGCTGGCACTTGCTATTACAATGCATTTCATGGCCCCACTTCATTCATTCCTTCAACAAATATTTCTTGAGCACCCACTGGCTGGGAGGCATGGGGATGCAAAAACAAAGCATAACAGCTTGGCTTCCTGGAGCGAGGCATGGATGATACCACTCAACTAAAAGCATGTGAATCTTAAAACTGGAAGGGCCTAAGAGATTATCTGGCCAGCTCTTTAATCTCATAAAGGTGTGATTGAGGATCTAAGAGATGACTCCGGCTTTTAATTTCTTCATCACTGATTTTTTTTTTTTTTTGGCCTACTAAATCATGTCATCTTGAAAAACAAAGAGAAAAGTCTAGGGTGTTTTTAACTGAGCAAGAGTTTGGAACTGAATGGTTTTACCATCTGCCATGTCATTGTGAAACTGAGCCCACTCCTCTCAGAGAACGTTGCCCCAAACGTGCATGGCATAACCTCCTGCAAGTCTTTACCAGAAAACTGACAAGAGTTCTCTCTGGTGGCTGTGCTCTGGTCTCATTGCTTCTTCCCCAGCATGAAAAAAAAAAAAAATCTGTCATAGAAACAGAGGTAATTCAGGCAGAATGCAAAGATGCTTTCTACTTTCTTTGCCAGGGAAGGCCAAGATGATGGTTTCCTCTGACGGTCATTCCAGACCATTGCTTTGTACATTTGAAAAGACACATCTAAGCATTTATATAGAGAAGTGCATTTGAATCAATAATATGGGACTAGCATCTGAAGACTCAGTGGCTTTAATCAAACTCTTTGCTCAATACCCTTCAATACTTGATCCACAAACTTGTCTCCAGATTAGAAGGCCAAGGTGAAGAGTAACATCTCTAGTTCAGGGGGGCTAAAGAGACATTTATTAATGTCTACAAGAAATGAATGAGACATTTATGAATCCTACAAGAAAATCTTAATTAGACACTGGAGCACTGTTTGTTTCATTGTTAAAAACTACCCAATCCCGGAAGAGCTGAAGAATAAGTAAAGACTAAAATAGAAAGTAGTGTTATAATTAGGCCCCCTGAAATGAAAGTGATACTTCACACACACACACACACACACACACGCACACGCACACGCACACACACACACACACACACGGAAAGTATTTGTCACTTATTTCTCCTAAATAATCCAGTATTAGCACTTACAATGAAAGTTTGATATAAACATTCTTGAAATAGCTAGACATGTGGATACCGAAGAAACAGGAGATTATGATTCAACAAAATTCCACTAAGAAGGCAGTTTTGTTGTGAGTTTTAGCTGCAGCAGTGTTAGTTCCGTCCAAGTTAATTAGCAAGATGACTTCATTATGATTTTCTTCTTGTTCATTTAATAGGTTCTTTCTGTTAAGAAACACTACTTTTTAACACAAGGATTTCATAATGCAAGTCCACGTATTTTGGAACTGCTTCCTTTTATTTCATTGGCACTTTTTTCAGTCTACCCATCACACCCAAAAGGGAAGCGGGGGCGATGGGAGGAGCAGGGCGGTAACATAAAGGGATGGTAGACATTTACTCAAGCTTCCTAAAGCTAAGAGGGTGGCATACCCACAATGATATGCGTGGCCAACAGGCTTTCCAGTAATATTTGATGTTCTAAATTTTGTTTTCATTAGTAGGTTCAAGATAAGAGCAGAGAGGAAGAAAAGAGGGGAGGGAGAGAACTTTGGGGACATTCATTTACAGCTTCAGAAAAATTCCCCTTGCTAAAATAAGAGGTGGGAAAAATACTGCTGGCATTTTACATACAATTAGTTACAAAGTATTCTAATAAACCAGGTTGTCAGATTGTGTCCGTCCCATCTAAATAACAAGCAAATTGCCTTATACAGATGGAAAATGTGTGAGATGAATAGATCTCCTGTGTAAACTACCTCAGCTAAGATTTATGAATTTTGTTCTACTTGTCTATCCTATTTAATATCATACCCTGCATTCTTTTCAACTTCTTAAAAAAAAAATCATTAAGACTAAACCTCATTTCAAAATCTTCAAGCTTTCGTAAGTCCCCTAATCTTTAGCAGCGGGTGGGGGAATCCACCTGTACAGAGTTCCCAAGAAAATGTCAATTGCTGTCTGTTCATCACTGGAGTTTCAGAAATGGAGCAAGGGTACACCCTATATGAAGTTTTGGGGAGTCATTTAGCAATGGTTCTAGTTGTTGTTATATTAGATAAAACTATTGAAAACAGAAAAGCTATTTTCTTTCCACACATACTAAACCCCAAAAATTGTGTTTTGAAGAGAATATTCTGAAAAATAAGAAATTAGCTGGTGATTTTTGGGTTTTTTTTTTTTTTTTCCAGCCAGGGTAGTGTTTATTGCCTTTCCCTTGGGCTAAGCCAGCACGAAGTCCTTCTGGAGACTCAAGCCCCACAGCAGCAATGGAAGGCGAGAGGGGCTGAGCTGACAGGAAGCCCTGCTCCGATGTCTGGGTCAGGGAGAAATGGCCCTTGTACCTTGGTCCTCTTGAGGCTTCAAGGGCCTGCTTGGCCGTGACCACGGAGCTGAGGGGAAGCCTGTGCTGACTGGAGAAATCTCAGGCTCACAGGGTCCAGTAGGTGTAGATGAGGGTCAGAAGGAGGGAGGTGGCCACAGACAGCAGCATGTTCTTCCGGTTCTCCTGCCGAAGCAGCTGCAGCTCCTTCTCATAGTTGGAGGCTTTGTTCATCAGGCTGCTTTTCTCCTTCTCCAGCGATCTCCTGGCCTCTGAGCTCAACTCTGCCCCCTGAGGTTGACCGATGGCTCTCTTCTGTCCACTGGCCACAGATAATACCTCTTGCCCCAGCTATAATGAATGTGTACTCTTATTCACAGTGATAATGGGAAATAATGGAGGAAGCAAGTATAGTTATTTGGAAATAATATAGAAGATACATCTGACCCTTCTTAGCTGTATGATGTTTGACCAGTCTTAGTTCACCTCCTGAGTATCACATTTCTAAGTGGAGGTGCTCATAATACCTAGTAACTTTGCTTTGAGGATTTTATGATGTAATATATGTGGGAGAAATGCTCTGTAAAATATCAAGCAACAGATAAGTGTACAGAAGGGACCAGAACAAGAAAGAATGGGGGAATCAATGAAATCCATCACTGCTATTTTGAAAGTTACCGAAATCACATACTCTTCTGCCCAGATAAAGGGCAGCAAGATAAATAAACCCTAACCAACTTGGAGGGGGTCACCTGAACAGGAGGGGAAGTGTAATTTACTCTTGTATAACCACATATGCCTAGATGCCATTGCCAGAAAAACTGTTGAATGAATAACGCCAAAGTTGGCTGATAAGAATATTTTAAACATTGCTTCCCAACTTTCCTTCCCCTTTCTACATGGCAGAGTGAAAATCTTACTACTCTGCGAATCAGGAGATATGTCGTCTAGTTTCAGTTCCCTAGGTGTGCATTGCATTGTTATTCATCCATTCATTCATTGGACCAATGTTTATTGACCTCTAAGTGTCAGGTCCTGTACTGAGCACAAAAGATACAGCAGTATACTTCGCACATCCCTAGCAGGGATCACTCAAATTCTCCATCTAGAACTTCTGCATCTGTAAGAAGAGAGAAATGGGCATAATGCTCTCTCCAGTCCCTTTCAGTTCTAATGTCTTTTTTTTCCTCTCTGCAGATTTTCATCCTATATTCTCCTCCAAAGACTCAGGGAGTCTTCATGCTGATCTTTCCTATTCATTAAATTATAAAATAATATTTATGAATATGTATATAGAGACATTACAATGTCTATAATGTATATACATATGCACGTCTATAACTTATTTCCTAAATAGCATTCCTCCATTCATTTATGCATCACACCTTGAGAGTCTTTGAGGGGAGTCACTTCGCTATTTGTGGTGGCATGTGCAGATATATTACACAGTCCTTACCCTCTAAGTACTTTGTAATAGAGGAGACAAAAGATATTCACAAATAATTACATGTCAGAATCTTTTCTTTAGAAAAAAAAAATCCGTTCACTTGATGGGATCAGAAAAGATTTCTTGTAGGTAGTGGTGCTAAAATGAGCCTGGAAGAAGGGATAGGATTTTGAAGCAAAGCGGAAGAAAAGAAGGTCATACAAGAAATAGTATGGGCAGAGGAAAAGACTAAGAACAGGATATCTGAAAAAGTACTGACCATATGGACATTTCATGTGTGAGACATGAAAGATGAGGCTGTTAAAGGAGATTGAGGTCAAGTGTGAATCACGATGCCAAATGCAGGTGCTAGGACTTTATGCCTTTGGCCAGCACTGTCTATAGCGTATAATGCAAGCCATATACATAATTTTAAGACTTAAGTGGCCTCATTTCAAAAGGTAAAAAGAAACAAGTGAATTAATTTTAGTGATATATTTTCTTTTACCCAGTGTAGGCAATGTATCATTTCATTTCAACATATAGTCAATATAATCAATACAAAGCATTTTAATGAAATAGTTTACATTCTTTTTTTCATACTATGTCTTTAAAATCTGTGGGTATTTAACACTTGCAGCAGTGTGCTAATGGCTAGTGACCAGTGACTACAGTATTGGACAAAGCAACTCTAGGCTATGGACAGACATTGCTGGGTTTTGAGGTAGAGAGTGGTTCAGTAAAAACAATTTTTAGACAGCTGAATGACGTTTTAGTATGTAGACATGTATCAGATTGTGAGGATATTATGGTCACAGGAAGGATATTATGGACACAGGACAGGGAGACGATGTTGTGGAAATAACCTGGCTTTGAAATAATTGAGGATGGAGTGTGGTGGTTGACTCATGTATTATAGAAGTTTGGGAGAAATGCCAAGTCTGCACAATCCAATTGAAGGAGAAAGTAAAGAGCAATATGCCAATTCACATAGTTAAAGGAAAAGGAGAACAGTTTGTTGCATCACCTGATTATCTTGCTTATCTCACTAGATTGGAACCTCAGTTCCACAGACATCTACTAATAAACTGTGCCAGGCTTTGGGGAGTTTATAAATCTATCTATCTATACATATATATATATAAATGTTTATAAATGTATTGATATGAACAGTTGTTCTTAATGTAACTTAACAACATCATGGGCAAAGCAGGCATTTACACAACAGAGAGCAAAACCTGATTTTGAACACTTTGGAAACACAGAAGAGGGAATATACAATTCTGCCTGGAAGAATCTAGAAAAGGTTCTTGGGGGAAGTGAGCTCAGAGCTGAATATTGAAGAATAAGGACAATTTCTACAAGTGGACATAAAGAAAGGACATCATGAGTAGAAGGAAAGGCATGAAGGAAATTAGCAAAATATCTGGTATATTTTGGAAACTAAATATTTGGAAACTAAATAGTTGCCAAATTTAGGGTCTGTATGGACATATCATATGAAAGGAAGCTGGAAAGGTGATTAAGGAGAAATCGGGGTGAGGGAATGTCAAGAGCTAGTTAAATGAACAGTGTTCCACTTCGCTGCAGAGGCCTGGAGCATCATCAGGGAAAGAAGCCCACTTCCAGAGGTGGGCGTTGGGGAACATGGCTTTAGCTTGAGAAAAAGATGCAGAGGGGTCGGCTTCCAAGAGAGTAATATGAAGACAGTAGTTTGTACATTATAACTCGGAGTACTGACTTAGTGTCGGATATAATGATCTGCCTTTTCACTGAAAAGTATCTGACATTTCACTAAATTGACCTTTTCTTGACAATAGCAAACTCAATTGCATCATCCTTTCTGTTCAAAGTTTGAGCATAGAGCTGGCATTGTCAGGGATACACGTGTCTCTTGAAGGCAAGCCTTCCCTGTTTGGTACTCAGTATTCTAAGAGAAGAAAGAAATCACTCCTGCTTTTTTGTTTTCTTTAAGCTACAGATGATGGGGAAATATGTCTGTATTGGTTTTATAATGCTGCATAACAAATGACTTGCCAGCATCCCAACTTAATACCGATTTATTAACTCACAGTTTTGTAGGTCAGAAGTCCAGGTGGGCTCAACAGGATTCTCTCTGGAGAATCTCACAAGGCTGAAATCAAGCCATCAGTTTGACTGGGCTCTTATCTAGAGAGTCTGGGGAAGGATCTACTTCCAAGTTCATTCGTGGTTGACAGAATCTAGTTCCTTGTGGTTGTAGGAATGAGGTCCCTGTGTTCTTTCTGGTTGCTGGCCAGAGGTTGCTCTCACTTCCCAGAAGTTGCTCTCCAAGTCCTTGTACCTTAAGCTCTCAACAGCACATCAAATCCTCTCCTGCTAGGAATCTCTCTAACCATCCCTTTTGCTACCAGCTGGAGAAAACTCCCTGCTTTTAAAGAGCTCCTCTGATCAGATTAGGCCCACCTGGGTGATCTCCTTATTTTTAGGTCAACTGTTTAGCAACCTTAATTACAATCTGCAAAATCATTTTGCTCTGTAACATAACATAATCACAGGAGGAACACCAGGGGCAAAGGTCATGGAGGAAATGAAGAATTCTTCCCCACCTACTGTGCCCTTACTATATCATATCAGAATACATTTCAAATGGAACCATTTCATTTTTTCCTTGTAAATTGAAATAAGCCACTATACAAGATGAAACAAAGACACAAAATGTCTTTGTCTATAAAAGAACAAATTTCGTCCTTGCTGAGTGACTGATTAAACAGATGGGCAAGAAATTTATATGAGCCTAAGGGGAAAGGAATAAAATAAAAGAGACTTTCATTTCTGGCAGTGTGGTCAAATAAGTACCCTGTATCACACTCACTATTGAAATAACTAAAATGTATGGTGAAGTAACTAATCTATATGTCCGTCTCTGTAAGTATATAACTATATCTATGAGGCTACTTGAAAGGAGGGAATCAGTGGAGCCCAAAAATGAAATAAAATGAGGAATGATTAGTAAGTTCCCAAGAGAATATTACTCCGAGAATTTCTGCCAAACCCTAGAATCCTTTAGCTTGCACTTTGATGGTTATGTGGGCTTAGCTTTGAGAAAAAGCACGGGAGCTGGTCAGTGCAAGGAATCTAATAAGAGACACTCATAAAAATAGTATTCTAGAAGACTATACTGTTACTGTAAGAATGAATTAGAAATAAACTCTAATATTCCACAAGGAAATCAATTTTGGCACAGAGTGAGAAGACAAAATTTCCTGAGGATTCATAATCACAAATAGGTCCTCCCTTGAGTTTGGTGTTCTAATTCATGGTACAGATGTGGTCCAAAAAACCTCAAGCATTATGCCAGAGGATCATGCCCTCAGGCAACTGGCAGAAGCAAATCTATAACTCCTTTTAAAGACTCAACTTAAACCCAGGCTTCCTGCTAAATGGGAAGGAAATCTAAAAAAGAGTGGATATATGTACACGTATAACTGATTCACTTTGCTGTACAGCAGAAACTAACACAACATTGTAAATCAACTATACTCCAATTTAAAAAAAAGTCATGCTTTTTACGACATGATCATTTACTACTCAGTTTATGTTTGAATCAGATAGTGGCTGTTTGTAGTAGAAGACATACAAGGATATGTGTTGCATTATTCCTAATAATGGAGAAAACTTGAAAGCAAACTTAGGTGTCTGACAGTTGCACGTGTACTGCATATATTTTTAATTGATTTATTAAACTGATTTTATTTTAAAAAACAAAACAAAACAGGCTTCCTGGGTTAAATAAAGTTCCTTAGAAAATGAACAACCCAGAATGAAGAATCACGGAACAAACAAGGAAATAAGACACTATGAGTAAAACAAAAAACCTCAACGGCCTCAGATAATGGAATTTTGGATGATATTGATAAATGCAGATAAATCTAAATAAGCAATGTTTTGTAAAACAGTAATAACAAAAATAATGCCTAACCTAGGAGGTGCTGAGGAATCACACTAGAATGAATATCCTGACCCGAAATGTACATAGTAGCTGGGAGAAAGTGATTGGAGTTAATGTGCTAAATTTGTAATTGGCATAATGATTGTTATTCTCAGGAATTATTTAATTAACTGGTTTCTGTCCTCTTTTTCTACCCTTGATGAAAGTATTGTCATCCAATCAGGATATTTTTCTGGGAAGAACTGATGATCCAACCAGAGAGAGACAGAAAGGATATTAACACTTGTTAATTACTTTATACCACTTTCTTTTCTTCCAAGCGCTATACTTTGACAAAAATCACTTTAGCACTCTTTCAAAACGTATAGCACCCAAGGATTAGATTTGCACTGATGAATGAGTATCTAGTCCTGGTACTAAAATTAATGCCAAATCTTCATAGAAAGAGGATGAATTTTCCCACAAATACTGACGGTCAATACAGCTAGATTCTATTTTGAACTCTGCCAGTCATTAGCTAAGTGGACCTAGGACTGTACCTGGACCAGACATTGGCTTCCTCATTTAGAGAATAGAGAATAAAATAGTTATTGTCTCTCATATCTTTGCTGTTAAACTCCAATGAAACAATGATTAAACTAGAGCTTTAAAAACTGCAAAGTGCTACACAAATAGATAGTAGCTTTATGAAAACTTTTTATGATGATTAAGTAGATAATAGGAAATCTTTCTCTAAAGTTTTTAGGTTGTTTTGATACAAATTCACTTAAATTTTATGTTAAATGTGTTGAATTTTCTGAGTCCAACTTTGAGATTTGAACATGGTGCATTCACATTTCTGTGCAATCAGTCTGCTAATGGTTTAATTCTTCACTTTAATGGTAAAATCAGCATCATCTTCAGATTATAAAAGAAATATATAACTTAGTGTTATAGAGGTTAAAGGGGAGGAAAAAGTTGCTGCAGACAGAGGATAATGAAAACTACAATGAAATAAAAGTTAATGATAAAAGCACCACCATACTTTTAATCTATTTGTGGCATTAAGGTATTTTTTTATATACATCATTTCTTTGATCCTCACCAAAAACAAAAACAAAATTTGTGAGACAGGAAATTAGATTTAAAAGTTGACTTTTTATCTGGTAGTTTATTTTTGCGGTATGCGGGCCTCTCACTGTTGTGGCCTCTCCCGTTGCGGAGCACAGGCTCCGGACGCACAGGCTCAGCGGCCATGGCTCACGGGCCCAGCCACTCCGCGGCATGTGGGATCTTCCCGGACTGGGGCACGAACCCGTGTCCCCTGCATCGGCAGGCGGACTCTCAACCACTGCGCCACCAGGGAAGCCCAATACTATACTTGATTTTAAAATAAATATACTCAACTGTTACTGAGTATGGCAAGTAGAACTGATATTACTATAAAATTTACCAGCTATACAAGTCAGAGGGAAGAGCTTATCCAGTTAACTTGAGCTCTTTAACTGCATGAGGCTAAATTACTGGAATGATCTGTTTGGACCACGTATCTTAATTACCTGTATAATTGTCACCTCTCCAGCTCACACTTTTCTATAAACACAAGATTAGAGAAGGAGAGATTCTGCTTCCAAACTTATCAGCAGGACAAATTTACTAAACTCCAGTAACTATTTAATGAAGTGAAAAGAAACTTTAGGAGGGAAAATACATACCCTTCTTCTACAAACATTAGTTACATATACCAATGAGATATGGAGATTAAGACTAATTGGGATTTCATGCCAAAATAAAGTTCAGTTCCTATCTCTTTCCTTAAGACCTCATTCTAGTAAATGAGACCCTGAAACAGAAACAGAATTAACTGATTCCTTTTAAGTTTAGTAATTACAAATGCAAAGTGAGTATCCTGCAGAGAGCCAGAGGACTACTCTAGCTAATGCAATAATGGTAGCTGTGAGAAATTATGTATGCACGATATCAGAAGCTGAATGGAGGAAAGAAGTGGAGAACCCATTTGAAAATTTGGAATTTGCTCAAAGCTGCTCCTGCAGTAACTCCCAGGATAAGCCCTCAGCACGGAGCAGTAATAAACTCCACAGTTCTATATAATTTACCAACTTTTTTCTTTTCATGTCTATCATTGACCCTCCATGGTTAACTGAAGAAACAAAGAACGAAATAGCTTCCTTAACCATTTGATAGAGCAATTATGAGCATCCTGACGGATACATTTTCTGCTTAATCTGCTAACAAGTGGTGTCCATTTTCCTCTTAATCTACATCCGTCCCTTCACATTTGACCTGACACATGCAGAACACCACTTCCCATGCCCTTGTTCTTGTAGCTTCTTCATTTGTTTCTTTCTCCTTACAGCTGTCTTATGCGATCATTATAATAGAAGAAAAGTGAATTCTTTGTGACACTTTTCCTCTGCTGCCCTTGGTTAATTTTTTCAGAATGCGATTCCTATGGGCTCCCTGACCTCCGGGCAGATTGAAAGCTCATCAGTAGACTCTTTCTTAAGTGTCGGTGTCTTTTCAAAGATATTTCTTGGCTTTGAATGAGAGAATTGCTTTTCACAGTGATAGGCAGTGGAATGTGAGGCAGCCATCTTGAAAGAATTCCAGACTATTTACAACTGGGGGCTTATAAGCACTTAACAATTGAGATTCACCTCTGGCACTAATTTCCGCCCCCACTGCAATTGTCTTTACTTCCTTACACATTAATCCCTCCTTATAAGAACACTCATTTAGTGCTAATCTGATGGAATTCCTTAGTGTAAGAGAAGTTTAGACCCAGAAGGGATTGTTAAACTCATCCCTTCCAAACCCTTTGTTTCTTGGGAGGAAAAATCAGAAGACCAGGGAGGGTAAATGATTTACCCAAAGTCACAGAGCAGGTGAGTAACAAAGTTTGAGCTTCCTGTTTTTACTTTAAAGGTAGCAGAGAGGTGGGAGTCAGAGGATTTCCCCCACAGATCTATGGTAGGGGATCCCCTCTGCTGGAGTGTGTGTGTGTGTGTGTGTGTGTGTGTGTGTGTGTGTGTGTGACCACATTATCCTTGCGTGGCCCATGCTCTTTTAGGGATATTGTACTTAGGACTGTAAGGCTTTGTGGATAGCTACCGTGCTTCTGAAAGCCAACACCATTCCCAGGGTTGGGTACCCAAGGAAGAGATGGGCCTCAGGGAAGACCACAGAACTTGAGGGAGAAATGAAGGGGAGTGGAATCCCAGTGCTGTAAGAAGATATGAAGGACTGTGCTCCTACGTGATGGGGTTAAGACAGCACCTCTCTTAAAGCCAAGTGTCTGGAAAAAGGAGGCACCACTGTGAAGGCCCACAGTAATCCATTCTCTGAAGGCTGGAGGGTCTGGCACCAGGACTGTACACATAATTTGTGGGACCCACTATAAAATGAAAATGGGCTCCTTGTTCAGAAATTATTAAGAATTTCAAGGCAGTGACAGCAGAGCCTTAACCCAGGCATTCAGCCCTTCTAAACACAGAGCCCCATGCAAATACACAGGTCACGTGGCCAGCAGCTGGCCCTGTCAGGCAGCAAGTTGTTCCCTTGGCAGATTCTGGTCTAAACATCCCAACAAACAAACATCCCAACATCTTCACTTGCAGGGGGTTTTGAAGAGAGTCGTCTTTTAAAGGAAGACTAGTGCCTTTTGGAGAGTGGTCTGACTGTGGATACTTGGGCAGGAGGCAAGGACCCTCCACAGGGGAAGTGGATCTTAGGGCCAGGAGATGAGACTCTGAGGTCCAGCAGACCCCGCCCTTGTGAGGAGTCTTCCTTCACTGCCAGTCTAAGAGGATCTGGGCTCTGTGTTTAAGGGAGGATGCAGTTTCCTTACACTTTTAACAAGAGTTGACCTTGAATGCTGGAAGACGAAGAGAGTAATGAAGCAGGATCTGTGTCCCTTGTTGCCCACATCATTCCCGGCGTCTGCAGTAAACATGGCAGCACTCAGTAAACATTTGTTGACGAATGGTAACATAGGCAGTTATCTTGAGAACAGAATTTGGTGGAGCCCTTCTGGCCCTGAAAGGAAGAGATTCCGAAAAAAGAGGTGTCTATGGTAATAAAAAGAGGAATGCTTTGAAGCACATTAATAATACTGCAATTTAAGAAAATGTTAGCCTGCCCAAGGAGACTTTTAGAATCATTTTGCATACAAACTAATTATAAATTATTTTACAGATTTATTAACTACTCAAAAGATTTTTCTAAGACATGTAGCTGTACTTTTCTTTTGCTATCAATGCCAAGAATAACAGCACTGCATTCTTTCTCTTTAAGTTCTGTTATTTAAAGAACATAGTGGCGGGATGCAGGGAGAAACTGGAAGCAGGCACAGAAAGCTGAGGACAAAGACCTAGAAAAGTGAAAATAGAAAGAAAGGGATTACAAGGGCCTCAGAAGTGAATATAGTCTCTTTTGAATTATGGTTTTCTCAGTAGTAGGATTGCTGGGTCATATGGTAGTTCTATTTTCAGTTTTTTAAGGAACCTCCATACTGTTCTCCATAGTGGCTGTACCAATTTACATTCCCACCAGCAGTGCAAGAGTGTTCCCTTTTCTCCACACCCTGTCCAGCATATATTGTTTGTAGATTTTTTGATGATGGCCATTCTGACTGGTGTGAGGTGATACCTCATTGTAGCTTTGATTTGCATTTCTCTAATGATTAGTGATGTTGAGCATCTTTTCATGTGCCTCTTGGCCATCTGTATGTCTTCTTTGGTGAAATGTCTGTTTAGGTCTTCCACTCATTTTTTAATTGGGTGTTTGTTTTTTTGATATTGAGCTCCATGATCTGTTTGTATATTTTGGAGATTAATCCTTTGTCCGTTGCTTCATCTGCAAATATTTTCTCACACATGCACCCCAGTGTTCACTGCAGCTCCATTTACCATAGCCAGGACATGGAAGCAACCTAAGTGTCCATCGACAGATGAATGGATAAAGAAGATGTGGTACATATATACAATGGAGTATTACTCAGCCATAGAAAGGAATGAAATTGGGTCATTTGTAGAGATGTGAATGGACCTAGAGTCTGTCGTACAGGGTGAAGTAAGCCAGAAAGAGAAAAACAAATATCATATATTAACGCATATATGTGGAATCTAGAAAAATGGTACAGATGAACCTATGTGAAGGGCAGGAATAGAGACGTAGACGTAGAGAACCGACATGTGGACACAGAGGGGCAAGGGGAGGGTGGGATGAATTGGGAGATTAGGTTTGTCATAGATACACTACCATGTGTAACATAGATAGCTAGTGGGAACCTGCAATACAGCACAAGGAGCTCAGCTTGGTGCTCTGTGATGACCTAGATGGGTGGGATGGGGGGGGGGGGGGGGGAGGTCCAAGAGGGAGAGGATATGTGTATACATATAGCTGATTCACTTCGTTACACAGCAGAAACTAACACAACATTGTAAAGCAATCATACTCCAATTAAAAAAAAGGGCTTCCCTGGTGGCGCAGTGGTTGAGAGTCCGCCTGCCGATGTAGGGGGCATGGGTTTGTGCCCCGGTCCGGAAAGATCCCACATGCCGCGGAGCGGCTGCCCCCGTGAGTCATGGCCGCTGAGCCTGCGCGTCCGGAGCCCGTGCTCCGCAACGGGAGAGGCCACAACAGTGAGAGGCCCGCATACCAAAAAAAAAATGAATATAATCTCTTTAGAAAGGGAGGAGAATGGAGGAGGAGGCTAAATAGGGAAGAGGAGGCGCCAGACAGGTACACTGTCCTTTTCCGTGATGGCAGCACACTACACACTCAGTGGGCACTCAGGAAAGTTGTGATTAATGAATCCATAAAAGAAAAAATGAATGGGACATGGTTAGTAGTGTTCTGGTAAATACTTCACAACCTGCTCTTGGGGAGGGGGGATGTTTTGTAGTGTTTGTAAATACCAGTTGTATAAATCCTCCCTCCCTGGCCAATTTTAAACTACCCACATGAATTCACTAAGTGTGGAATTAGGAAGAGAGGCACAATATTATCTCCACTGAACAACACAATAGACCTAACTTCAGGAGCATAGATAATAGTAAAATGTAGTATGATAATTAGGAAATAATGAGTTTTCAATATTTATTGCCTTTGTTTTTTAACTTCTTTAATTGTGAATGTCTGTAATGTAGTTCTTAATCATGGCTTTAAGAACTAGCTTGCAAAGTACGAGCCAGCTCCAGCCCTCCAATGGATGGGCGTCCTCAGATGCTGCCATTATTCACGTTGTATAGAAAGAGCTTTTTCCATTTTTCTTTCTTTAAAAGAATTGAGAAAAGCAAATAGGAGACAGTACAAGAAATCTCCTGAGAATATTTTCTCCTTAGCCACTTTTCCAAAGTTTTTTTTTTTTTGATACCTAACTCATCAGAATTTACAAGTTGAATGTTTAAGAGAAGATGAGTGATATATCTATTTCTACCAGTAAACTCTATAACATTTTCAACGTTAAATGAACTTAGTGGGGAGGCAGAGTTGCACAATGTAAAAAGCCTGACACTAGCAGTTAGCAACCCCAGGTTTAATAGTTTGAGGCTTTGAGCAGGTCATTTCACTTTCCTAGGCCTCAAGGATGCCCACTGCCCCACTTATATCACAGGACTTTGTGGGGATCAGGTGTGGGTCTTCTAACATGCTGAAATGTTGATAATCTCTTACTTATTCTTAAACGGTTTGGTAAAAATAATATGTTTATATGGAGAAAGATAAAGCAAAGATGTCAAAATTTAACAATCGGTAAATCTAGATGAAGGGTATGTAATCATTCAAATTTTTCAAAATAAAAAGGTGGGGAGGACAGGAATAAAGACACAGACCTACTGGAGAACGGACTTGAGGATATGGGGAGGGGGAAGGGTAAGCTGTGACAGGGCGAGAGAGAGTCATGGACATATACACACTAACAAATGTAAGGTAGATAGCTAGTGGGAAGCAGCCACATGGCACAGGGATATTGGCTCGGTGCTTTGTGACCGCCTGGAGGGGTGGGATTGGGTGGGAGGGAGACGCAAGAGGGAAGAGATATGGGAACATATGTATATGTATAACTGATTCACTTTGTTTTAAAGCAGAAACTAACACACCATTGTAAAGCAATTATACCCCAATAAAGATGTTAAAAAAAAAAAACCCAAAGTGCTAACCAGAAAAGGAATAAATAAATAAATAAAAAATAAATGTTGCCACAATGAAAAAAAAAAAAGGTGGGGAGCGACTTCCCTGGCGGTCCAGTGATTGAGACTTCGTCTTCCAATGCAAGGGGTGCGGGTACAATCCCCCTGGTCAGGGAGCTAAGATCCCACATGTCTCCCAGCCAAAAAAACCCCACATAAAACAGAAGCAATATTGTAACAAACTCAATAAAGACTTTTTAAAAAAATGGTCACATCAAAAAAAAAATCTTTCAAAAAGAAAAAGGGTGGGGAAATGAGGTTATATATTAATGAGGTTATTATACACATATAGCACTCTGTAAACCTGCAAAGTACTAAACAAAGATAAAGTACTTTTACCTGCTTAAAGAGATGTGGTATCCAGATACCATAGCTATTAGGATAGTCAAAGTTCATTTCATCTAGCTGATTCAATTATTCAGCAATTATTTACTGAGTATGAGACCCTAAATGCTGGTGATACAATAACGAACACGACACAGTCCATAATCTCATGGAAGTTACATTCTAGTTAGAGGGACACACAGTACACAGGCAATTACAATTTGGTTTCAATAGAATTAAATGATGCTGTGCTGACACATAGAAGGAACATGTAAGCCAACCTTATGTGATAAAGAAAGACTTTCCCAAGGAGCCTAAAATCTAAAAGATAGGAATTAATCCAAGGCCTGGAGAGAAGTCAGCATTAGTAGATGTAGCTAATGTTTATTGAGTATTACAATGTGTCAAACAGTGTTCTAATTACTTTACATGCTCATTTCCTACTCACAGAAGTTCTTTGGGGCAGGCTATTAGTATCCTACTGGGACACCATCTATTGGTGCCCCAGACCTGATAGATGAGGAACAGAGTTATTGTTTTTAGGCTCTGGAAACTTTATTTATCAATAGAAAGGCCCTGATGCAAAACTGACCATGACCTATTCCAAAGAACTGCAAGTTGTTCTGTCTACTGAAGTTTGTACGTGAATGTGCTGGGGGAGGGGTGGTGGTAATGAGGAATTGCGGTGGAAAGAAGTAAAAGGCCTTTAAAACCCTGTGGATAATAGGGTCCCATTAAAGAGTATTAAGCCTGAAGGCAACAGGATCAAATTTCTGTTTGGAAAGACCACTCTGTCATCGGTGTGGAGAATAAACTGAGGCGAAAACAAAACTAACAGTGGGCAGGCCAGTTAGGAGACCATCAAATCTGAGGGAAAGAGAGTGTGGCCTGAACCAAGGCACTCACAAATGACAGTGCAGAGAACTAGGTAGAGTCCAGTAGTACTCTGGAGATAGAATTTTACTGGCGGGGCGGAGCCAAGGATGATTGGATTCCAAGGTTTCTGGGTTGGGCAACCCCGTCAGCAGATGGGGAGCCATTCACTGAGATACTGAGAAGAGCTGGGGGGAGGTAAGATGAGACGGGGTGATAATGAAAAGGCAATAAACGGATTTAGCCAAGATCTTACAGAGATCAGGACATAAGAATCTGAATCAAGGGGCAGTCAAAACCAATGTTATTTTGATCCTCTACCAAAAAATCTTTCAAAAGGAGAGTCAGTTCTCGAATTATGGGGAAAACAAGTGGGGTTCCCATGATTCTGGTTGGTTTTAATCATAAGCAGATAGTGAATATGAAAAATACATTATAACCTATATAGACGTTACCTTTCGTTATTATTTTCATTATCATTACTTATTAATATTTTCCCTTCCTTTTATTAGGTTCAAACACCCAAATAGCCCTTTTTATTTACCCCTCCATAAAAATGTTTCCCTCTTTTACTCTTTTGTTTCACATCCTCATCTTCTACTGTAAGATTCAATGGAAGGAAATTTGAGGAGAGTTGAAGTGGTTTTGTCTGCTCGCATCAGTCAATAAGCGAAAGTATTTATTAAGAGTTTCCCAGCGGTGATCATTTCTAAATGTATAGAAATATCAAATCACTATGTTATGCATTAGGAACGAAATAGTGTTGTAGGTCAATTGTACTTCAAAAAACAAATACACAAACTCATAGAAAAAGAGATCAGATTATGGTTACCAGAAGCAGGGGTTGGGTGTAGTGGGTGGGAATTGTATGAAGGCAGTCAAAAGGTACAAACTTCCACTTATAAATAAGTACTAGGGATGTAATGTACAACATGATAAATATCATTAATACCGTTCTACATTATACATAAAAGTTGTTGAGTTCTCATAACAAGGAAAAAGATTTTTTTCTTTTACTTTGTATCTGTGTGAGATGAAGGATGTTCGCTAAACTTGCTGTGATAAGCATTTCATGATGCATGTAAGTGAAATCATTATGCTGTACACCTTAAACTTATACCGTGCTCTATGTCAATTACATCTCAATAAAAAACTGAAAGAAAAATTTAATCAAAAAAAAAAAAAAAGCGCCTCTCAGGTGAGCATCCAAAGCTCAGGGAGTGACATTGCCATCAAGGGGCCATGTTCTTTGGGGTCAGATAATTCTGAATTTAAACCCTCCTGCATTTACCAGCCACATGCCCTTGGGTAAATAATCTGTTCATCTCTCTGCTCTTCGGTTTCCATCAGAAAAAATAATAAAACGGATAATACCTCACAGGTCTGTTGTATTATGTGAGATAATAAATGTGAAAGAAAGTAACAGAGAGACTAGGGCTCAATAAATGTGGTTCCTGTCCACCCCATAAGGCTGTTGTCCAGGAGAAATGAGCTAATACTCAATAGACTGTTGTGATTTCCTTGGAATAATTCTGCTATATAAGTTCAGTTGTTTTTAATGAACTTTGCTGATGTTGTTTCTGTTTTCGTTTTTACTGGTACCGGGGGCTTGCAGCAACCGTGTCTACAAGCCTTTGAAGAGCACTTGAACATATCTTTATTATTATTATTTTTGAATTCCCTTATTTCTTTGTGTCAGCTTGGGAATCATTTCTTTCTTTACTTAGTGCTGCTTTGGAGAAACAGCCAGATGTCTGTACAATTTGTCGTTTCTGGCCACATACTCTGTTATTTAGATACTCGGCTTTGTTCAGCTAAGATACCGTGTCTATTAAAGCTTTCATAGTCTGGAGAAACTATAATTGTGCTGTTCTTGGCACACAAAATGAAAGAGACTGGGAGATTAAAAACTGGAGGTAAAGGAGGGCTTAAATGTCACTGTAGGTCTTTAACTTTTTTTTAATAAAAAGAAATAATAAATTTTTTAAACCTTTAATTTTACATAAATTGCCTATTACCAGTATGACTGCTCTGATGAAAGATTATTAAACTATCCATTAAAGCTGGCATAGCTAAAGGGAAGGGACTTTGGGGTTGGAGAAGCAGTTAACCTTCTCCCCAATTTAATAGCATTGTCTGTAAGGGTTAGATGGTATGGCTTCTCTGTGACTTGTACCCCTAGACCAAGACCTGCAACTCCCAGCTATTAAGACTCCATTGTGGCAGATGCTTGAGCACTTCGTGATGTCATAGAAAACCAAAGAGGCATCTTGAATGTTAAATTTGCCAAGTACGTTTGGTTTTCCTTTTTTCTAAAATAAATTTGTTTATTTTTGGCTGCATTGGGTCTTCGTTGCTGCACGCAGGCTTCCTCTAGTTGCGGCAAGAGGGGGCTACTCTTTGTTGTGGTGCACGGGCTTCTCACTGAAGTGGCTTCTCTTGTTGCGGAGCACGGGCTCTAGGCGCACGGGCTTCAGTAGTTGTGGCACGTGGGTTCAGTAGCTGTGGCACGT
Source organism: Aethalodelphis obliquidens (assembly GCF_003676395.1). Taxonomy (NCBI): domain Eukaryota; kingdom Metazoa; phylum Chordata; class Mammalia; order Artiodactyla; family Delphinidae; genus Aethalodelphis; species Aethalodelphis obliquidens. The sequence goes on from NW_020837947.1 coordinate 45,088,815, forward strand.
GGGCTCAGTAGTTGTGGCGCACGGGCTTAGTTGCTCCACGGCATGTGGGATCTTCCTGGACCAGGGATCGAACCTGTGTCCCCTGCATTGGCAGGTGGATTCTTAACCACTGTGCCACCAGGGAAGTCCACCTTTGGTTTTCCTTGAGCAAGGTTTATTCTGCGGCTGCTCTAATACTATCTCTTAGCACATGGTCTGAGTGATTACAAAGCAGAACGAGATTTCACTTCCTGTGTCCCAGAGAGCCTCATTAGAAACTGCAACCTTGGCCCCCCTCACTTCTCAAAAATTCCAAGAGATTTCGACTTAAGATAAGTGTTCACTTTTTGTTTGTTTGTAATTGTGCCATCTTGCTTTGAACAGCAATTATAGTGTGTGTTAGCATTTTAATGTTTAACAGGAATTTCCATTGAAAGTTATTTATATAAAAGTGGACTTAGTGTTTTGCAATCCAGTTACACTATTAATGAGAACTGCATTTACTTTATTCTTTTCTTGTTAAAGTATTACCCTCCCGAAGATACTAATTCTGCTTCATTTTTGTGAAGTGCCCAAATGTAAAGTTCTATTCCACAGTATCTTACTCAAGGCTCCTGTCATAACACCCCTGTGAGACAGACATTATTATCTTAATTTTACAGGTGAGGATACCAAAACTCAGAAACTTTCAGTTACAAAACTACACAAAAATGTGACTCAAGGGCTTTGACTCCCAATCCAATGGTCTTTGTACTTCACCCTGTACAACTTGCTCATATTAGTTGAGGTCTCAAATAAATTAAAAAATCTTAGTTTTCCTCAGTACCATAGTGGGCATAAAGATGCTTTGGAGGGCATAATGGACTTTCCACAAGTGGACGAGGCAGTGTAAAGAGCTAGGCCAGCCCTGCAAACAAAAGCCTGGAGAAATCAGGATTCCCAAAGAGAGAAAACCCCAGTGGGTGTATTTGAGTCATCTCAGACATAAAGAAGCTGGGCCGGCAGCAGCAACTTATCCCACAGAGGAAACCTTCATGGTGATAACTGGGCTTATCACAAAGGAAGAGTCTGTGGGTGGAGCATTGGAGTCTTCGAGACTGAGCGACATTCAGTGGCAGTAGAAGAAGTAATGACCCCATATTCAGTCAGGTTTAATAATCTAATGTTTACCAGATGATATGTGCGTTGCAATAGAGAACTGGAGAACTTTGCCATGATATCCTCCTAAATCTTGGGCTACTTCCCCAGCAGCCTTCACATCCTTAGTCGCTTTTTTCGTCTCTTTCCTGCCCGCTCACTCAAGCAGAATTCAGCTGTGAGATGGCTTCGTAGCTTCACTCACCCCATGCAGGTAAATGTCTCCCAAGTTTTATCCCTAAACCCAGCTATGACCCTTTGGTCCCATAATTATCTACACAAGGGACCTGACCCACTACTACCTACCAATGGGAAGAGTGTTGGGATTTTTTCCCCCAAATTCCACCTCCACCAGGACCACCCTCCCCAGGAAGATATCAGTGGAATCTGGGAGTATTAAAGGAGGAGAGATAGGAAAGACATTCCAGGCCAGTGAGGAAACTGACAAGAGCACAGAGATGAGAGCGCAGGGGTATGGGGAGCCATGAAGAGGCCGACCTGACAGGCATGGGGCTGGTGTTGGTGAGTAATAAGAGGGAAAAAGCCAACTGCCCAAGCTGGGACCTCAGAAGGAAGGGCCTGGGCTGGCAAGGGGAAGAGATTGGACTTGATCTAGTGAACAACTGAAAACAGATGACTGACAAAATAAGTTGTGTTCGGAAGATTAATCAGACTGTCTGGACCATAGGAAATGAACACAGAGACACACCCAAATGTTAAGAAACAAGGGAGGCACTAAGTGCCTGGACAAGACAAGGAGAGAAGAAATTAAGGAGAGTTTACTGACCGTGGTGACCAAAGAGAAAAAAGATAATAGAAAACGATTTGGAGTTTTGTGCGTCATTCCCTCCACTGTAAAAATACAGACACAAGATTAATACAGACCTGTTGAGTTGGAATCTCTGAGTAGGGGGGGCAGGTGTGTGTTTTCTAAAGACTCTGCAAGTTCAACGTGGGGAACCACCAGCCTGTGGAGCAAAGCAGACAGATTCCAGGCGGACTGCCTTTCAGTTAGTCTTCTCGGATTTCTCAGTCAGCGGGCTTAGCCCATTGCTAGGAGGTGTGATGGAACACGCAGGAGGCAGCAGCTAACACTAGTGCAACACTTCTGAACACTGGACTCCTAACTTCTAACTACAAGAATTCAGGAGAGGAGGGAGTGGACCATGGACTAGGGCGTCAGCTGGAGAGCCCTTCCTAGAGGAACTGGGACATGGCCCAGACCTTGAAGAATGGCTGAGCTGTAGCTGCAGACAGACAGGTGGATCAGGGAGCTGGTGAAAGCAGACTAAGCATCATGCGGTATAGTTTTGAATGGGGAGCGTGGGTGCTACATTTAGGTAGAAGAGGAGGCCAGGTGATCCCCAGCCTCCCTCCAAGTTGCTCTTCTATATGAGGCCAGTGACCCTCATTGAGGCCACGGGCAAGCACATTTTTACCTTTGCTTTTCCCATCTCTCCCATGTGTAGCTGGCCCTCTTCAACCACATCCTAGCTTTTACTCTCTCATACTGTTTGTGAGCACACATTAAATTCATTTACACTAAGATATAATGACACACGATCCCTTATGTTAGCCTGGCATATTAATAAGCCTTTGTGTAGTGATGTCACTTGTAGAACCCTTACTTCATTCTCGTTATAGCCCTATGGAGTGGGGAAGTTAGAGATTGTCCCCATTTTATAGAGAAGGAAAAAAGGTTCAGAGAATCTAAACAGCCACTGCAAGATCACTAAGGGGAGAATTTCAATAGGGGACTTGAACACAGGTTTCTTTCTGCCACCCTGTTCCACATCTTGCTGCAGTATTTGCACTTCAACAGGGATCAGAGCCCTGTGCTGAAGGTAGGTGGCTCCGAGGACTTCAGACATCGACCCAGAGATAGGAGAAGATTGATTCTTTCAGTGGAGCCCTGAGTCACGCTACATAAGTTACTGCCTTTGCCTCCACATTACCTGCGAGTTGTGTGATCACAGGCAAGTTAGAGAAAATTGCCTGAGCTTCACTCTACCTGTTTTTGAAATGGAAATAACTGTATCTGCCTAGTAGGATTCTTCTGACAATTTCCTGAAATACCACCTGGATAATGTCCTTGTCACACAGTCGTTCTCAACAAACCTCCCTTTCTCTCCCCCTTTTCTTCCCCATTTTATCTACACACAAGGCAGGCCATGCTAAGCTAGAACCCCAGCCTCACCCAGTCCCTACAAAGACCTTTCCTATCGCCTCTCCTTTGCTTTTGCTCTTAGCCCTTCCTCTTCCGCTAAATCCCTGTGTGCAACCACACCAACCCTCCTTCGCTTCTCAAGCTAGCCAAGCTTTTTCCCTGCGCAGTACTTTTGCACACACTGGTTAGTCTGGCTGAAACCCACCTTGCCCTCCTCCAGCCCTCCTTGGTCCTTGTGCTCCAGGCGTAAGCCCAAATGTCACTTCTTCAAGAAGGACGGAAGTAGCTTCCCCCTGTATTCTTTCTCACTGCATCCTGTACTTTTCCTCTGTTATTACAATTTGTAGATACATGTGAACCCTACATTTACCGGTTTAGTTTCTGTCTTCTCCACGAGACTGTAGCCTCCCATGTTGGTCACTATCTCTGGGGCACCCGGTACAGCATCTAAAACCTAAGTCACGTTCCATAAATATTTGTGGGCTGTGTGTTGGGTGAATGCTGCTCTTCTCTCTCCCTTTTGGGATGACCTCCTACAGCCTCCTCAGCAAATCATATACTACATACCACCAAACAGCCTTCCCATCGAGCCCACATACCTGACCATCTCCTTCATTTTCTTGTCCCAACAGTTATTCATACATTATCACGAATGAGGTGGTGTTCTCTGATTGTTTCATGATCCTGTAATCACACCATCAGTTTTCCAAGGGCTAAAACTTTTTAAGGATCTTTTTTGGGATCCCCCATAAACCTAGTAGAATAGCTGGAAATGCTATCAGTGCTCAGTATTTCCTGATGAATGAATGAATCAACCCATCAATCCTAGTATAATCCTTTTTTGTACAGAGAAAACCTTCACTTAGCAAATAAGGAGAGGCTATTGCATCAGAACAATCTCTAACCACGACCCATTGCCGTTGTCCCTCTTCTGGGGTTACCATTTTGACTTTGAATGCGAAGCAAACAATCTTATCTTGAAAGGGGGATTGGATTTATATTTAATAAGAGAGACTGAATCGGAAGCTTGCATTTTTTCCCAAAATTTAATAACAGCACTAGTAAAGCCTTACACTCCTCAGCTGGCCTTATTTCAGGTGTAAGAGTACAGAGCTTCCGGGTAAGCTTCTGTCTTGATGTTAGAGCAAGGCCCATAACACCAACCCTGTTTAAATTCATTGAGAGCCAGGAGGGGGTCACATAGCAGGGCATCTAGTCGGAGCATGCTTTCAGAATCAGTCAGTCCAGTCCAGGCCTGGGCAGAGGAGATGAAGGGAAACATCTGGTTACTGAGAGCCACTGTCCCCAAACATTTGAGATCCTGATAGCTACCACTGATGACCTCAGTAAGTAACGACATAGCTTTTGATCTTACCCGCTTCCTCCGTTCACAAGTAGAATGAAATGAAACAAAAAACATATCAGTAAAGCATGTCATTGTTATGCCCCAAATACTAACTTACTGAAGGGGGATTTCAATTGCTACCTTCATCCCATTATACTGAAGTAGAACCTTTAGTTTACTGGTTGCCTGGCTGCTAAACCTCAGATTGCTCCGTTGCTCATTTTATCAGTATTCTTTGAATGATTAACAACAAAAACATATATATATATTTACATATATATGCATTTATGTATGCATTTAAAATTATATATGCATTTTAGTGTACTTTGACAGTTGCCCAGCAAGTTCTGTCTAGATAGTGTCTTCCCTCTGGTTTAGTATTTGATCTTATAACACAGAGCAGGGAAAGGTAGGTAAGTTTTGCTAAATAGCTGTTGTCCATGAATGCTGTCAAGGCTGGTATGGCATCTGTTCTTTGTGTGACATCACTTTATCCCCTGTATTCCCACCCCTGCTTGGCTTTGTAACAATCAACAGAGCCAGTAAGAGATGACTGCTGATGAGTCCCCTTCTATCCCCATCTCTCAGGCTGCAGAAGTCCTGAAGGTTGATGGAGGGCCATGCTATTCAAACAGCAGGCATGGCTGAGACAGAAGCTCCTGGTGCTGGGAAGCCTTGCCGTTGGGAGTCTCCTGTATCTAGTCGCCAGAGTTGGGAGCTTGGATAGGTAGGTGATTAAACACATACTTATGCCTGTATGACTTTAAATGTCTCTTGATTTCAACTTCTTTAGGACATAATTTTAAATCTATCCATTTGTTTTCCTCCTTCAAGATTCCCAAGAAACATGTTTTTCTGCAGTATTGATTTTGATTTATTGAGCCCTTAAAAGAAAGAGATCCAAGTTGCTCAAACCAAGGTGTTCATCAAGATCCATTTGTATTCTGTGTGTGTTGTTTGCTTTCAGAGAAGGGATAAAGCCATGTACAGTAAAAATGTCATTTACTATAGCTCTGTGTGCATCTGGTTGTTGACCTCTAGCCGTAGCAAAATAGTGATGATGTATTTATGTATCTACATTTTGAACTTTATAAGTGGGCAATTAATGTGCTACCAAGAGAGTTAAAATTATGTATGAGACTGTAAAGGAGCTCATCAGGTTTGGAATCCATTGCCCTGGAAAGATGGCTGCAGGGGGAGTTTTAACTATGTTAATTAGCTCTGGTTTCCAGGAGCTGAACATACCAGACAAGGAGTCTGTCACTCAGAGTAATGGCCCAGAAAGCAATGGAAAGTTCACAGAGAGGAAATTTACAGAGCTAGGGTTTGGCTCTAAATAAGCCAACAGTTGAGAGGTACTAGACCTGCAGAAGTCCAGCAGTGTCACCTGGCTTCAGATTGAATGCCACTGGACTGGCCCACATCTGGTATGATTAGAAAGGGTAGAGAAGTTAATTTCTGAAATTTGAAGCTTCCTTTAGAATTAATTCTTGCTCTTGAAAAACTGATGTATGCTCCCCATGAATTCAATTCCCGTTTTCTATAAAAGTGTAGCCACACATTAAAATAAAAATATCTTCCTTACAGCCTTTTTCTTTTCTAATCTATAGATCTTATCACAGAAATATTTAACAAATAATATAACAGTGGTCTTTGCTTTCCTTCAGCCAGTATTAATTTTGACTGATAAAATGAACCCCTTTGATGCTTTTCAATTCAAAATTCCTAAGTAAACTTCCTACTCACTATGGGAAATGGTATAACCCAGAGCTTATCACTGACTCCGAGTAGTTCCCTAAAGTAGGACTTGTTATTAGTGAAGAGCCTTGAGGTGGTACCATTGTCCTATGTCCATAATGGAACTTTTATATCAAGTTCTTCCCAATACCTTTAGTTTGCTTCTAATCATTTGCTTTATTGAGTAATTGATCTAACAATCATTAACATATTAGTTATTTAGTTGATAACTCTTTTCATTGTTAACCCGGTCTCTAGTCTCTAATGGGGTAGCTTTTATAAGGAATTGGATTGCTTGGGGGGCTTTCTCAAAACCTCTCACTTGCGAGTTCGAGCAGATTGTCTGAAATTGACACATGCGGACACAGACCTGTCCTTTAGAAACTGAAGACCCTGCTCTCTGGGCGGGAGGCTGAGCTCAATTACTTCTACTGTCCCTTCCAATCCTAAAATTTCATGTTTTTTAGTCTGGGGTCCATGCCTACTCTTTAGAGAGTGGAAATAATATGATATTTTTTCCTATCTTGAGTTAGGGAGTCCAAAAAGCAATTGTTCTGCAGGGAATGAGCTCCCATGGTAGAAGGTAAATAAAGGAAAGAAGGAAAATGACCTTTTCTAGAAGTAGAGAAATTCCTTTTGAGCTCAGACAGGGCAGACACTGTTTCAGCCTCTCTCAGCCTGGGTTCTGTGAGAGAATCAAGTCCTACAGCAAAGAATTTGATTGACTGTTTCCTCAGTTCTCCCAAGGACAGCATCATTCAAGATGCCTGGGAGAGAAGTCCATCCATTGCATTCAATGGATGCCTTAAGGGATTAGGGTTTAATTCTCAACCAGAGCCCAGCAAGAGCTAAAAGATGAATTTGTGACATCCCAATCAACGTCACAATTGAAAACATACTTTGACTATGTATGTGTTGCTCCTTATATATCTTACATTTAGAGCTCTAACATATTAATCCTATTAACAAAGTTATGAAAACAAAACTCATGTTTCTCTAAAATATTAACTGTGATTAACCCTGTTTTTTATAGTATGCCATATTTTTATGTTTTCCACAATGAGCATAAGTTGTTTTTAGAATCATAAAAAACCCACAAAAAAGGTAAAATATCTTCTTATATTTCCTTAAGCATTATGATAGCTGTTTAAACATTGCATAGGCCGAGCCCCTTCCCCTCAGTTCTGCAAAATGCCTTGGCATGACCTTGAGGTTCTTCCCTTCTCCCTTTAATTGTAAACATTACAGAAGATAAGAAAGGTACAGTGGGGTCTCTTGGGAAAAGCAAGAGACAGCCTCATTGCCACAGAGAGGGGAGCATAGACTCCAAATTATTAGGGCAACTAGAAGCTTCATTTGGAGGAATTGGTTTAACAGCCATTTCGACTAATACTATACCCTTTAACAAGAAAGCAAAAATACCTTCTCAGATAAACTTAGGAAAGTTATAATGAATTCAGTTCAATTGCAGACTATACCCCAAAGGAAATTCAATTTACTAACCATATAAATTGGCCACACCAAATTAAATAGTCACTCCAGCCTAATATCACTGTGATTGTTACCACAACTTTCTCTCTGAAAAAAAGCAGTGGTGCTTTTTCACTGCTTAGGGCAATGTTGAAGTGGAAATCCTCCTTTCTGGCTCCATCCTTTGCTTTGCTTCTTTCATGAGCTTGAGTCCCGGATTTAAATGGGCTTGACAATGAGGACCTGAGATTTCTGACACTGCCAGAGTCTTGTTGATTTCTGGTCCCAGGTGTGGTAGGTGATATACAGCACTTGCTGTTGGCATTCGGTTTGCTCCTATGTTCAGCAAAGTAAAAACATAAGCCTGACCTTTTTAGATAGAAAGAGAAAGAGAAGCAGAAGAAATATGTACTCTTCTAGCTGTCCCCAAGGCCAAAAGCAGAAATTCTCATATAATGGAAAGCTCAGCCAGTGCCAAGATTGGAATTTTGCAGGTTGATGACGCAAATAGCCGAGGGCAGAGACTGGGACCTCTTTTCAGATTATATCTCAAAGATTTTTCAGAGTCATATGAGTGCAGCTGAGCTGCAAGAAAATAATACCACATGAAACCCACAGGACGTGGCCTCCTAACTGCCCTTTAGCCTCCCAACTGAAGATTCTAATCTTCCGTCTTTCGTATTTTCTAAATGATGTTAACTGGTGGGCTGCTAAAAGGCTATTAGTATGGTTGGTGTCACTTGTCTGTCCTGTACTGTGAACGTCAGTACACGCTATAGTCAATTAAGAGCTTGGTGAATAAGAATTTTAAGAAACACTAATAAAAATATTCCATCAATTATGTGTGCTTCATTTAATACAGAGTTGCTTAAAATAAAATTTCCCAAACATATGTTCATTGTGGATTGCAGTAGGCAGAGAGCGGTGGTTTTATTTATGCATTTTAAGTCTTACTCTCACTGGGGAACCAGAGAAATGAGAAATTAGTTGCAGTGAGCTCCTTAGAGCATCTCTCTGTTGCTTACAGGCTACAACCCATTTGCCCCATCGAAGGCCGGTTCGGAGCCCGTGGTCAGGCTGAATTCCCCCTGCGCGCCCTGCAGTTTAAGCGTGGCTTGCTGCACGAGTTTCGGAAGGGCAACTCTTCCAAGGAGCAGGTACGCCTTCATGACCTGGTCCAGCAGCTCCCCAAGGCCATTATCATCGGGGTGAGGAAAGGAGGCACCAGGGCCCTGCTTGAGATGCTGAACCTCCATCCGGCAGTGGTCAAAGCCTCTCAAGAAATCCACTTTTTTGACAATGACGAGAATTATGCCAAGGGTATTGAGTGGTATAGGAAAAAGATGCCTTTTTCCTACCCTCAGCAAATCACAATTGAAAAGAGCCCAGCATATTTTATCACGGAGGAAGTTCCAGAAAGGATTTACAAAATGAACTCATCTATCAAGTTGTTGATCATTGTCAGGGAGCCAACCACAAGAGCTATTTCTGATTACACTCAGGTGCTAGAGGGGAAGGAGAGGAAGAATAAAACCTATTACAAGTTTGAGAAGCTGGCTATAGACCCTAATACCTGCGAAGTGAACACAAAATACAAGGCAGTAAGAACCAGCATCTACACCAAACATCTGGAACGGTGGTTGAAGTACTTTCCAATTGAGCAATTTCACATCGTCGATGGAGATCGCCTCATCACGGAACCCCTGCCAGAACTTCAACTCGTGGAGAAGTTCCTAAATCTTCCCCCGAGGATAAGTCAATACAATTTGTATTTCAACGCTACCAGAGGGTTTTACTGCTTGCGATTTAACATTATCTTTAATAAGTGCCTGGCGGGCAGCAAGGGGCGCATTCATCCAGAGGTGGACCCCTCTGTCATTACCAAATTGCGCAAATTCTTTCACCCTTTCAATCAAAAATTTTACCAGATCACTGGGAGGACATTGAACTGGCCCTAAAATAATGTCATACAACACTATGTGTTGTGCCTGGGGACACACAATGTCTCGTCTGGATTAAAATATGCACTTTTCCTATAGACACAACTGTCCAAGTCATTTTTCCATGTATACTTGTACATACGCAGTGTGTGACCAAATATAAGATCAGCTCTTTTTCTACTGAAAATTTACAAAAACAAAAACAAAAAACAAACCAATTTGCTGTCTACATAGTTGCATCTTTTATGCTATTTACAAAAAGAAGAGGTGGTGGTACTGGGGGAAAGTGACTTCAGCTATTCTCAAAGAGTTAGTCTTCCTTTGAGTCAGAATTTGTCGCCTGCCATTTTCATAGATTTAAGCCAAAAGATTAACATGTGAAAATGTACCAATGGCTGTGAAGTTTCAGGAAGTAGAGGATTCGGTTATGCATTCTTTTCTAAGGGAAAGCTGACTCTTTAATTCAGATGCTGAATTGATGCCATGAAAACAGAAAATACTATTTTCTTATTATTTAAAAAAATGTCTTATCTCATAAAATTGACATCGTTCCAAAGTTCCTGTGGTGATTTTGCACTATCGTTTTCTCATATGGACCATGGTGTCACTTGTAGCATGTCAGTCACACATCGGAAAGTCAAGTCCTTTTACTTCCGTGTTCTATGTCAACAAAGAGAAATGTCATGTACATAGTGTATATAGTTGTAAATACTGGTTTCACACTAAGTAATTCTATTTTGTAAACTGAATATGGCTATTTAATTTATTGTGAAAATTAAATTTATTGTGGTATTTAAAAAATGGAATGGATTAAAATTACTCTATGTGCAATTTTTTTTTATTCATTTTGTTTTATGTGCCCCTTGCTGGCTCCCAAAGTCAAAGCTGTTTATGTGCACATGAGAGCACTTGGAAAGATGCACTTCTCCGTTGATTTCTGTACCCTTGTGATATGAAGCAAGGTTGGATATATTTTTTAAAAATATCTCAACCATCTGGAAATCTAGTATAACAGCCACCTCAAAGAGCACTTGTGCTTCTCTGCTACAACCTTGTAGCAATTAACTTACTTGCAGTTGCTCCTGGTGCTAGGAGACAGACAAGAAATACTTTAATATAATCAAGGCATAGAAGAAACACAGTTTTATATGAACCTCTAATCAAAGTCAGACCAATAGAGAAATTAAATAAAATAAGATTAGAAAACTTGTGTAGCCTCTGTACTGAAAGCTGCTGCTGATGCCTCCGCAAACTCTCAGAACTCCCTCTTTGAGATGAAACTACATCAGCCTGCTCAGGAATGATCAAATTACTTAGTGTTGCTATTACTAACATAAACATATGGCTCAGATTTCCACCAGAGAAATTAATGCTAAATTGGGTGCTTGCTAACATCAGATAGCCTGTACTGTTCTGCATTTACAGATGCTTAAATATAGTTCGGAAAACCTTGGAAAGAGGTATCAACAGAAAAAATAATAAGATGGATTTTTCACAATCATGGTTGCTTATCCAGTGGAAGATGTTTAAGGGAGTTTTGTTCACATTAAGAGTGCCTAGCAAATAACAGTGGATTCCCTTTTGATTGTACTAAGTGTTGATTTTCTCCATGAGTTGTTCATCCTGTCCAGTGATTGATGGTGAACTTTTCTAAATAAATAGCCCTTTGCCCTTCATTGTCGGTATATGTTGCTTCTCAAGCTTCAGCCTTGGTAATCATCTCTACCGTTTCAATTAGCATTGGTGCTGTTTTCTCAGCATGGAACAGGCATGACACCAGCACATGCTGAGAGGCCAGCTTCTCACTGACTGCACAGTGAGTCTGGAGTGAGAGTCTTGGGTCTAAATGTCAATCACTCTCTTTTAAGCCGTGAAGGAAATCAAACATAAGGAACTTAGCATCAGACTTCTCTATGCCTCAACTCTCAGCTAACCGTCAGAGTAAACTGATTGAATACTACACTCAAGGACATAATCAACACATTATCATTAATTTTATTATAAATCTTCCTAGAGCACTCTACAGCTAATACAGTTTTATACCAGTAACTGTCAAAGTATGCTCGACTGGAACACTGACGTTTCAAAAACTCAGCCTAGGTATTCCACCAGTAAAACTGAAAAATAGCAATCTTTTCCTAGACTCATAGAGAAATTTTTTAAAGTAATGAATAGAAATGTTTCAGTGATAATCTTTTATAGTCCAAATTTTTCTTCAACTTTGCTGCTGCTACCAAGAGTATATATCAGAGTTGATTCTAAGATTCTGTTTGACTTGTGCTGTCTTTTATAATTTGTTGCTTTTAGCTCAGTAAGCAAGTATTTCTTCATCACATGCAGAAAAAAAAAGTGTTGCAGTTTCTAGTTGTTAAATAAGTTTGAGAGTTGTTTTAAACCTTGGGGCCTCCTCACAGATACCTAAAACAGGACGCCTGGCCTAGGAGGATGTTTTTAGAGGCAGGTTTCATTTCACTGAAAAAAAAACAAACATAAAACAAAACAAAAAAAAAACAGTCACAGCCACTGCTGATTGAGCTAGGTAGAAATAAAAATCCTACGACCTTAATAGCACACTCCACTGGAGGTTTCAAACCTCCTTGTTTAGAAAATGTTTCCTGTTGTCATCAAACAGGCAACCGACCTCTAGAGGAATCTACAGCTCATCACAATAGATCCACTAGGATTCTCTTTAGTAAGTTATTCCTTTTACGTCCTGAAAACTTTGCATTTCTTCCAGAGGCTTGGTGGCACCATACGGTTTTGTGAAACAGTTCCAGCTGCAAAGAGTAAAAAACTGTTTAAGCAACGATGAGGTTCCTGCTGGATTGTAAAGCTGAAACGACACCATTTTGGAAGCCAGGGAATTCCCATTATAATTGTACAAACAGGAACAGGAGTCCCAAGGGAGTGAGAGAGAGAGTAGGGAACAGAGAGAAAAGGAGACATGCAAACCCATAGACAGACATCAAATTCCAAGTCCATCTTGTAGTCACCTGAAATCACCTCACAAAAACCTTCAGTTGATGATGGTATTAATTTTTCCCACTAATTACACTGTAGTATAGGAAAAAATCTAAGACATCAGGGTCTTTAGGTGATGTGTGATAAAGCAAAGGCATGTAAATCCATTGTAATCACATCTGATCTTAGATTTGGTACCTGTTATGTTGATGGACCAGCAATTGCCAGAACAGTTTCCACTAAAGCTGATGGAGCCTTGTGAGAGCACTGCTTGGGGTGCTGCCCCTGGAACAAGGGCCCTGCTGGAGGACAAGCTCCAGGACCGGTGAAAAACTCCTGGGATGCTGCTAAGGGAAGGTAAGAACCAAGGAGAAGTGCAGCCCCAAATCCAGTCCTGCCAATAAGCTTGTGCTTTGTCCAGTTATCAGTCTGCTAAATTGGATTGTCTTCATAAGCTTAATTTGAGAATTTTCCATGGATGGAAAATTTCAAATGATCGTAAATCGTGTCTGCCTGCTGAAGCCTTTTGTACTCTTTCACACACTCAGCAGCCATTTTCCACTTATGAGAACAGACACAGTCTAAGCAGAAAAGAAAACTTTGCTGAAAACATTCCCTCTAAAAATGACTAAATACAGCAAAATCTTAGCAATTCAGGCTAACAAGGTGAAAATATTTTAAAGCAAGTTCATTGCAATTATTCCCAAGTAGGCAAAGTACCAAACTATACTAACAGTGCATTGATAAATAAATATCTAATTGCACCATCTTTACAAAATAAAAGCCTCTTAATTGGCATATTGTTTTCCTAAATGGGTGTTACTTCAAGTATTTCAAAACAGTCTGTCCTCTTAAGTAGGTTACTCAGGCCCCCTAGTATCTGTTTATGAATTTTTATAGCAAACCTTTCTTTTACAGCTAGTGCAAGAATGAAATTTAGGCCGAAATATGATCATTTGGTAAGGTCCTAATAAATTATACCTTATGATACATCTTACAAGAACAATTTCTTTATGTTTTTAAAGATTTATTTCCAATTACATTTTATCATAGCTTTAAGGAATAAGAGTGCTCTTTCATAATGATTAGAAGTGGATTGGTGCATTGAAAAGGCAGAACTGAACTGAGAGCAATATGCATTTCCCACAGAAAGCACCTGATTGGTATTCCAAGAACAAGTGTCTGTTATTTAGAGTCAGCTCAGTCGAAAAGCAATAGCCTTTCAATCATATCAAGGAGGCAGCAGCATGCTTGGTACCTCATCGGGCTAGTTCCATCACGTCTGAATTTGTGAACCATATCAGTCTACCAGGTCTTGGGGAGCTGTTGGTGAAAGGATTTATTGTTTCTAAACATACATGTCATCCCCCTTTAAAAACAGGCCACCAAGAAGGTGAGTTGCTCCCAGAAGATTGGTAACATCATTTCAAAGAGTTGGCTCACCTCCAACCTTTCTAAATGCACACAGCTTTGCTTTACATTACCTTTTCTTTAACGGCACCAGAGAACAATCTTTAAGACCAACTGCAAAACTGACTGTTTCTTTGGTAAGGCCACGTGGATGGCATCCTCCATCTCTGGCTCATTTTTTCCAGGAATGAGGCAAAGGTGTCCTTTCAAAGACAGTTCTCTGGGTATGCTGACCATGGAAGAGTCATACTCTCTCCTTGCCACCAAGCTTCTGGCTATAGGTCCACTCATCCTGAGACTTATATCGGGAGATACAGGAAAAAGAAGGAAACTGAACACAACATTCTCCTGTAAGTAAAGTACCGTGTACCGTAACGTTTTCAAAAGTGTTTAGGAAATATATTTGTTTCATTGAACACAAAGGAAATATAAGCTAAATGTAAGTGAAATGGGCAAGTCAGTTCATCTCTTTGGGCTTGAGCTTTCTATTAAATAAAATAGGAGCATCAGATTAGGGGATGTTTAAGCTCTTTCAAGATAACATCATACCGTCAGATGAAAACGATTACTGGAACATGCTTTTGACAGTGAATGTCACGGAGTTGAGGGCATGAAGGCGGAGAGGAAAGAGGGGTTAGACTCAATGTACTTAGCTGTTCCTGTGCGTAGAATCTCTCCCAAAAGTTTCATATCTATGGTTTTTCTTTAAGGGATATTCTTTTTCACTTTTCCCTTGTAACTGAATTTTCTTTCTATTCAACCTTATTCTTGGCTTTGGCTTCCATTTTGCCTGTCACTTCCTGCATTAATTAACTTTTGTTGCATAACAGACCACCCTCAAAACATCCTGATTAGTTCAGGATTCTGTTTCTTATCCGGGCAGTCCTTCTGGTCTGGTCCAGCTGGGCTCCACACTGCTGGCCTTCCTCATGCACCTGTGGTTTCTGGCAGGTCAGCTGGTGACTGGATGATCTAAGGTGATCACTCTTAGATGTTGGTGGCTTGTGCAGCTGATCGATTGGTGCTACTTGCCAATACTGACTATTGGCTCAATGACAAAGGTGCCTGGGTTACATGTGTCTCACCTCTTAGTAGACTTACTCGGGTGTATTCATGGTAGTCAGAGGGGTGTAAAGAATAGCAAGAGATGGCAAATCCCAACATGCAAGCATTCTTCAAGCACCTGTTTGCATCCTGTTTGTTATTTCTCATTGGCCAAAGTATGCCACATGGTCAAGCCCATAGTCAGCGTGAGAGGGGATGACACAAAAGTGTGTATAGGACAGAAAATTATCGTGGCCATTTCTGCAAATATGGACCACATCTCTCAACCGTGATTCTATCACAGTGAAAGTTATAACAATTATAGTAATAATTCACAAAACAACTTTATCTTCCTCCATTCCTGAAGAAACATAATGATAATAAGAAGGGTGATAGGCAGAATAACGCCCTCCTTCCAAAGACATGTACATCCTAACCTCAGGAACCTGTGAATATGTTACCTTACATGGTAAAAGGGACTTTGTAGATGTGATGAAGTGAAGGACTTAGAGATGGGGAGAGCTTCCTGGATTATCTGGGTGGGCCCAATGTAACCACAGGATCCTTAAAGGTAGGAGAGAGAAAGAGAAAAGGGGACAGTCAGAGAGATGATGATAATGGAAAAATGGGTTTAGACTTTGGGGACCTTCAGAGAGATGCAGCATTGCTGGCTTTGGAGATGGAGAGAGGTGGCCACAAGCCAAGGAATATAGGCAACTTTAAGAAGCTGGAAAAAGCAAGGAAATCGTTTTCCCTAGATCCTCCGGAAGGAAACATAGCCCTGCCAACACCTTAATTTTAGCCCAGGGAAACTTGTGTTGGACTTTTAAATGTACAGAAATGTGAAAGAATAAGTTTTTGTTGTTTTAAGCCGCTAAGTTTGTGGTAAGTTGTTCTAGGAGCCTTAGAAAATGAGTGCAAGAAATCAGGGGAAACAGAGCACTCAGCAAATGCTGGTGTGTTTAATCAGCTTATTCTCCTCCAGTGTCACAGGGTGAGGGGGCAATAGCCGTCAGTCACAAAGGGCATTTCCAAACAAAGCAAGCAGAAGTCCTGAAGCATAGGACCTGAAGGGTAGCGCCCCTGCAAGTTCCCAAAGGTGAATGCAGGCAGAGTGACCCTCAAGGAGATAATTCCCTGGTCATTGAAACACAGAGCAAGTCTCATTTCTTCTGGGACACCTCCACTGAAGCCCAACGGGTAAGAAACAGTTTAATGGTAAATTGCAGATAACTTTACGGCAAGGTCTAGATTATGTGACATTTAAAAGTATCTTTAACATTTTTGTTTTCACGCTGAAAAACTAAAACATTTTCGGTCTTCTTAAAAGTCCATAAAATCTATCCTCGATCCAAAATATCTGAAGTCTCCAAAGATCAGAGCCAGGAGCCTTATTTTAGATTGGTCCCAGGATCTCTTCCAGATGGCCTTGGAAATTGTCCTGTGAGGAAAACAACCTGAGATTCTTTCTCCTGACCTTAATGAAATTCAGAGGCATTTATTGATCACCTAATATGTTCCTAGCTTCTGAAAGATTTACCAAACAATTACTAAAGGTCACTAGGAAACCCAGAGTTAGAGGTGTGACTAGAATACCGCCCTCCAGAATTCCAGCCACTTGTCAAGAAAAGTCTCTAAATGGTTCTATTTATTATTTATGTCTACCTACTTCCTAAAAGGATTTGAGGTGGCAATTTTCTAATTAAAATTTGTTTCTAATCTCTTTCTAATCTTGTTTTATTGGCTGCATTTCAACCCTCTTGTACTTAATCAACCTTGAATGGTAACGTGTATTGAGTCTGTATAAAAATATGAATTAGCATTAAAATTAAAATGTACACACATTTAGTACACATGTAATATTTATGGACATATTTGTATTTGTAAGCTTGTTGAAAGAAGCTAATTATAATAGTTCATTATGGGACTAATCAAAACCATTCTTTTGTTAGTGATTATCTGTCAAATTTGCACAGCTGCCGTCTAAAAATTACATTCCAAAGGTGTCACAGTCCAGCCAAACACAGTGAGTGCACATAAAGAAAAGAAAAATTCAATAAATTAATATTTCAGAAGCACATTAACCGATCTGGAAACAAATATTTTGATAAAAGAATACAATTTGCCTAATTAAAGTGTCATTACATATAGTATAAGTTTCAGTGGTAAAAAATATATGTTTATTTGTCTTGCTAATTCAAGGATTTTGAAGGTGCTCACATGGAAAATATTATACCTGCCACCATTGTGTGCTGTGCATGTGGACACGTGTGTATGTGCGTGCATGCGTGTGTGTGGTTCTTGACAATTCTGTAACAGTGTCTCATCCTCATGTGATTATCACATTACTCTTCAGCTTGATCATCACAAGTCTTCCACCTTGGAATTGTATCAAGTTTCTCTGAAAGCACAGTAATAATTAATATTAATAATGAAAATAATTATATGATAACAGTATAATTAATAACAAAAGAGTGATTCATTCATTCAATCCACAAAGGTTAATTGAACACCTATCACTAGATTCTGAGTTATTTTTCATTATTTATTTATTTATTTTTGGCGGCGCTGGGTCTTCGTTGCTGCGCGTGGGCTTTCTCTAGTTGCGGCGAGCGGGGGCTACTCTTCATTGCAGTGCACGGGCTTCTGATTGTGGTGGCTTCTCTAGTTGCGAAGCATGGGCTCTAGGCACGTGGGCTTCAGTAGTTGTGGCTCGCAGGCCCCAGAACACAGGCTCAGTAGTTGTGGCGCACGGGCTTAGTTGCTCCGCGGCATGTGGGATCTTCCCGGACCAGAGATCGAGCCTGTGTCCCCTGCATTGACAGGCGGATTCTTAACCACTGCACCACCAGGGAGGCCCCATTTTTATTACTTTTAAATTTAAACATAAATTTAAGCACAATGTGTTTACTTGGTATTATTATCTGCATCTATTGTGCTTGAGGCACTAATTTTAAATTGTGTGAAATTAGTAAGTACAAACCTCCAAGCCTAAAACTCTGAGAGTATGGCATTGATAACTCTCTCTGGGAAACAACACTGAAAATAAAAGTTTTTTGAGGTGAGGGGCCAGAATCATCATGACAGAATATTCCCAGTGCTCTGCATGGGAAAGAGTCACGTCATGGGAAGGACTGCAAAGGGACCAGACACCCACTGACCATTATCTGTGTTTATACCCACAGAATGACCAGCTGACTTCAGTTACACAAACCCTTAATTTGGATAGAGTTTGTTGAAATTGGTCAAATTGGTGACTACATGATTGTCCTCAAAAAAAGTTACTTCAATCTTTCCAATTTCTCCTTCAAACAATATCTTTGAAATATTTGCAGAAAACTTAACTCTTTATGTGAAATTACTTCTTTCTCCATCTCTTTGGCTGACTCATGCCCAACATGAGCCCTGGCCCCTGCAACGTGCTCTCAGAGCATTCAGGAACCCTCAACAGCTCCTTAGCTCTGCTGACACACAGCCAGCCAGCACCACAGGGCACCGTCAGGAGTGGCTGTCTGTCAGTACTGCAGCCAACCCTGCTGGGCACTGTGGCTTCCCAACTGGCATTGCCACCATCTCCACTTCCCCAAAGACCTATGGCAATGTATGTATGGGTATGCGTGGTGTGCGTGTGTGGAAGGGGTGGGGCCGGGGGGAGATCCTGTCTCCCCTTATGTTATACTCCCTTTTAAACAAAAGCCATCCTATGTAGATACCAAAAAAGGTGCCCCTTCCACTCTGTGTTCAGAATCCACCCTCTCCATAAGGCCAGGCTAGAGTGGAAGACAAATCTGAGTAACAGACACCATGGTAAACTCAGAATCTCATGATAGGTGTTCAATAAACCTTTGTAATTTGAACAGATGAATGACTTTTTCCTTATGATGATGGAGACTTTACCGCTGGATTAAGCTTGTCTGCCTGTCTCTTTCTTCCCTTAGAATGGGACCTCTGCCCAGGAGATTCTAAAGTCCTTTATGCAAATAGATCTCTGGTGGCCAACCCACCATACAGCCAGACATATTCCCCAGCAATGGACATAATGCAGGCTTTTGCTGGGCTCCTGAACGCCCATCATACTTTTAATGCGTTGTAAGATACAGATGCTAAGAACCAAGGGCTAGCTTCAGACTCTACACTTCAAAGACCTTTTCATGCCAGGAACCAGCATGACAGTTTCAATCACTTCTCTCCTTTATGTCTCATAATGTATGACAGTGACGCCGCAGATGTCAACTGCTATCTATATGAGTCCTGGCCCCTCAATGACATGGATCTCTAAATTTTCTCTATTAAACTGTTAAATTTTACACTTAATTTAGCATAAAGTAAAATTGCCAATTTCAAAAATAATGACCGAAACAATAAATTAATTGCCACTTTCATCACATTGAACCGTGCTCTGAATATCACTGTTTAGGGTTTTACAGTGTTAAAGGTGAACAGCTTAGTTCACTAATGGTATAGAAGTACATACAGCTCATTGTTGTCATTTTTAATTACACTTCTACCTCTTTTTCATGTTAACACATCTTAGCCTGAGAATGTGCAGACACGATACGGTGGACTCAAAGAGAAGTAGACCGTTCATAGGCCACAAAGACACTAGAAAAAAACAGGAATCTTCGTATACACAATAACTCTCCAGTCACAGAGTAGAACAGACACCCACTTTTATTTGTTTTGACACATTTAGGAAATCATTATTAGATATTAATTAAAGAATGATTAAAGCTAATTATTTGATGAAGGCTCCATATGTCCAAATAAAACAACCAGACCATGGATGATCTACTTATTTCTACTCTAATAGTGGAAGTCCCTGCAAATTGAAATTGTCATTCCCTGAATCTAGTTGATTCTTGCGTCTCAGTTGAATGGTTACAACATATAGACACAGGCAAATCTTTTAGGAACATACTTTGATGCATGAATGATTTTGGAAAATTCAGCAAGTGAAGAGGCAGCAGCTGTGAATACATGAAAAGTCTTGACCTGAGTATCCACCTGTCAATAGAATTACACCTGTCAGGGCAGGATGGTAATATGGTTAACATCTAATATGGTTAACCCACTGCGCTGCTTATTTCAGTATCTCACAGCTAATTCTGGCAGAGACTCAAAAGAATTGTTTCTGCCAGTTCCTACCCCTCAGGTTGCAGATAAGCAGCCCAGGTGGAGAACCATTATTCTCTATTCTAAAATGTAGGTGTTGACTTTATTGTCTTAGTAAACGCAGCATCATTAAGAGAATGGTGTCTTTGGGACTTCACTGGCAGTGCAGTGGTTGAGACACCGTGCTTCCAATGCAGGGGGCACAGGTTCTATCCCTGGTCGGGAAACTAAGATCCCACATGCTGTGGGGCCAGGAAATTAAAAACAGAGAGAGAGAGAATGGTGTCTTTGTTTAACATTTCTTCTCATTGTAAGCAACTATAGGACAAGTATTGTCATCGACATTTCCCTTTCCCTTGAAGGCCACAGACTCACACTTTGTACCATAGTAAATAAGTAAAAAAAAAATTTTTCAAATGAAAAATTTATAACTATTTATTTAAATAATATCAAGAATCTTGAAAATTCATTATTTGCTGAAAAATAGCTTCTCATGCACAATACCACTCAGAGCCCACCCAATATGGATGATCGTAGATACATGCATTTAGTGTAGGACCCATCACAGGGGGTGCAAGGAGGGTCATTTGCTCCAAGGCTTACATTGGCGAAGAGGTCACAGTTGGACTGGTGACATTACCTCCAAATGACATTAGACTACTGTTCCTGAAAAACTCTGACTTATTTTTTGACATTTTTTTTTTCCAGACCACCTTTTATTACATCAGAAAAGCAACATTAGGCACTAGATCTTGCAAAATATGTTCTGACTAACTCTAAACTTTCTGAAATTAAATATGTGCAACCACTGTAAGGTTTTTAGTGAACAAAACAGTTAAATACAAACTTTCATTTGCAAAATAGATTACTGTATAACTGGCAACCTCAGAGCCAAGTGCTAACTTTTCTTGCACAGATTTCAGCGGCAGTGGAATGGAGAGATGTAAATCCTAATGAGTACCGAACTTAATTTTGGCTTTATATATAGAAAGAAACTTTGAGGAAAAATAGCTTTAAATTGAATAGTATCTTTTGAAATAAACAGCTCAGTCCAGCACTTACATATGTGAGGTTTATACTCAACCAGATCTGGGATGAAAATGAAGATTTAGGGTTTACAGTGACTTTAAATCCAGTTTCAAGAGTAGCCAAGTCACCTCATTTCCAGAAAGGGAAGTCTCTTTAGGATGACCACGA
The DNA here is from genome assembly GCF_003676395.1 of Aethalodelphis obliquidens. Lineage (NCBI taxonomy): Eukaryota > Metazoa > Chordata > Mammalia > Artiodactyla > Delphinidae > Aethalodelphis > Aethalodelphis obliquidens. The sequence goes on from NW_020837947.1 coordinate 45,110,314, forward strand.
CACTCTTCTGAAGACACTTGGATGGATAGCCAGAGTTCCTTGGCCACAGTTCCACTTTGCCACGACACCGTGCCAATGCTGTAGTGTGGAACTTCCTCTGAAAGGCAGAGCCTTACACCACAGCGCTAGAGAAGTTAATTATTAACCCTTCCCCTCCCCACTGCTTTCCCTCCTGATCTCCAGCAGGGAGTGGCAGCTTAACATTCCTTTCAGAAATAAATAGTTCAAATGAGTAATTTAGAGTTACCTTTAAAAGAGCAGCAGAAAACAGCCACTGACCATTATGTTTGCAAATGAGTGAGAGAATGGGTACACGTGAACAAACACACAGAAGAATAAAGTAGAATAAATCGTTTCCCACATTCATCGGGGAAAAAAATCTTTAAAAAAAGAGTATTAATTAGCGTTTGTTCTTGTGTGGGTAGAGAGTCCAGGGCTCTGAGCAGGCATGGCCTTATAAACAGGGTTGCTATAAACAGGGTTGCAAGCAGCCCTCCGCACACCAAGTCAGGACTAGGGTGCAGAGAGGGGCCTTCATGCACTTCTGACAGCTCAGTACCTGTGAGAGAACAGAGGTGATGCAGGGACTTTTTAACCCACAATGCATGAGGTATAGGGAAACATCCATCTGTGAAAGAACCACCAGCAGCTGGAGGGACCACGGCAGGGCATTCTCACAGCAACTGCTGATGAAGGATTTCCCACACCATCTTCTTCCGGAACAGAGGCATCTGGTGCTGAGTAAATGTGATGGGTTTGTCCCTAGAGATATAATCTGCATATTTACAAGTAAACATTCCACAATCACTCCCATTCAACTGCTGAGGAATCTCATGTGCCTTCATGTGGTAGTGGGTCCACTCTAAAACATTCAGGTCAATATTTCTTTTGGTCTTATTTTCATCCTGTAAATACTGAAGGAGAATCTCACAGATCCTGTGGCCCTTTTGTCCCATAGAATCCAGATATTTAAGACACATTTTTCTTAGGTCTGTCACTACCAGGCTCCAACGTACCGTCCGATGAATAGGCACCAGAATAAGTTCCTGTTCAAAGAGACTGACCCCTTTGGTCCATCTTTTCACTGCTTGGTAACCCCCAGACTTTAATTTTGGATAGAAGAAAGTACTGAATGCATAAAGTGCTAGATACCCTTGTTTTTTATTTCTTTACACCAGGAGATTCATGTAAAAATTAATGACTTCATCATTGAGCCAGTGATAGTTCTTCAAGGTCTGGATATCTCCTCGAGTGATTCGGAATTTGAAAGCACTATTTAGGATCTCATCCTGTGGGCCATGGCCTAGAGCATTACTGATTTCCTTTTCCATGTCCTCTGTAAGTTCAAGAAGATCATATGTCCTTTTATCCCTCTCTTTGTTTGAGGAATTTTTTTCTTTTGTCTCAAGTATTGACATCTTCCTCCTGAGTAAGCCATTGTTTCCACTGCCCAGGTGGAGTCAGGCTGACACTTCTTCAGATACGTCAGGTTCCAGCTGGAGTCCCCTCCTACCTTCATTTTCAAGTCTGATTCCAACTGTCTTCTCTGTATCAGAAGTTTTCCCCTTTGAGCACCTCTTTTCGCTTCTCATTGACCGTAGAGGTCCCCTTGTTTCAACAACTCTATATTGTTTTGGAACAAACTGAGTTGTTTTGACTCCATGACTTTGCTCTTGCCCCCAGCCTTTGGTCTTTAATGTGTCCATCTGACTTCTTTGAGAACTATGATGAGTTGAAGTTACAGGAGGAACAGAGTTTCCATGACCACCTTCTTTAAGTCACTCTAATAACCTTCGGTATTTCTCTTTCCTCTTTTTTTTTGTTTTGTTTTTGTTTTCTTTCTGCGGTACGCGGGCCTCTCACTGTTGTGGCCTCTCCCGTTGCGGATCACAGGCTCCGGACGCACAGGCTCAGCGGCCACGGCTCACAGGCCCAGCTGCTCCGCGGCATGTGGGATCTTCCCGGACCAGGGCACAAACCCATGTCCCCTGCATCGGCAGGCAGACTCTCAACCACTGCGCCACCAGGGAAGCCCTCTCTCCTCTTTTAGAACACCCTCCTCCACAGTACAATGGGGACGCCTCAGACCCTTGCCACCCTCTTCAGAAATCATCTCTGTTACAACCTGTTCCTGAGACTTCCACGTTAAGGAACTCTCCAGATTGCCTTTGCTATGGCGACGGCCACCTGGTCTTCTATTACAGGCTTCTGAGCTCAAAGTAAAACCAAAGGAAGGCAGGACTCTGCATGGCTGATCTCGAGTTACTGTCACTGATCTTTGGATGGTCACTTATTCCATTAGGAGATTTATTACCCAGTTTCAGCATGTTGTTCCAGGATCCAGAACCTGTCAGTTCAGAAGATGAAGAATTCGAAAATACCTTTCCTGAAGGAACCACATTCCATGTTCCATTACAAGCAGAAGTTACCACAGGCTTTGTGGTCAGCTGGAATGGGAATCCAAATAAGCTGGCAGCATCGTAGAGACTGTTTTTCACCCGGTGAATAAAGCAATCTAATCTCGGTCTTTTGGCTGGTATTTCATCAGCGTCCACTGTAGAAAACAGAGTGAGTCACTCCTGCCTGGGTCTCGTCTGCCAGTTGGTGCCTTCAATGTCCTGTCGTCCACAGTAGAGGTGTGGACCACTGCCCATCTAGGGACCAAGGAGTGGGATTATCCTTAACCCCAAATCCACTACTGCCGGAGCCATTCTCAGACCTAGGAACTCTTCACTGGAGGCCCAGAAGAGAATCCCCAAATCACACGGAGTACAAGGATATTGAGATTTCTGCCCTTGCTTTGGGTAACTTGCACCCATGTACTGCCAGAGGAGCACAACCTCATTGCTTCAGTTTTCATAGGGTATCCTAACCGGTTACCCTAGTTTTCCAAAAAGTATTTTTTGACATATTTTGTTAATACCCAAAACCTCAGAAAATGGTGGTAAGCCCCTCGACCTATGGGAGACAACAATCTCAGACTCCTGGACCTAAACTCAGGCACAACAGGATCAGCAGGATGGAGGGGGTATCCCTTTAGCATATTCACTTTGCTTGTCCTAGTCAATTTGGTTGAGAAACAATAGCGTGGGATCCACAGGCCTGCAGGAGAATGCACTTTCTTTCGAGCAGGGCGAGTGCTAGGAAGGAGAAAAAGTACAGGAACACTAACCCATATTCCCATGGAAATGCTCTGGTTTCAACATTCCTTTTGAAAAACATAGCTTCTCTAGTAAGTTGGTCACACTCCAAGAGGAATTAAGCTTGAAAGATAACAGAACTTCACAAGGCAGATCGAAAAGACCAGACCCTAGGCTGTGAAAGGCATTCAGAAGAGAGAAGCGTTTTAACTCAGCTTTCAAAGCATGTTCTCCCTCCTCTTTGAAAATTTCTGACACTCTCAGAGTTGCTGAAGATTTTCCCACCCGAGACATCTTTCATCAGAAAACCATGAAATAACAAAAATCTCTCTCCAGGTAGAATAGGAGGAAAATGTGAAAGTAAGTTCAAGTAAGTTGCTGCTTGTTCTGCTTATTCTTGAGCCTAACACATCATCTCCAAGAAAGTTACTAGGGTCTTACTTATCTCACTGTAAATTAGCAGGATGCACATCCTACTGTGAGTGGAACTGAGGCCCCAAACACGTGGCCCCCAACAGGAAGCAGAGGTCTTGGCAGGTTGCCAGAAATGTGTCTCCATGACCCATTTGCTGGGGGTGGCCAAAAACCAGAAGGGAAAAAATAGGCAGTAGGAATAAAAAGTGTATAAACACATCTCAACACTTACATTCCTGCCTTTTTCAGGCTACTTCCTTTACCCAGAATCCTCTGTTCTGTGTTTACCTGGGTAACCTCTGCTGACCCTTCATGGCTCAACTGAGAATCATTCCAGTTACAACTATGTGCCAGGCCCAATGCTAGGCACAAGGAACATGACAGTGCACAATGCAAGATGCCTACCGTCAAGGAGCTGTGTGCCAGGCTCACAAGTGGGCATGATGAACAATGTACAAGGAAAGCAATTATCCTAAGCTCATTGCTTGCCACAAAGGATGAACCAGTGTACAAGATGCCTACCCTCAAGGAGCACTTAGATTCAATGCTGGGCAAATGGAAAACAACAGTGCACAAGACACCCACCTCCAAGGAGCTGAGGGCAGGCTGAGCTTTGAGCACAAGGAGCTTGACAGGGTGTGATGCAACGTGCCTGCCCACAGAGGTTGAGTGCCAGCCTTGGTACTGGACCCAAGAAGCGCAACAGTGCAGAATGAAATGAGCTTCCCTGGAGGGAACGAGAGTCCAGGCTCAGTGCTGGACACAAGGAGCATAGCAGTGCACAGTCCAAGGTTCCTATTCATTGTAGATGTGTGCCAGGCTCCATATGGGCAAAATGGACACAGTGGTGTACTATGCAATGTACAACAACGGAACTGCCTTCCTTGAACCCCTTGGCCTGGTAATTGCTCCTACACCCTCCATTTATACCCTGATAAACATCACTTTTGAGTGAAATATTTACAGTGTTTATTTCCCCCATGGACAACAGGCATAGTGAGGGCATCAATTAGACTTTGTCTGTGTTCCCCAACACTAAGCACAGTGACCTCAAAAAACCCAAACCACCACCGGCAGTGATAACATAGACATATATGGCACTGAACCAAATTACTAAAGTTCCGTTCAAAACAATGCCAAAGAAGTTACAGGGAAACATTTTGCTTACTGTATTCTAGTTAGTATTTTTACATCAGTGTTCATGAGTGTTACCGGTCTTCAGAACTCTTGCCTTATACTATCTTTAACTGGCTTATGTATCAGTGTCAAACTTGTTTCATAAAAGAAGTGAGGAAGTTTTCCTTCCCATTCCATGTTCTAGAACATGTGTCAGCACATTTTTTCTATAATGGGTTGATAGTAAATGATAGTAAATATTTTAGGCAATGTCATATGGTCTCTGTGTTGCAACTACAGTTATCCTTTAGTATCCATGGGGGATTGATTCCAGGATCCCCACAGAAACCAAAATCCAAGGATGCTCAAGTCCCTTATATAAAATGGCGTAGAACAGTTGTACCCCAGCATGTATCCATGCGTTCTCTATCCATGGATACAGAGGGCTGTGTGTACTCAACTCTGCCAGAAAGCAGCCATAAACAATAAGGAAACAAGTGGGAGTGACTGTGTTCCAATTAAACTTTATACATAAAAACAGGTGGCAGGTCTTCCCTGGTGGCCCAGTGGTTGAGAGTCCGCCTGCCGATGCAAGGGACACGGGTTCGTGCCCCGGTCCGGGAGGATCCCACATGCCACGGAGCGGCTGGACCTGTGAGCCATGGCCGCTGAGCCTGCGCGTACGGAGCCTGTGCTCCGCAGCAGGAGAGGCCACAGCAGTGAGAGATCCGCGTACCGCAAAAAAAAAACAAAAACAGGTGGCGGAGGGCCAGATTTGATCTGTGGGCCTTAGTTTGTGGACATTTGACCTGGAATAATTTACAGAGCAGGTGGACCATGTGGTCTTTGATGGTTTGGAAGAAACGTACCTGTGCCTGATCTTAGTGAAAAAGACTGTAGCGTTCCCCACTAAATAAGATTACAAGATGTTATGGGTTCATCTTGCATTTTCCCTGCCTCAGTTCTGGAACGACCCACTTCTCCGAAGAGCCAGTACCATACTGCTTTAGTTATAGAGGCTTTATAGTATGTTTAATGTCTGGTAGAGCTAGTTTCCCTTTGTAGTTTTACTTTTATCATGTTTTGTGACAGGATCGTCCCTGGCTTAGCCAACCACAGAGAAACAGAGATTAGAAGGGTACATGACCCAGAGGCAGATTTGCTTACAGGGATAGGGTCTGAGAGGAGGAAGCCCAGCCCAGCAGGCCAAATGTGGGAGCTAGCAGCTCGAGTGTGGCAATATTGTGACCATGGGTCCCATGTCTTTGGTCTTGTCAAGGAAGATGAGAGTTAACACCAAGGACATAAGGAAAGGTCTGGAAGCAGTGAATCCAGGTGTGAAGGCAATCCTGAAATCCACTTATGCTGGGTAACAGCAAGTAGCAAGGATCTGCTCCAGGCAGGTTTGCTGTCCCTACAAAGGAAGGTTGCCTGGCATGGACAAGGCAAAGGCCTAAGTATAGAAGCTCAAGGTCCCAAGACAGGGACCCCAGCAGAGGAAGCAAGTGAGGTCCCTTGGCAGAGTTGCCAGGAATCCAGGAAGTAAAGTGAGACCCCAGAATAAGGCCCATGGTGAGTTACCAAAATGGGAGCACAGGACAGAGCTGGATGAGGACTAAGTGGGATTTAGGCTGAACTGCAAATGTCAAGCTAGAGCTCCTAAGTTCCTCCTGCTCAATGTCCCAGTTACAGAGCCTGCAGGTGGGGTTAATTACTCTGGCTTTGAAGGAAGGAAGGAGAGAGAACTTGGGAATCATCAAGGTCAGACACAAGGCTTTGAGTCTCTGGGGTTGTCCTTAATTAGCCATGACCTTGGGCAGGCCACTTTGCCTCTGGTCTACCAAGGGAATTGAATGAGATTATATCTAAGGCTCCTTCTACTTCTAAGAGTCAGTTGACCCCCAATTGAGAGCAATGGAGGGACTTCCCTGGCAGTCCAGTGGTTAAGACTCTATGCTTCCGCCACTACAGGGGACACAGGTTTGATCCCTGGTGGGGCAACTAAGACCCCGCATGCCGTGTGGGGTGGCCAAAAAAATAAAGAAAAATTGGAGACCTGTGTTTCACCAGCACATTCTATGTGCCATACATGCTGCCAGACACTTTACATACGTTAAAGGGAAGAAAACTAATGGTTTTTGTTACCAGTGGTGATAAATATTTAACAACCAGCTCTCTTCAGGGGAGAAAAAAAAAAACCCTGATTTGTAGCATTTTCCCAATATCTGAGGTGCAAATATTCCCACCATGATTTCAAGTTACCACCATGTAGTCACCGAATTCAGAGTTGGGAAGAAAAGTGCAGTGGAACACCATCATACAGTGTTTTCATCCTACAGATACAATAGATGCAAATAGGCTCAGAACATAGATAATAATAAAATGTAATAAACTGATTAGAAAGTGATGTTATGAGTATATATATATTTCATTTGTTTTTAATATAATTTTTTAACTGTAAATATATATAATTTTCAACAATGACTGTGTTTAACAACTGACTCTCAAAATTTCTGATAATTGATCAATCAGTCCTTGAGAGCTGATAAGGACCAGCTGCAGCACACTACTGATTATTACTTACTGTCTACCGGAGGCCAGGCTTGTCACTGTAGTTCTATTGTTTCATTAATCTTCACTGTGACTTTCTGAAATAGTAATTGTTTTACTGATGAATAAAAGGATCTCAGAAAGGTTAAATAACCAACCTGGAACCACACAGCTCCTATGGTTATGTGACCTCCACCCTGCAAATCCCCAAATTATATTATCCCACGCTGTCTCTCATAGAACAAAATTTTGATTTTAAACTGTTTTATTCTTTAAGAGAGTAGATTATTTTCCATTTAAGCCAAAGTCCTCTGAATTCAGTGATTTTGTGAACACTGACGTGTGTTTGAGGCCACTGCCGCTGGGTCAGTTTGGTGACAGAAAGTGCCATTAAGCTAAACAAGTTGCCATTGTGAGGCAGGACTTGACCTGTAGAGTCTTGTAGAGAAGCACAGTAGGGCACCTATTACCCAGTAAGAAGTCTTCTACCCAGAAACACTGGGAATCACCTCAAGCTCTCCTCTCATTTTCCTGTCTTTTCCCTAAAGTCATTCCAACTCAACAAAGCTAATTCCTTTTTAATCAAGTCAATATTTTGTACCATGAACCTCAAGCTAAATATCCAGTAACATTTCAACTACCGTTTTCAACAAATTCACAACATTTTTTATAGTTGTTGTAATTTTTGTGGTTCAGAGTTATTATTTCTTTTTACAACATAACATGATGATGTTTTCTTTCTAATAAACAGCATCACTAGAAGTTACAATGGAAGCCCCTGGGAACAAAATAATTTTTAAAAATTAATAATACATTTTCCCCAAAATAGAAAGAAGAAAGAGCTTACAGAAAAAAAAAATTTTATAATTCAAAAAAATTAGTGGATACTACTAGGGAATATTTAAGCAACTATACAATCTACCTAAAAGGATCAAAGGCAGTTGTTCACAATCATGAGTAACCAGCTGTACCAGGAGAAAGACACCATAATTGACTCCATTGAACAACAATACATTTAATTGCAAATACTGGCACTCTTATGTAAAACCATTTTATCTGTCGCTGGTTGGTTAAGTTATCCTCATATGCCTTTACTGAGGAGTTATTTTAGGTCTTAGAATAAATGTAATATATTACTTTTAATTACAGCATAAATTTACAATATTATTTTTCCCTTCATGTTTGCTTCAGGGACCACACAGGAAGCTCTAAAGAACTGTGTGCAGCCCAGAAGGCTGATCTGACATCGAATGTGTTTACTGTTATCGTCACGATTCTTGCTTTTCTGTCCCCTATCTTCAGTTATAACCCTTCTTGGTTCTTTCTCTGATGCTCTCATTTCCTCCTCCTCTTCATTTCTCTCCTGACACTCAGTAAGAGAGTAGATGGAAAAGAGAAAGGAAAGTGGGTATGTGCCCAGAGCCTGGCACATGTGTAACACATCATAGGAGCCCAGGGATGGAGAAGAAACATGGTGCAAGGGCCAGGGAACTGTTCCTCTGTACCCATCTCATTCGTTATGTACTTTTATATACAAGGGTTTTGGACACTGAAATAGAGGACGCAGTGGAGGGATGGAGTGAGGAAAAGATATAAAATAGAATAACAGAGCAGATTGGGACAGGGATATCTCAACACACCTCATCTGCTTCTCTTTTTTCTTCAGGATTAAACCAAAGGTTCAAATAAATTGGATGTGATCCTTCAAAACTATTCTATGTCAGTGTCATTGGTCCTACTGGGAAGGGCATGAGATTTACTGGACCAGGGCAGAACCCAGGGCAAAGGGTCCTGATGATGGATGATGAAAAGAGATCTTCCATTTTATTTAATGTACTTATTTATTTTAAGAGATAGACAAAGGAATATTTAATAATTTAAAGATGAAGTTCAGGAATGATTGTCTAAGGAACATTTCCTGTTCAATGCTGAGGGGATTGGTTGCTATTAAGCATATTCATAATGCTCCTTCCTGATCAGTAATAATAATGCCACTAACGATCATTTAAAATAATTATCACTCTCATTGACTGAGTGTTTCTTATGTGACAAGCGCTGTTTTAAATGTTTACTTACATTAATTCGTCTCACAGCAAACCTATGCAATAGGAATGATTAGTATCCTAACTTTACAGTAAACTGAAGTAAAAAGAGATTAATAATTTATCCAATAACTGCTCATTATTCTAAAGATAAACTCCAGATTCCTTAGGTTTCCAATCAAGGCCCTCCCTGATGTGGCCCCAAATGCTTTTTCAAAATTAGGTCCTACTCCTAGCTGACAGCAGTAGTACTCGTTAGGACCTGCCACATCTTCTGCTTCTTGAATCTAAACCTCACTCCCACCACTGTTCCCGCCCAAGAGGCCGTCTTCCTTGCCTTTTGCCTTTTGGGTCCTCCCATCACACAAAACTCTGCTCTGTTGTCAACTCTTCCGTGGAGACATCTCTGACCATTCTCACCCAATGACTCACAAACAACTCTTGCCAGTCCTACCTAGTTAACTCCTTGTGACTTGTTATCTCGTATTGTCATTTAAATGTCCACATCAAAGTCTTGTCCCTCCAACTAGAACTCTAACTTGGTGTAAATCATGTCTCCACAATGCCTAGCACAGTTCTGAATTCATAGTTATCCTCAGTGCCTTTTCTGTTAAGTTAATGTATCCTATAGCTTATGCAGAGGTTATTCCTTTCATCAGAAATGCAGTTTGTTCTTGGACCCACACCTCACACATTTTCAGCATGAAATACGCCTGAAGATTGCATCCATTCTGGTAAAAAGAACTGACAAGATTTATCTGTTAATCAGGATATTTGCTACCCCAAACTCATATTTTTTTTGCTCTATTTTCATATGCTATAAAAAATAGAATGTTAGAAAAAAAATTTTTCCCACTGCAAGCAAACTGGTTAAAATAACATTGGAAAAACTCACAGCTTAGGCAAGAAACAATTGTTTGAAAGTAAATGATTTTCCTTCTAATAATGTACAAGACCAAAGGTAAGGCAGATGTAAAAGAGTGCCACATGCTACTGGAGTTCTTTTTTAATAACTTCAGAGATCCTTGTAGAAGGAAGTGTTACAAAAGTTAAAATGAGGAAAACAGCAGTTTTAAATGGCAGGTGAACTTGGAAGTTTGGAAGACTTTTCAGGGCAGTAATTCACAGCTTTTTCAATGTACTTAAATGAGGTGGAAACTGCCAAAACTGAATTGTTTTGGAAAACTTGCCCAAAGCAGACAAAGAGCTGATGGAAAGATGATGACAGTGAACACACTGCATGCTACTTAACTCCAGTTTGGTGATGGTCCATTAGACTAAAGATGAGAAAGAAAAAGAAAGACAGTGTAACTCGAAATGAAGGAAGTAAACAAGCTAGCTGCTTTCAACGTACTCTGCCTGATTTTATTTCAAACTCCTCTTTGCGGGATCAGAAGTACATCAGTTCCTGAAAGCAGGCAGTGGAAACCATCTTTGCGCCCCTCCCAAAGCTCATTTGCTCATAAAACAAAAGAATGAACAAGAATGCAGCATCAACACTTACTGGTCACATTGTCAGAATTAGTGTCAACTTATTTTTAGGAGTCCTGATTGGCCAAATTCTTAGCACAGCACTTAAACACCAAGGTGATTTAATTGGAATGACGTCAGTCAAGAATTCAGGAGAAATACATGAGGAACTGAAATTAGGTAACAGTAATAAAGGCCCGGGACGCTCTAGATTCAGAAAACTGTGGGCTGTCTGGCTTAACTTCTGTCCTAAAGAAAGTATCAGGTTTTATTTTTAGAAACCAATTGAGAATACTAAGGGACAAAGCTTCTCTTCATTAAGGGGAACCAACCTGGTTGCAGGAAAATATGTCTGCTCTCACTAACAGAGGTAATAAGAGCTGTCATTTGAAGATATTAGAGCCAAGGAGGACAAAAGGAAAAGCCTACATCATAATTAGATTGCCCCAAAGGGGTATGAGAGCATTTCACACTCAGAGGAAAAGCTGTAAAGGGCCAAGTCAGAGAAATGCTAGTAATGGCCCTGTCGGCACTCAGTGTTAACACTCAGATGCAAGATAGAAAGATTCCGTAACCTCAGATTCTTGAAGATTTGGGGGGCAGTACCCTACATGTGAAATTGTTATGGACTGAGGAGTAGTTTTTATTAAATATAAATAATAGATTACAACTTGCCTTAAAACATGTTCCAATATGATATTAAGAACCATGGCTGAGAAATGAAAATTCAATCCAATACAAAACTTGACAAACCAGGGCTATATCTCATCCATACCACCCTCTGGAGAAGGTATGAGCAGACAAAAGTATATATCTAGAAGCTTCTGAATAAAAATAAATGTCTTGTATTTCTTGTCACAGACTTTCACTCCAAACAAATACATTTGGCTTTCCAAAGTTCCATCAGTCATAGGAATGCTCCCAGGCAGCTGGATTAATGATCTTTTTAATGTATTGACTCTCCATTTATGTGTCAGGATTTTATTCAAGGGCATAAGTGACTTCTTAAGAAAGAGTAAGTTCTTTGATGGGTGTGTTAACTCTTTTATTTCCTGACTTTGAAGCAGCATACACTACTCTAGATTTGCACCATCACCAAACATTTATTGAGGAGACAAAACCCAAAGGCAGAGGAACATGCATTGAAATAACAAAGGGGCATAAACTATGTACCAAATGAATGCTCAGGACAATAAATGCCACAGAAAGAGGTAACTGCTCTGGAAAAGAAAAAATTCACAGAGAATGCGACATTAAGTGAGTTTGAAAGTACTAGAAGAATTGGATAAATAAAGAGGAATACAGACATCCAGGGTAAGGAAGATATGTCAGCAAAAATCTAGAGTTGGAATTCATCTGGCTTGTCTTATTTGAATTACAATGCAGGTTTCTTGTACTAGATATAATGAAAAATAAATTTGGAAAGATGATTAAGAGCAAAATGATGTAGTTCTTGAATGTCAGGTTTAGCAATTTGTACTCAACCTGCAGATGAAGAGATTGATGATTTAGAAAGTTTGAAGGGATATCTGTGAATGAGATGTGTTGAAAGAATGAAAACTGAAAAATCAGTAAGACTATTTCAATAATCCAAGCCAGCCAAACCAAATTCACACACTAGTGGCCCAATCTGGTCCATAGCAGATTTTATTTGGCCTACATGCTTATTTCTATGAGAGATTATTGACGTATTACATTGTGCAAGTTTAAGGTGTATAACGTGTTATATATTGATACAGTTATATTCAATATATTGCAATATGATTACCACTGTCATGTTAATTAACACCCTTGTCACATCACATGATTATCATTTCTTTTTTGTGGTGAGAACATCTACGATCTAGTCTCTTAACAACTTTAAAGCATGTAATACAGTATTGTTGGCTATAATCACTATGCTGTGCCTTAGATCTCCAGAACTTATTCATCTTCTGGTTGTAAGTTTGTACCCTTTGACCAAAATCTCCCCAGTTCCTCCCACCCTCCAGCCCCTGGTAACTGTCATTCTCTTCTCTGTTTCTATGAGTTCAGCTTTTTTTACATTCCACGTAGGTGTGGTATCATACAGTATTTGTCTTTCTCTGTCTGACTTATCTGGCTTAGCATAATGCCCTCAAGGTCCACCCATGTTTCCACAAAAGCCTACATACTTTTTAAAAAATTCAAAATAAGTTGCCAACATTTAAAATGGGAATATTTCCCACTAAAACCCAAATTTCCAATTTTTCCAGAAAGGCTGTTTTTAGACCTTCATAGTCCCTAAGGCCTAGGCACTGAGTTTGCAGACCCCATCCCACTTTCTATCAAACATTCCTAAGTGAAAACAAATCCAACATTAAATATAATTTATACCCAACTTTCTAGAAGTTGATTTGCATTTGATTAGTTGGCAACAATTTAGTGTTTGCAGACATTTAATTAAAACATTTATCAATTTCAATTTGCAGTTTTGTTTTTAAAGCCAAAATTCTTTTTTTTGAAATGCCCAAGGTCGCGAGGCCCCTCCACAAGACCAACAGAGTCGAGAGTCAAAGCCAAACGGCAAGGGTCATTTATTGCACGTTCGAACCTGGACCTCCGTGCACTCGTTGCCGGTGACGCTAAGAGGTCCTAGCGGAGTTTAGTACAGCTCTTTTATAGACCGGTACAAACAAGTTCGGGACTTTCTGCGGGGCTTTCCGGGGGGGGGTACTGATTGGTTGACTTTTAAACAAAGACACTAGTCGCCGATTGGTTGACTTTTAAACAGAGACACTAGTCGCCGATTGGTTGACTTTTAAACAGAGACACTAGTCGCCGTCTGATTGGTTGGACCGTTGCAGGGGGGGGTCAGCAAGCGTAATTACAGAAGCGAGAGCGGCTGGTTAAGTTTCGGTTTCCTGAGGTTTCGTTTCTCAATTGGAAATACTTAAGACGGGGCCATGGTCGCAAAAAGAAATAGTGCAAACAGGAAGACTGATGCAACCCTAGCAGTGCTGCGGCCTCCACCAGCCCAACGGCAGGGCGGCGCGGGAGGCTGTGCGCCCAACTTCAGGCGGCGCTCCCAAATGTGGCAAGCCCAGCGCCGCGCCCTGGAATGGCCCTTTTTCGGCCCTTCTCCTCCGGAAAGAACAGAAAAGAAACTCCAGGAAAAGCACAAATTGAATGCAGGGCGTCAACTCAGTCCTATTCCCACCAAAGTAGAACATAGCCCCCTCATTTTAATTCTAGGTTATCCATACTTCACCACTTCTTCAGAAGCTCTAGACTGTAGACCATGCCTGTGGTGCCTAACAGATAAAATAATACTATTTTCCTGAACAGTTTAATCTAAACTAGTGCAGGGATGGGGCAGCGACTGCCATTCCTTTGTTTCTGCATTCCCTCACCCCGCTAATTAGTAACTGTTCTAATCTGCCCTTTGGAACTCAGGGAAGGTCTAGGAGGCTGAAGCCTTTTTCCTACAAACAAGAAACAGGGGACACGGAAAGGCTTTTGTGCCTGGGAGAGCCCCACAGGGTTCTGCTTGGTTTCAATCTCCCCCCTTTTCTTTGATACTCTTCAACCTTGAAGTGAATAGGTGTTGGACAAGAGAGGGAATAATGTTTTGGATAAAGATTAACTCGGCAGAGGAACTCGATTTTAGGGGGACTTGGTTTCAGGGTGAATTTGGTCATTTGAAAGCCATCACTGTCTGATGCAAGCATACCTTTTGAGAAGGTGCTGGAACCAGAAACTGGGGCAGCAGTTGAGGGCAGAGCCCTGTTGCACAAGATGGCAGTTAAAATCCCACTGTTAAAATTCCAATGAAGAGACGTTTCTTAAGATGAGTTGCAAAGAGGAAAAAGCATTTGCCCGCAGACAAATTGCAAATGTGCCTTCCAGGCAAGGAAGCCAAATGAGCAAAAGCAAGGAAGCCTGAATTGTTAGGGCTTATAGTAAGATAACAAAAGTTTAGTGCATGACTAAAGCACAGCCGGGAGTGTTGGCAGGGAAGGGCTGGGTTTGAAGGGCTGGAATGAAGAGCTTGGCAGTGTAGGCTGGAAGCGGCTTGTAAAGCTGGGGAAGGAAGTGGGGAGGAGGTGAATAGTTTCAAGCCTTGAATACCTTAATTAGATATGCACTTTAAAAATCTGACCCTAGGCTCTTTGGAGTATAGACTCAAGTGGGATACAAGGCTAGCAAAGAGCTGGGAAGACACCATTATATACATTTCATCAGTGGTTTCCAAAGTGAGAAGAATGTACCCTAGGAGGGGTACAAGTGTATCCATTATGGTTCAGAAAGGAAATTTCAGAAATTCTGTTGATATGTATTTGTTATATTGTCATCTGAAAAAAATAAGACTTAATAGCATTTAATATATGGATTAATACGGGGACCTTCACTTGGTTTGTGTGCCAGAGGGACACATGCTGCTTATCGTGCTGGAGGAGTAGAGAGAGTTCTACACTGTAGAAGAGATTTTGCAGCCAGAGCTGCTCCAGGTCTTTCCTCAAAACCTCCACCCTTAGCAGGAGTGTCCCTTCTCACAACCCTCCAACCCTCACCTTTAGCAGGAGTTAACATAAATCTTTAAGTTAAAGCGTCCAGTAATAAGAAAGAAAGATACAAACAAGCCAAAAAAAAAACCAGATGGAGCCAGCTGGGACCAAGATGGTGAGGAATCTGACCTCCAACAGACCCTGGGTCTCATTATATGCTGATTTTACTACATTAACATATTAAACGACACACCTACTGGTGGCCGTGACTAGACATTAAGGACCAGAAAAGGATAAAAAGTGGGTGGCACCCTACTCCCTCAGAAAAGCCCTGCCCCTTCCCCGGTAGACTAATGCATATGCCTCCCCACCATTAGCCTCACTTCTCCTCTCTTTGTTTTTACTCTAAAATTAAATCCCTCTCACTGGGTGGGAGAGAAGTTAACCTGTGAATTAGTTCCCGCTTCTCCATTCTTTGGTCACTGAATAAAACTTGTGCTGTAATTGGCTGCTCAAACCCAAACAGAAAAAGAGCTTCCCCACTGCCAGGCAGAGAGCCTTTGGCGGGGCTAGGGCCCTAGCAGGGTCTATACGAATTAATTTGGTAACATTGTTAGGACACTCTTCACCTCACATACTTTAAAGTGCCTATTTCAGCGAACATGTGCCCAGTTAAGTGGATTCATGGATTATATTATCTAATTTAAACCAAACTCACCCTCACCAAGTGAATACATGATTTATAAAAGATAAATCATATAAAAGTAGTAAGATGTTTAAGTAACAATATTGTTACTCACAATAGGAGTAAATCTCAGAAACTTCACATTGAGCAAGAGACGGCAGACACAAGGAGGATATGCTATTTGACTGCTGCCATATAAAGTTCAAAACAAGTAAAACTCAACTGTGGTGTCAGAGGTCAGGCTAGTGATTATCCTTGGCAGTGGGGGAGGAGGGAATAGTGACCAGGAGAGGGTGCAAGGGGAGCTTCTGAGGCACTGGTCATCTTCTATTTCCTGCTTCTAATTTAAGTTACACGATTACACAACTATGTCCACTTTGTGAAAATTCATGAAGCTGGACATTCATGATTTGTCTTTTTTTCTCCTTGCAAGTTATTGTTAAATAAAAAAGTTTACTTACAAAAACTTTTTAAAAGTCAGATGTTTAATAATAAAGTCTCAAGTACGTTGACAAATTTCTATAATGTGTGAGAAAATTGCTTTTGTGCTGTTAAAAACACAACTTTTAAGATATTGTTTTGGGGAATTCCCTGTGGTCCATTGGCTAGGACTCGGCACTTTCACTGCCAGGGGCCCAGGATCAATCCCTGGTTGGGAAACTAAGGTCCCACAAGCCATGCGTCGTAGCCAGAAAAATAAAATTTAAAAAATAAATAAAATTTTAAAAATTATTGTTTTGTTCAATTTTACCTCCTCTAAAATTTTATTTATAATATATAAAATATTAGATAAATAGTGCATGAATTTAATTTCATCAACTATAAAAATATATATACTGGGGAGTTTGAATTCATCAGTTAACTGATGGGGATATGCCATAAAAAAATCTCATCAGTCCAAGCAAAGGTTGATAAGAGTGTGAATTCCCAGTATTATTGGGGATGAGAGAAGGAAAAAAGAGTCACTAGTGGCTCCCAGGTTTCAGTGTGGGCTCTGAGAGGCTGGTAATGTCCTTCACCGAGACAGAACTCAGGAAGACAATGGCTGTGGAGAAGGTGCAGACATTTAGCACCTAAAATGATTAATTTATTATTTTCTGAAGCCACACAAAGAAGAGTCACACCTAAGAGGAAATCTTAACTAATTAATGTTATATACTTACGGTTATACGCTGCTTTTGAAAGATGGTCTAGGAAAAATTATTCTCAAATCAAGTACTGTAATTATTTTTATAAGTGTGGAAAAAAGTGCACAGTATTTTATTATCAGGTCTATGAAAAAGGGCAGTATAATTAATCATCAATTATATTCTTAAAATTAGGCTTCTTTTAAAACATAACAGGCAAAGAAATGCATTCATTTTTAATTGAGGCTTTAAGCATATGTTTTAAATTAACATCATGAAAATGTTATTAAGACAAAAATCATTTGCACTGCCCACAAAAGACGCTGTTCTCAGTAATGTGCATCAAGTGTATTGTCTCTAATAAGACTTTGACCTTTCTTAGCTTTTTTTTTTTAATCTAAAAAGCTTCTATTTCTTTACAAATATTTATCCCATGTGCCTCATGAGGATAATTCTTTGAGAGATTAAACCACAAAAAGATGCCTGCCTTTCCCTCAGGTCACACCGTGATGGACTAAGTGGCACATGCAGTGAGGGACAACCCAGGGGAGACTTCACAGTGTCCGTGTTGCTCCTTTTACTACAGTAAAAAATTATTCTACAAAGCTATGAAAGGCTATGGGAGGCCTTAAAGTGTCTTGGAGGACAAGAAAAATACCCCCAAAGAAGAAAGGAGACTATTGGTGGAAGAAAAAGGAAAATGGCTCCAGCATTTGAAGGATCACACTCCACCATCATCTCTCACTCATATTCGATGTGTTTTCTTTCTCTTACATTCACTCTCTGTAACTGATTGAAGTTTCCCTTCCCTTCTTTTCCCTTCCTTCACTTCCTTCCCTTCTTTTTCTTCCTTCCTTCTTCTTTGTTTTCTCCATAGCCATTAACTGATTGCTGACTATAGGTGGGTACAGTGCTGGCATTAGGGACACCAACATAAGTAGGACCCAGTTCCTACCCTCAAGGAGGCCACAGTTTAGTAAGGAACTTTAGTCAAGGAAAGACATATCTTTTATACATTTTTTTTGGCCCACAAAGCATTAGGACTTTTTAGTTTGACCAGGAAATTGCCAATATTTTTGCTTTGAAATCTTAAAACACTGATAGATTGGCTTCTTGGACTGGTCTTTTAGGGATTTAGGTAAATCCCTTTCACAAAGGACTGAAAGGCAAGGCAAGTTGGCTTTGCCTGTGGATGATGTCTTTCTAAGGCTGGGAGTGATTTTTTAAGATAATTATTTTTATTGATACTGATGCATACAGTAGACATTTCAGAGTGCCATACTAAAACCCCAGGCTCAGAGGTATATAACTTTAAAAATCCTAGTTATTTTTCTCCCCTCCCTCACATTTTTTGGTCATTCCAAGACTGTTTGGGATAACAAATCACAGGCACAAGCAAGCATGCTTTCCTTCTTTTTTTTAATTTTTATTTATTTACTTTTGGCTGTGTTGGGTCTTCGTTGCTGCGTGCGGGCTTTCTCTAGTTGCGGTGAGCAGGGGCTACTCTTCGTTGTGGTACGCAGGCTTCTCATTGCGGTGGCTTCTCTTGTGGAGCACGGGCTCTAGGTGTGCAGGCTTCAGTAGTCGTGGCACATGGGTTTCAGTAGTTGTGGCGTGTGGGCTCTAGAGCTCAGGCTCAGTTAGCTGTGGCACACGAGCTTAGTTGCCCTGTGGCATGTGGGATCTTCCCGGACCAGGGCTCGAACCTGTGTCCCCTGCATTGACAGGCTGATTCCAAACCACTGCACCACCAGGGAAGTCTGCATGCTTTCCTTCTAATGGGCACTGCATTTTTCCTATAATTTCCCTCCTTATTCCTCAGCTAGCTATTAAAGTTGGAAGATGTGAACTTTCCCTGCATGGGCCAGAGATTTCTGGGAGATTCACATCGCACTGGGGTCTGAATACAGAAACCACCCTGCTGTTTGCAAGATCCAAGACTTAGGTTGGATGTAATGAAATGGATGAGTGAACTTCAGCCAGTGCACCTGAGAGTCCTCCCTCAGGGCTCTGTGTTGTATAAAGTGCTTTGATGCGGTTGGGAGAATGGGGCACTCCCTGGGATGCTTCTGTTGCCCAGCACAAAGTAAGTATCTTCCAATGACATAGTCAAATGAAAGGGAACCACAGCCACTGCGCAGATGAAGCAGATTTTTGCCTAGTGACCTGCTGTAAAATGTAATCAGAGCTTTCCTTTAATGGACTGAAAATCCAAACCAATTAGAAAACCGACCCAAACCACAGTTCAGTTCAGACTATAAGAGAAGCTATTGTCTCTAATGTACTTCACCTCTCCCCTGAAACAAGCCCTGGTGCTTTCAAAAAGGTTAAAATTATGCCCAGGCAACAAAACTATAAATGGCCTACCTTTAAAGGAGCAGACTTCAAAATGATATCCTGAATCCTTACCCTCAGCAAGATAAAACCACAGACATTGGAGAAGCATGGCCGCTAATGTTCAGGCAAAAGATCTGGAGAAGTAAGGAAAGAGAATCTTTAATAAATTGATACTTATTAAAATAATAATGAGAGGAGTTTCAGGTGCTTTTCATAGACTGATGCAGGAGGACAGTACAAATTCCTGAGTGTCCATGCACAGAGGGAAGGAGTCTCTATTTCCCGGCAGGAGATGCACGGATATAATGGGGCTGCCTATGAATTCCAGAGCCTAGAAAATCAAACTGAAGGTACAGTGTGTGTGAACAGCAGGGATAGTAGCTCTGTGATCTTAATGATCTTCCTCAACTTAACAGTGGGGTTAAGTTCCAATAAACCCATCGTAAGTTGAAAATAGTGTAAATTGAAAAAGCACTTAATAAAAGCACCTAACCTACCAAACATCATAGCTTAGCCTAGCCTACCTTAAACGTGCTCAGAACACTTACATTAGCCTACAGTTGGGCAAGATCATCTAACGCAAAATGTATTTTACAATAAATTGTTGAATAACTCATGTAATTGATTGAATACTGTACAGAAAGTGAAAAACAGGATGGCTGTATGGAAACAGCATGGTTTTAAGTGTATTGGTTGTTTACGCTCATGATCTCACAGCCGTTGAGGAGCTGCAGCCCATTGCCATTGCCCAGCATCGTGAGAGAGTATCGTACTACCTATCACTAGCCCGGGAAAAGGTCAAAATTAACAATTCCAAGTATTATTTCTACTGAATACATACCACTTTCGAACCGCATCAAGTCGAAAAATCATAAGTCGAACCATTGTAAGTTGGGGACCGTCTGTAAATGGTTAGACTGGGAAGGAATTAGTTTGGGGAAAAAAAAAATAGAGGTAGACCAAATTAACCAAAATATTACTTTCTTCAGCTGAATCATCTGCCACCCCATATGGTTACATGAAAGTCCTGAGCGAACTGACAAGAAAAACTAGAGAAATTTCTCAAATCATATGTGGAAAGAAAACATACAAGAACATCTAAGGTAGGCTACAAGCCAATGGATTTTTTGTGCTGTGGAGATGAGAAACAGGAGGGGCAGATATGCATCAAACACTATTACATGCCGTAGGGCCTCAGGGGGGGGTTTGTAACTCGGTGGGCCAGTTATTAATTGATTGTCTCACAGCTCCAAATCCACTCTTCTTTGCCCTGCCTTGTGACAGTGGAGCGGGTCCCTGTAAAATTATCTTCATTGCTGGCTGGATCATATGAGGCTTTGCCAATAGAGGGCACTAGAGAGACTCTTCAAGGACAGAAAAGGAGGCAGGGATTTTCCTTCCTTCTTCCGGTGGGACGTTTCCACTCAGCAGTTGGCAGATTTAGCATGCATGGTCAACCTACACCCTCCAGCAAGGTTCTCCAGCACCGGCGGGCCACATGTACCCTCTTCTCAGAGGTTCTGAAGCTCAACCTGGGGTTGAGGGAGGAGCTTCCTCTAAGTTTCTAGTTCCTTCTTGTTCACTCTCCTTCTGCCTAGGCATAGATTCTGCTTTACCTCTCGGAGTCCTTTTTCACTCTCTTTAGTTAACTGTCTGTTGCAAGTTAACAATTCTTCGTGTTAAATTTTCCCTTTTCAATTATTGGTGTGGTTTCTGTCTCCATGAGGTCTGCATGGAGATTAAAGCCTCCAAGGGTTACCATGGTCCAGGGTCTGGTACCAGGGTCTGACTTTGCAGATCTGGAAACTTTATCACTGGAACAACTTGAATTTCAATCCTGGTTCCACCACTTTTTTTACTAGCTTTGTAATCAAGAGCAACTTGTATAAATAACAGTTCTACTTATAGGCAATGATTCATTCATTCAGTACATATGTTTATTGAGAATCCTACCATGTATCAGGTACTATTTTAGGCATTAAGGATATTGACAAAAATCCCTGCCCTCAAGGAGCTTATATTTTGGTAGGGGAAGACTGGCAATAAATAAAAGCAATATATGAAATACATAGTATGTTACATGGTCATAAGTTCTATGGGAAAAAATTAGGCAGGGAAGAGGACAGGAAGCATTGGGAAGTTGAAAGTTTAAATAGAATGATTGGGGAAAGCTTCTCCGTAAATATAACATTTGAGTCAACATCTGAAAGAGATGAGAGAATATCTGGGGGAAAGTATTCTAGGTTAGGGATTGTTCCCAAAAGTGCTGCTTCAAGGCTTCATGGGCCAGATCGGCTGGAGCAGACTGAGTGAGTGAGAGGAAGGACTCCAAGAAACGAGATCAGAAAGATGACAGCAAGATTGTGAAACATGGAAATCTCTTAACCCAGTGCCAGGCACACACTCCCTAAATGGTAACTATAATAGTTACCCTTGGGACTGAGCTCCTAAAGATGAGAGAAGCCCTCAGAGTGGGAATCCCATCCTATTCACTTTTGAATTTCTAGCACCTGTGGTGGTGCCCAGCACAAAAAAAGTGCTGAATGAATGATGAACAAATTACTCCAATTACACACATGGGACTGCTATGTGAGGTCAGAACATGAAGTTATTAATTTATAACATGTGATACACCTCTTGAATATACTAATTATGTCAGTCAGCTAACTAGGGCAGTTCCTACCAGATATCTAGGTAGCATAATTAATCAAGAGAATACTGCTTAATAAGTGTGGAATAAGGTCAAAGAAAGCTGGAGAGTCTTAAGGGATGTTACTTGCAGTCCTGTCTTCCCTGCCCTGGCAATTTTACATATCAGAAGACATGCCAGGCTAGTAAATTGGATCAAAGCAGGACATGGAATAAGCACACGAAAGGGATCTTGTTGGTTGCCTATCCAAGACTCATCCCTACCCCATAGTTCCTGGCTAACAGATACCCAGGGGTTACCTACTTCAAGGGGAGGGCTGGGCCCCATCCCAGTCCCAAAAAGTGACTCACAATTGATCTAAACCAATCACAGTAATCCCATTTTCCTTGAAGGGATTACTTAGGCTAAAGCATATGATACCATTTTGACTAAGACTGAGGAGAGGATTTTGGAGGGTGGGATGGGACTCCTGGAGAAGTTTTTTTTCACTCTCAAATGGATTTGCATGAGGAAAAGCCTGCTTTTCTGCTTCTTATACAGCTGTGTGCAGAGGTAACACTTGGGGCTATTAGCTCTCTTGTATTCATGCATGGACAAGCCTAAGGGTTAAAAGTCGATATGCTAAGGATGGCAGGGCAGGAAAATGAAGAGCCTGGGTCCTTGTTCACATTATTGAGCTGCTAATTAATCATCCCTGGGAACGTCCTAACTCTGGAACTTTCTATATTATATGAAGTGATAAATTTGCTTATATTAAAGCAATTTTGTTTGGATCTTATATCAGTTTGTTAGAGCTGTCATAATAATATACCACAGACTAGGCGGGTTAAACAACTGAAATTTATTTTCTCACAGTTCTGGAGGCTCGAAGTCCAAGATCAAGATGTTGGCAGGTTTAGTGTCTCCTGAGGCCTCTCTCCTTAGCTTGTAGTTGATTGCCCTTATATGGTCCTTCCTCTGTGAGTGCATCCCTGGTATCCCTTCCTCTTCTTATAAAAACATAGGCCATATTGGATTAAGGCCTTATCCTCATGACCTTAGTTAACTTTAATTACCTCTTTAAAGGCCCTATCTCCAAATTCATATGTGGTTCATATATCCATGTATGAACCACATATGAATTTGGGAAGGACACTATAACTGTTCATAACAGGTCTCCTCTTAGAGATAATATACTATCTCTTAGGTGATTGTGAACATTTTAGAGTGTCAGTGAAAACCAATTCTCACAACATTTTCTTTTTTTTAATTTTTAAATTTAATTTAATTCAATTTTATACAGCAGCTTCTTATGAGTTATCTATTTTATACCTATTAGTGTATATATGTCAATCCCAATCTCCCCATTCATCCCACCACCACCACCCCCCATCCCGCCACTTTCCCCCCTTGGTGTCCATACGTTTGTTCTCTACATCTGTCTCACAACATTTTCTAATAGTGACTATAGGTTACCCATCAGATTTTCAGTTTGCATAATATAATCAGATGGTTAGACCAGATGAACTTTAAAGACCCTCCCAACTCTGAAATTCTATGAGTACATTTGTTTATTGTTAATATTTTTAAAATTATAATTATTTATATGATATACAAGTTGAATTACTTCCAGCCTCAAGAAATACAAATATCTTTTTTTAAAAATGCAGCTAAAAGTGACTTTAACCACATCACATAAAGAATCCAGAAACAGAGAAGTTCCAGGGTTAGTTTAAAAAGTTGATTAATAAATCAACAGGGCCAAGAATTTTTTCTTCATTCTAGCCTGCCAGTTGTCAATGTTTCAGCACTTACCCCATGGTCACAAAATGACTGCAGCAGCCCCAGGTATAACATCACTACACAGCACCTCCACAGGCAAGACAAGGAAAAGGGAAACATCTTTGCTTCCTTCCATTTTTTTTAAGAATGAAGAAAGCCTTTCATAAAGCTTCCCTATTAGGCTTCTCACTGGTCAAACTTTTGTCACGTACTTAACCATGACTGGTTTAAATTAGCAGACTTCCCCTCAGTACTCTTTTGTAGAACCAAGTAGCATACATGCCACATCAATCAAAGGCAAATGAGGAAAAGGAAACCAATTATGAGTCTTCCATGGGGTCAGCTTTCTCTAAAGCAGTTGCCTCTTGGAAAAGAGTTACCAAATCAAGGTTCCTTTAGCAAGGGTAGAGGAGAGGAACATCTGTTGGTTACAGATACAACAACCATATTATTAAAATCCCAAATCAGACCTGACTTTAGAAATGAATATTTGATATCAAGATTGCCCTGGGAAATCTGAGGGACCACAGAGATGGTGACTACAGTGGTTTCCACTCTGCAGTTCCCTAGAAATATCAGAAGGTATTGATGGAATTTCTTAACTATTTTCAATATCTCAAAAACCCTAGGAGAAAAGTTTGCACAAACTAGCTAAAAGATTTTTTTGATCTGACTGAAATTCTATAAGGTCAGTATGTTAAGGATTGTTCTCTCATGCAAATCAGGAGCCCATATTGACCATTAAATATAGATTGAAGTAATAAAAGTTTTCAGTAAATTAATAACTAAATACATATATTTGAAAGACTTAAAACAAGGAATCCATGAAGGAAAAATAGTTTTTAGATATTTTAATAATTATTTTAAGGTAATTTAAAAATAATTTTTAAAAATAATTTTAAAGGTCATTGGTGGAGTAAAACATGAGAAATCCTTGATGCTCAAACCATTCCCTTTCTCAAGGAAATGTAAAGGATGTCAGCTATTCATGATTCAGCAGTGTTGTTCTCTCTAAAGAGATAAGAACAGACATTACAGACATTACAGACATTAAACCATTAGATCTTAGTCTGTTTTATGCCTGGGCAGTTATCTTTCACATTGACCATATGTCCCCAAATTACTAACTTTCCATACCATTAACTCATGACACCACCGGGATTTCTTGAATATGGAAAATGCATTACTTAATCTAAATGGGATGTAGTAATAGGCACCCCTGTTATCTTTTTTTCCTGTAGGAAAAGGACCAATCAACAAGGAGTACTTAAATTAAATTCTATCAACAATATATACTTATTTGATACCATAGACATTGACATTTTATACCCTGTAATCACCATCTGCTAATAGTAATTTAATTCTTTAATAAATAATACCAAGGAGAGTAAACATTAATGAAAATTGTGAACATTTTATGGGTCCTTCTAGTTTTATTGTTCAATAGTGACAACTATACTTAATAATTTTAAAAGAGCATTAAGCAAAGTCAGAGAGTGATGATGAAAGATGGTTACATGACTCTTGAATATTAGATGGCCAAAGGAAATATCAATTCTAGAAGTAGTGTCTGGGGAGAAGAATAAGCAGAGCATAAATTGTCAGTATGTTTTGAGTATGTGTTGTGATGCTAATGTGATTGGGTAGGATGAAAACAATTGGCTGGAAAGAGAATGCACTGAGATTGCGTCAACACCCTCAGCCTTGTGCCTTTTTATTAGGCTGGCACTTTGTCCTGCTTGGCAGCTAAAAGATGAAATTAGCCTCCTTAAGAATCATCTACAGAGAAGACGTTGATCTCAGATTGTTGGAAGACATCATGGGAAGAATTTTTTTATATTCCTTTTTTTGTTTTTTAAGTGAATGACTATTGCTTGCATTCATACCCTGGTGAAGTGGACACTGAGCAAGGAATATATCTGATACTCCATATCAGACAGGAGGACCACTGTCCTAAGGAACTTTTTGGTTTCCGGGAACAAAGACTCAAACTAAGTCAAATGAGTCAGGGTATTAGGAACATCTAAATGGGAGAAAGAAAAGGGAGGGCTTCCCTGGTGGCGCAGTGGTTGAGAGTCCGCCTGCCAATGCAGGGGACGTGGGTTCGTGCCCTGGTCCGGGAGGATCCCACGTGCCGCGGAGCGGCTGGGCCCGTGAGCCATGGCCGCTGAGCCTGCGCGTCTGGAGCCTGTGCTCTGCAACGGAAGAGGCCACAGCAGCGAGAGGCTCGCGTACCACAAAAAAAAAAGAAAAGAAAAGGGAATGTCACAGATATACAGAAAGAGGAGTCAGAAGAGGGTCAAAGCTCAACTGTCAGGAAGAATAAACTGAGGGGTGGGGCTTAATCCAAGATTTTTCAGGAGTCCTCAGCAGTGGGATATCTTTGCTGCAGTGCTCCACAATTACAGAGCACCACCACTTTTCCATATGCCTTCTTTATTTTCTTTTCCTATGAACTGGCTTCTTTATTCTCTAGTCTTTTTTTTCTCCATCTTCAAGTGTCTGTTCATTCGTAACCATGGCTCATGTATAGTTTTATCTCACCCTTGACCTATTTCTATCTCACTCCCTTTCACTTTCTCTCCCCATTGCTAACACTTTATTCTCTTGGAATATACCACTTGAAATGCCCAAGAGAGATCAGCTCATTGTCTCAGAGGATCTGTCCATGCCCAGGTCACTAAATAGCTCATACAGTTGACTGGCATCTCTAGTAAAACAACTAAATGAAGAGTACTCAGTCAGAAGACACACCTGTAGGTAGCTGCAGTATCTGATTTGCAGATCTTCATTGAGTCATTAAATTCGATAATCATTCCATATCATTTTATGTAATGTAATCATAGTCTATACTTCTTTCAATTTAAAAGTAAATGTTAGCAATTATGAGAGATATTTTTCAAATGCACTGGAGTTCTTGATGCAAGTAGTTTCTTGAATCAACACAATTTCAATAAATCAAGATCCATGGGAATCTACCCTCTTCTCTAACTCCAATGAAATAAACTCCCTGTGGAATCCATGAATCATGACTATCCACTATGTTGCTAATAAATTCTGTAGGAGACATTTCAAAATAAAGGGCAGTTTATTATTATTATTATTTAGAGAGATCATATTTATTAAATGTGCTGATGGTATTGAGGGGAATTAGAAGAAAATACTCCACTGGACTAAGAGACCACATTAAGACACAGGTCAATACCGATCACCATAAACCTACTGCATCCGTTCCCCTGGCATTGTCTTTTTTTAACATCTTTATTGGAGTATAATTACCTTACAATGCTGTGTTAGTTTCTGCTTTATAACAAAGTGAATCAGCTATACATAAACATATATCCCATATCTCTTCCCTCTTGCATCTCCCTCCCTCACACCCTCCCTATCCCACCCCTCTAGGTGGTCACAAAGCACCTAGCTGATCTCCCTGTGTTATGCAGCTCCTTCCCACTAGCTATCGGTTTTACGTTTGGTAGTGTATATATGTCCATGCCACTCTCTCACTTTGTCATAGCTTACCCTTCCCCCTCCCCGTGTCCTCAAGTCCATTCTGTAGTAGGTCTGAGTCTTTATTCCCGTCCTGCCCCTAGGTTCTTCATGACCTTTTTTTTTTTTTTTTTTTAGATTCCATATATATGTGTTAGCATACAGTATTTGTTTTTCTCTTTCTGACTTACTTCACTCTGTATGACAGACTCTAGGTCCATCCACCTCACTACAAATAACTCAATTTCGCTTCTTCGTATGGCTGAGTAATATTCCATTGTATATATGTGCCACATCTTCTTTATCCATTCATCTGTCAATGGACACTTAGGTTGCTTCCATTTCCTGGCTATTGTAAATAGAGCTGCAGTGAACATTGTGGTACATGATTCTTTTTGAATTATGATTTTCTCAGGGTATATGCCCAGTAGTGGGATTGCTGGGTCGCATGGTAGTTCTATTTTTAGTTTTTTAAGGAACCTCCATACTGTTCTCCATAGTGGCAGTATCAACTTACATTCCCACCAACGGTGCAAGAGGGTTCCCTTTTCTCCACACCCTTTCCAGCATTTGTTGTTTGTAGATTTTCTGATGATGCCCACTCTAACTGGTGTGAGGTGATACCTCATTGTAGTTTTGATTTGCATTTCTCTAATAATTAGTGATGTTGAACAGCTTTTCATGTGCTTTTGGCCATCTGTATGTCTTCTTTGGAGAAATGTCTATTTAGGTCTTCTGCCCATTTTTGGATTGGGTTGTTTGTTTTTTTAATATTGAGCTGCATGAGCTGCTTATAAATTTTGGAGATTAATCCTTTGTCAGTGGCTTCATTTGCAAATATTTTCTCCCATTCTGAGGGTTGTCTTTTGGTCATTTATGGTTTCCTTTGCTGCGCAAAAGCTTTTAAGTTTCATTAGGTCCCATTTGTTTATTTTTGTTTTTATTTCCATTTCTCTAGGAGGTGGGTCAAAAAGGATCTTGCTGTGATTTATGTCATAGAGTGTTCTGCCTATGTTTTCCTCTAAGAGTTTTATAGTGTCTGGCCTTACATTTAGGTCTTTAATCCATTTTGAGTTTATTTTTGTGTACAGTGTTAGGGAGTATTCTAATTTCATTCTTTTACATATAACTGTACAGTTTTCCAAGCTCAGCTTATTGAAGAGGATATATTTTCTGCATTGTATATTCTTGCCTCCTTTATCAAAAATAAGGTGACAATAGTTGCATGGGTTTATCTATGGGCTTTCTATCCTGTTCCATTGATCTATATTTCTGTTTTTGTGCCAGTACCATACTGTCTTGATTACTGTAGCTTTGTAGTATAGTCTGAAGTCAAGGAGGCTGATTCCTCCAGCTCCGTTTTTCTTTCTCAAGATTGCTTTGGCTATTCGGGGTCTTTTGTGTTTCCATACAAATTGTGAAATTTTTTGCTCTAGTTCTTTGAAAAATGTCAGTGGTAGTTTGATAGGGATTGCATTGAATCTGTAGATTGCTTTGTGTAATATAGTCATTTTCACAATGTTGATTCTTCCAATCCAAGAATATGGTATATCTCTCCATCTATTTGTATCATCTTTAATTTCTTTCATCAGTGTCTTATAGTTTTCTGAGTACAGGTCTTTTACCTCCTTAGACAGGTTTATTCCTAGGTATTTTATTCTTTCTGTTGCAATGGTAAATGGAAGTGTTTCCTTAATTTCACTTTCAGATTTTTCATCATTAGTCTATAGGAATGCAAGAGATTTCAGTGCATTAATTTTGTATCCTGCTACTTTACCACATTCATTGATTAGCTCTAGTAGTTTTCTGGTAGCATCTTTAGGATTCTTTATGTCTAGTAGCATGTCATCTGCAAACAGTGACAGTTTCACTTTTTATTTTCCAATTTGGATTCCTTTTATTTCTTTTTCTTCTTTGATTGCTGTGGCTAGAACTTTCAAAACTATGTTGAATAATAGTGGTGAGAGTGGGCAACCTTGTCTTGTTCCTGATCTTAGTGGAATTCTCTTAGTTTTCACTTGTCTGTAAAGCTTTTAATTTCTCCGTCAAATCTGAATGAGATTTTCTGGGTAGAGTAATCTTGGTTGTAGGTTTTTCCCTTTCATCACTTTAAATGTGACCTGCCACTCCCTTCTGGCTTGCAGAGTTTCTGCTGAAAGATCAGCTGTTAACCCTATGGGGATTCCCTTGTATGTTATTTGTTGTTTCTCCCTTGCTGCTTTTAATATTTTTTTCTTTGTATTTAATTTTTGATAGTTTGATTAATATGTGTCTTGGTGTGTTTCTCCTTGGATTTATCCTATATGGCACTCTCTGCACTTCCTGGACTTGATTGACTATTTTTTTTTCCCATATTAGGGAAGTTTTCAACTATAATCTCTTCAAATATTTTCTCAGTCCTTTTCTTTTTCTCTTCTTCTGGGACCCCTATAATTCGAATGTTGGTGCGTTTAATGTTGTCCCAGAGGTCTCTGAGACTGTCCTCAATTCTTTTCATTCTTTTTTCTTTATTCTGCTCTGCAGTAGTTATTTCCACTATTTTATCTTCCAGGTCACTTATCTGTTCTTCTGCCTCAGTTATTCTGCTATTGATTCCTTCTAGAGAATTTTTAATTTCCTTTATTGTGTTGTTCCTCATTGTTTGTTTGCTCTTTAGTTCTTCTAGATCCTTGTTAAACGTTTCTTGTATTTTCTCCATTCTATTTTCAAGATTTTGGATCATCTTTACTATCATTATTCTGAATTCTTTCTCAGGTAGACTGCCTATTTCCTCTTCATTTGTTTGGTTTGGTGGGTTTTTACCTTGCTCCTTCATCTGCTGTGTGCTTCTCTATCTTCTCATTTTGCTTAACTTGCTGTGTTTGGGGTCTCCTTTTCGCAGGCTGTAGGTTCGTAGTTCCCATTGTTTTTGGTGTCTGCCCCCAGTGGCTAAGGTTGGTTCAGTGGGTTGTGTAGGCTTCCCGGTGCAGGGGACTAGTGCTTCCTGGTGCAGGGGACTGGTGCCTGAGTTCTGGTGGATGAGAGTGGATCTTGTCTTTCTGGTGGGCAGGACCGTGTCTGGTGGTTTGTTTTGACATGTCTGTGACCTTATTATGGTATTATGCAGCCTCTCTGCTAATGGGTGGGATTGTGTTCCTGTCTTGCTAGTTGTTTGGCATAGGGTGTCCAGCACTGTAGCTTGCTGGTCATTGAGTGGAGCTGGGTCTTGGCGTTGAGATGGAGATCTCTGGGAGATTTTTGCCATTTGATATTACATGGAGCTGGGAGGTCTCTGGTGGACCAGTGTCCTGAACTTGGCTCTCCCACCTCAGAGGCCCAGGCCTGATGCCCGGCCGGAGCACCAAGACACTGTTATCCACTCATCTCAGAATAAAAGGGAGAAAAAAAAAAGAAATAAATAAAAAGTTATTAAAGTAAAAAATAATTATTAAAAATTAAAAAAAAATTAAAAAGTAATTAAAAAAAAATGAAAGAGAGCAACCAAACCAAAAAACAAATCCACCAATGATAACAAGTGCTAAAAACTCTACTGAAGGGCTTCCCTGGTGGCATAGTGGTTAGTCCACCTGCCGATGCAGGGGACACAGGTTCATGCCCCAGTCTGGGAAGATCCCACATGCCGCGGAGCGGCTAGGCCCGTGAGCCATGGCCGCTGAGCCTGCGTGTCCGGAGCCTGTGCTCCGCAACGGGAGAGGCCACAACAGTGAGAGGCCCGAGTACCGCTAAATAAATAAATAAATAAATAAATATACTGAAAAAACAAAAAACGGACAGACAGAACCCTAGGACAAATGGTAAAAGCAAAGCTATACAGAAAAAAATCACACACAGAAGCATACACATACACACTCACAAAAAGAGAAAAAGCAAAAATATATATATATTGTTGCTCCTGAAGTCCACCGCCTCAATTTGGGATGATTCGTTGTCTATTCAGGTATTCCACAGATGCAGGGTACATCAAGTTGATTGTGGAGATTTAATCCGCTGCTCCTGAGGCTGCTGGGAAAGTTTTCCTTTTCTCTTCTGTGTTCGCTCAGCTCCCGGGGCTCAGCTTTGGATTTGGCCCCGCTTCTGAGTGTAGGTCGCCTGAGGGCGTTTGTTCCCGCCCAGACAGGATGGGGTTAAAGGAACAGCTGATTCGGGGGCTCTGGCTCACTCAGGCCGGGGGGAGGGAGGGGTATGGATGCGGGGCGAGCCTGCGGCGGAAGAGGCCCTCAGGACGTTGCACCAGCCTGAGGCGCGCTGTGTGTTCTCTTGGGGAAGTTGTCCCTGGATTCCGGGGCCCTGGCAGTGGCAGGCTGCACAGGCTCCCCGGAAGTGGGGTGTGGAGAGTGATCTGTGCTCACACACAGGCTTCTTGGTGGCAGCAGCAGCAGCCTTAGCATCTCATGCCTGTCTCTGGGGTCCGCGCTGTTAGCCGCGGCTCGCGCCTGTCTCTGGAGCTCCTTTAAGCAGCACTCTTAATCCCCTCTCCTCGTGCACCACGAAACAAAGAGGTAAGAAAAAGTCTCTTGCCACTTCGGCAGGACCAGACTTTTTCCCGGACTCCCTCCTGGCCAGCTGTGGTGCACTAGTCCCCTTCAGGCTGTATTCACACCGCCAACCCCAGTCCTCTCCCTGGGATCTAAGCTCTGAAGCCCGAGCTTCAGCTCGCAGCCCCGCCCGCCCAGGCAGGTGAGCAAACAAGCCTCTCGGGCTGGTGAGTGCTGGTCGACCCTGATCCTCTGTGCGGGAATCTCTCCGCTTTGCCCTCCGCACCCCTGTTGCTGCACCCTCCTCCTTGGCTCCGAAGCTTCCCCCCACCGCCACCCACAGTCTCTGCCCGTGAAGGGCCTTCCTGGTGTGTGGAAACCTTTCCTCCTTCACAGCTCCCTCCCACTGGTGCAGGTCCCGTGCTTATCCTTTTGTCTCTGTTTATTCCTTTTTCTTTTGCCCTACCCAGGTACGTGGGGAGTTTCTTGCCTTTTGGGAGGTCTGAGGTCTTCTGCCAGTGTTCAGTGGGTGTTCTGTAGGAGTTGTTCCACATGTAGATGTATTTCAGATGTATTTGTGGGGAGGAAGGTGATCTCCGTGTCTTACTCTTCTGCCATCTTGAAGCTCCTCTCCAGTTTATTATTTATTGTTTGTAATGAAGCTTACTGGACTCAGAGGGACATTGTGAGGATCACTGTCAAATTTTGTAAAATACCTTTGGCTTTTCAATGGAAAGGTACTATATATGATAATAAAAGAAATAGCAATCATATTCTTGAAGAACCCCGACACTGAGTTCATCTTTGTCTTAAAAAAATAAGATAGTTCATCTTTAGGTCTTATGGGGATTACTGAATTCAATTTGTTCTGAGAATGCTGAGGCTGATGAAAAACGATGCTCATTATAAAAGCACTTTCTCCAGTTCCTGTTCTGTTCGATATGTGTTGCTCTTAACTCGGTTTATACTGAAGAGTTGAGCATCATTTGTAAATGTACAATGGTACTATTTGGAATCTGAACCTTATAAAAATTTTACAGTGACATGAGAAGAACTTTTTAAAAATAAGGCATCATAAACTTTGCAAATGTGCTCACCTAGCACTCATGTACTTATGCAGTTATATATACATACATGAGAGAGAGACAAAGCAAGAAAAGGAGCTATGGAGTAAGACTCAAGAATAATGCTATGATCATACCTATCTATATATGGGTTGTGCTTGTATTGCTTTACAAACCACCTTTGAATACCTTATTTCCTTTGGTTCTAACTAGAAACCTTGGAGCTAGGTGGGAAGATGAGGCTTGTCTAGCTCTCTGGTCCTGGGCACTATAAGATTCAAAGGCAATCAGACTTTCCAGAGGACAACAGAGTTTGGGGGGTGAGAAGGCAAGTATATCAACAGTTTCCTGATGGAAACAAAGGGAGAGACCCCATGGAAGCCCAGAAAGCCACTGAACCTGAACAGCAGTGTGCCTTCTCAGGTCCCAAAGGAGATTTCCAATTGCTTTTCTTTCTTTTTTTTTAAATTTTTATATTTTATTTTTGGCTGTGTTGGGTCTTCGTTGCTGCGTGCGGGCCTTTCTCTGGTTGTGGCAACGGGGGCTACTCTTCGCCGCGGTGCGCAGGCCTCTCATTGTGGTGGCCTCTCTTGTGGCGGAGCACGGGCTCTAGGCGCGCAGGCTTCAGTAGTTGTGGCACGCAGGGTCAGCAGCTGTGGCTCACGGGCTTCGTTGCTCCGCGGCACGTGGGATCCTCCCGGCCCAGGGCTCAAACCCGTGTCCCCTGCCTTGGCAGGCGGATTCCCAACCACTGAGCCACCAGGGAAGCCCTCCAATTGCTTTTCCTTTAACCTTGCCAACATCTAGGTTTGGGTGAGGAGAAGGACGCATTGGGATGCAGTGAGATTTGAAGTGGGTGTGTCATTTGGATCATTCCTTTCTAGGCACTTTTCAGGAGCCAGCAGAGACCGAGACAGTAACACAAGCCACAGAGCTAGAAGTGAGGAATCTTGCAAAATTCAAGATTCATGCCGAAGCTCCTGTAGTCAGGTCTCTATGACTCACATATCCGATGTGCCATTAATTCTCTATAAACAAAACAAGCCATTTTGATCAAATCACAACCCAGAATCAAGTGAATGTCTCCAGAGAAGCTTCCCTAAGCTTGCCTCCGCAGATACTCTGATCAATTCCTGCCTTGTATGAAACGGTCAGTCTTTTCTAGCTTTTTTTTGCATTCTCACTTTTCAAAACTTCCAGGCTATCTCAAATGTGGCAGCCTAGCAACTTTCTCCCTATAGAAAATATCACCTTGTCATTCTGCCATTTCTAAATCTAATTTAGAATTGCTTTTCTGGTTTTTACAACTCATCGGTTTGTTCCTCCCTCCCTTTCCAAATTCATTTCTCCTTCTCTTCACCAATCTGTCACCTTCAGCTCCACCCCCCTCACTCCACTTCTTGGCTTTTCAGGCAGTTACTATTGAATGAGAAGATTGAAAATCTCATTTATCACTTTTGAGAAGTCTCATAGGAGCATACTGCAAAGCTTCCCTCACACCCAAGAGAGAGGAAGAGAGGGAAAGCGCAACACCTAGAAATGAATCTCTACAGAGGGAGTGTCCCTACATAGAGCGAAATAATGAATGGATGCTGCTGTGCTTTCTTACAAAACAAAACAAAACTCACAGTGGAACTTTCTTTTTGTAGAGGAGCTATTATTAAAGGGCTTGATTCTGGAGAAATTCCACAAATTGCTAAATTCCCTTTAAAAAATAAAATCCATGTTGTTCAAACCACTGCAACAAATCTGCAACTGAAACAGCTGCAGAGACAAAGCCCCACTCTCACTTGGTACTAACACTACCCTGGTCCATGCTACACCACCTCACAGACTTGGCAATCCAAACATCTGTTCTAAGGCACACTTGTACTGCTGCTTCCATTCACATTCCTTCCTTCCACAGACTTGACAGATGGATGAATTCCTAATGGCCCCAGGCTACATTCACAGGGTTGCAACAGCTACCTCCTTCTTAGCAAACACTGCTTTCCCCTCTAGGTAGCAAAACTGAGATAACAGTAGAGGGATGTACAGTGACATAAATTGGGGATCTGGTCTCAAACCCCAACCTTTTCCCACTGGCAGGAACACCAGACGGTGGTGTCTGCATCCTGCCATGCTCATATTCTATGAGTGACAATAGGCAATGAAGCACAACGGAAAAGAGAAAGATATGCCCACAGGGTCCTTCCCAATGGTGGCCAAGTGTTTTGTTTGAACCACCTTGTGGCTGATGGAGGTGGAATTGCAAGCTCCCTGGAAGACTGCCTGCCACCCTGTTAGGATCTTTGCCGATCGATCATCACCAAGGTTCTTAAGTCTTCGGAACGCAATGAAAAATAAGTCTCGTAAAGGAAGGTGGTATAAACTGGAAAATGCAGGATACTTTGTCAGAATCATGTGGATGGATGCGGTCTGCTAGCGGGCTTCCATGTCACTCTATAACAGGAAGGAAAAGAGATGAAAGTCCTAACAAAAAAAAACCCATGAAAACTGGTGCCAGAGAAAAGAATTTTTACCACCGAGTCATGCAGACTGGGGTCTCCACTTACAGATGGTGATTAACATAGACTAGGGACTAAACTGTGTTGACATATACAGACCAGAAGTCTCTATGTCCTTATGTGGACTCTATTTGGTCTTCTTTCCTCATGCTCTTTTCTTATGCTCTCATTTTCCAATTTTGCTTTCTGCTCTAAGTTGGCATAAGATTCAGGTCTCTAAGGGTGTCAGGTTGTGAGTGTGAAGAACGATTCCATTCTAACTTATTTTTGTGTCTAAAATGTAATGTAGAATGAAGTAGGTGTATGTCATCTTTGAAAGAGGCTGTGAAGAATATTCTTCTAGTGAAGCATCTACTTCCTATAGCTTTGTGACCTCTGATATGACAATAGAAGGTGATCCATTTCTATTTTCATTAAAATTTATTCACAGTCTTGGCATGTCCCTTTTTTTTTTTTTTTTTTTTGCCTCTCCCGTTGCGGAGCACAGGCTCCGGACATGGAGGCCTAGCGGCCATGGCTCATGGGCCTATCCGCTCCGCGGCATGTGGGATCTTCCCGGACCAGGGCACGAACCCGTGTCCCATGCATCGGCAGGCGGACTCTCAACCACTGCGCCACCAAGGAAGCCCGGCATGTCCCTTTTTGTAATCTGCTAATATCCTTGTCTTTTCCACTACCACAACCACTGACAAAACATTTATTTCTTAAAAGGTTGCATGCTGTTCAGTTTACAGGTTCTCTAATAATGAATTTGTTCTCTACACCACCTTTTCCCCTCTTGCCAGCTGCTATCGCGTCTCATATTTGGCTCTTCATACGTATCCCCAATTCTAACATTTCATTTGCTTTCTTCCCTCTCTTCTTTCCTCACTAATTCTTTGGAGGAGATGAGATTCTCTCACAATTATTGCTGTTTTCTTTTTTCTTCTAAAGACTGGAAGAGTGGAGCTGAAATATATGGAAAGTGACGACCAGTTCTATAAATATCAAGAGGTGAGTAGTAAGTGGAAGCTGGTCCAGGAATCTAAATTCCTAGGTTGTGGTCTGTTTGTTGTGAATCACGGAAGACATGGGCAAGATTCAAAATCGAGTGCCCGTAATTATTTTCTAGAGCCGAAATCAGATCGGGTTTCTGGGTTGTAAATTTATGACAAAGTTATTTCATCCATGACGATAAGCAATTGCTAAACCTTACTACTGAGTAAGAAGTTTTTAATAGATTTCTGTAAATGCTACAAAAATAAAACTGCAAGAGGAAAGGTACTTTGCTTAATAAGATATAGCTGTCATTATTTTAATTTGAAAAAGAAGTAAATTGACATCTTAGCTTGATGATATTTCTCTCTAAGCATGAAAGGACAAGAACGCCCCACTGGCATAGGACCCAGCTGCCACTGACCTCCTTTTCTTTGGTCTGAATCAGTGGCTCGAAAGGCTGCTACAAACCTGCTTTTGTATAGCTTAGTGGTGGTGATTTTTTGTTTTGTTTCAGATGAGATTTGAAATGGTTGCCCCCTTTTAAGAAAAACAGGGTGTCCTCGGAAAGGGTAGATGAAGGACCAAATCCTGGGCTTGGAGGAAGAGGGGGTGGGGCCCACAGGAGCCCACAGCCCCTCTCTCTGGCAGGCAGCAGGCAGGCGGGAAGCCAGCAGTTAGAAGTAGCAGGCTGAGGATGACCTCAGCTGGGAGGAAGGAGAGTCTCTCCAGTGGAGAGCTGAGGTGCAGGGCTCTTAAAACTATTGTTACCTTTACTGAAAGAGCGGAGGGCAGGGCTTCCCAGACACTGGTGAGCAGACGAATCGGGTCAACCGCTTACAAATTCAGATCCCCAGTCTCACCTCCAGAGTCTTGGGGCCTGGTACTCCTTATTTTAAATCATCAACACGGGTGATTCTGATGCAGCTGTGCCAGGAACCACACTTTAAAAATCCCTGGCTGGGGTGCAGCGTCTCTGACTATAAAATACACACAGTATGGGGCTTCCCTGGTGGCGCAGTGGTTGAGAGTCCGCCTGCCGATGCAGGGGACACGGGTTCGTGCCCCAGTCCGGGAAGATCCCACATGCCGCGGAGCGGCTGGGCCCGTGAGCCATGGCCACTGAGCCTGAGCGTCCGGAGCCTGTGCTCCGCAACGGGAGAGGCCACAACAGTGAGAGGCCCGCATACTGCAAAAAAAAAAAAAAAATACACACAGTATGATGATTATGCGGGTGGTAGGACTCTTTCTCTTAGAGATTGTGCTTTCTTTTAGCCCTTAAAAAAATCTTACCCGTGAAATTAAATTATTTAGGGACTATTTAATTAAGACACTTCCATCTTCTGATATTCTGACATCTTGTCAGACAATGTATCCCCATCTGGGACATTCTAAATGTGATCCTCATGTATTGTACAGCACAAGGAGTATAGCCAATATTTTGTAATAACTAGAAGTGGAGTATAATCTTTAAAAATTGTGAATCACTATATTGTACACCTGTAACTTATATAATATTGTACATCAACTCTACTTCAATATAAAAACACCTAAAAGAAGAACAATAAATAAATATGATCCTCATTTTAGAAAGAACTATGATCTTTGCTGTTAACAGTAATTTATATTTGTTGCTCTTTTGTTCTTAAAAAATAAAACTCACATGAAGTGGGACACCCAAGTACTACTTCTCTCAGTCACTCAGAAACAAAATAACCCTGGCTATCACTGATCCTAAGCTATGCCAAGCCTGACTGGGAGCCACTTGTTGGAATGCCTGCGCAGGGCCTTGAAGGAATAATTGTTCTCAAAAAAGGCCAGCTGTTTACATTGCCATTTCCCACAAGGGTTCTGCTGCGCAGGAAGGCTGCGCTCTGCTGGTTCTTTATTGGCATCCATTCTATCCGTTGCTGCATCATGGGCCCCAGAGTGTCTGCGTGAAGACGGTTTTCACCACAGCACAAAAGCACCATCTTATGAGCGCATTTTTGCAATCTGATGGACGATTTGAGTGGCACAAGGTTCAGTAACTGCCAGAGGCAAGTGCAGGAAACCTAGAGAAATAAATCAAAAGGAAAAGAAGGGTCGTGGGGGAGTGACTTTAATCATATGCATTAAGATTGGCAGCATTTCTTAGTTCTTCTTGGTAGGAGTCTCAGTCTTTGTCTGAGAAAGACAGTGCTTAAGGCCTTCCCCAGGAATTCATATTCTGCTATTGTCTGCAGGTCAAGGTGAAAGTCAGCAGTGAAAGAATCAGCTATAAATCTAATAAGTGGCAGAGAAACAGACGGTTTTTATGGAAAAGTAAGTTCTTTTAGATAGACTGCAAAAATGTGCTTACCTTAAATCACCAGTTACAGGGTAATATTTGAGCTATGCAAGAAGACTACTGAATTTTAGGACTATTTTCAGAAATACAAGAGTTGTTTTTTGTTTCAAAGCTCTAAACTGAATCATCAGTAAATTATCATATCATTGAGAGGTTTAAGCAAACTGGAGCCTTATACCTTGGTTATGTAAGCATTAGAAAGTCGGCTACAGGATCTCATTGGGTCTTTGGTCCTTCCTGGCAGGATTTTCAACACTGATGTCTTATGCTGCATCTCCCTCTGCTGCCCACACCCTCTGTAGCAATGGTAGAGCTGAGGCAATTGGTGGGTAGGGAGAGAAGGAATGAGATAAATAATAGGTGGCAGACTGGGAGGAAATGGGTGTTTTCCTCTTGGTAATCAGAGAATTTGATGTGCACAACTTCATACATTCCTTATGGTTGCCATAGACACTGACCCGGGTCTGATATTCTTTTTTATCTTTAAATCCTCTCCCTAAGCACATGCAGACTGTATAACAATGACAATACTAACACTGTTTACTGAGCACTGGCTAGGAAAATTTGGACAGCATTGATTTCAAAGGTGAGGTGGTCTGAAACGTGCAATGAGGAGTTTAAGCCCCATGGTTTCTGGACTGTGGGAGAAAGAGCAGCCTCTTCCAGAGATTACAGGAGAATTAGACCTGGAAGGAATAGCAGAAGATGGAATTTAAGGTGAGAAGGTTGAGGATGTATGTAAGAAGGCTAATTAGGTACCAGTAATGGTAACACTAGACAAATGCTTAAACAAGTAAGCCCCAAATTTTCAGTGGCTAGTTCTCTCATATCCAGGTTAACAGTCCAGAGCAGATATACTGCACTGGCTACACCTTTCTCTATAGAGGAGCTCAGAGACCTAAGCTCCTTCCATCTTATGACTCTGCCAACCCCTAAGGCTGAAGAAGCTTTCCCATTCAGACAGGCGTAAGGGAGCAGGGAAGGCACAGATTCTTTTGCTTTGTTTTGTTTTGTTTTTTGCAGTTCGCGGGCCTCTCTCTGTTGTGGCCTCTCCCGTTACGGAGCACAGGCTCCGGACGCGCAGGCTCAGTGGCCATGGCTCACGGGCCCAGCCGCTCCGCGCCATGTGGGATCCTCCCGGACCGGGGCACGAACCCGTGTCCCCTGCATCGGCAGGCGGACTCTCAACCACTGCGCCACCAGGGAAGCCCCCACAGATTCTTTTTAAAAGAAAAATTAAAAATTCTATTTAAAAGAAAAATTCAATTACATTGGGAAGTGACATGAATCTCCTCCTCATTCCATTGGTGAGAACTAGTCATGTGGCCACATCTGGATGCAGGAAGGACTATAGAGGAGGCAGTCCCAGCCGGGCATCTCTTCCCTACGAAGGGAAGCTGAGTGGTGGGGAGCAGCTGGCCTCTTGCTTCTCCTGCCACTGCTGCAGGAGCTTCTTAGCCTTGTCTTACAAATAGTGGTGCTCTTCACGGTGCTGTCCCAGGCCTCGTCTCTTCTCACTTTGCACACTCTTCCCCAGTGATCTCATCCTCATGGCTTTGATTGATTTTCAACTATCTGCTGCTGACTCCCAGATCTGCATCTCCAGCTACTCACTCACAACTCAAAACCCCTCAGGGCTCTCGTAACCCTGAGATTAATTTGCACTGTAACTACAGTTATCCCTTTACCTCCTGCTTTTCCTGAAGAACTAGAGCCCTGGCTCAAAAATGATTAGCATCTAATCATCACTGTAATCAATCTCATTATATTACCAGGGTTTTTAAAGCTGTGGATCACGACCCATTATTGGGACTAGAATTCATTTGGGGAGTTACAACTAGTTTTCTCGAGAATGGAACATGGAATAGAATGGAATAGAAATAGCCCAATGCTTGTCTCCCTGGTAAAAGTAAGTATTGCTTTAAGATTTTTTGTTTTCAGTGTGTGTGCACTGGGTCATAATAAAAGTTTTATTTTTTTTACTGTGGGTCATTGACAAAAGTTGAATACTTACTGGATTAGACCACTATCTCTTCCAGAGCACCCCCAATCGAACTGTAAGAGGAAGGATTCAGGAATTAAATTACCTGGGTTCAATCACAAGCTCCAGTGCTTATTAGCTGTGTTTTCTTGGACAAATTACTTAACCTCTCTACCTCTCAATTTTCTCATCTGTTAAATGAGTGTAAAAATGGTACCTCCTCATGGACCTATTGTGAAGATTAAATGAATTAATACAGTATTGCTTGACATGGGTGAGTGCTTTCCAAGCATTAACTATTCTTAAACAATGAAATATATAAATACTCTATTAAAGATACCAAATTGTGGAAGTACATGATGGATATCCACATATAGGCGTACTGTATATAATATGGAAATAGACAAACTTATCAGACTGTTTCACCTTTTTCATGATGTGACAAATACAGAAAATGATAGTGTTTTTTGGAACCATGGAAAGGGAACAGGCCACTCTGGCTGGAGGTGACTAACCAGATGTGACAGTGGCTTCTGGACAGGAATAAATGACGGTTTTAAGGCCTAAAGGAGTCAATATCTCTACATTTGACCCATTCTTAGCTCAAGATGAGAAACTCTAGACTCTAAACCAATAGGCGCAGTCTTTCCCAAGGTCAGTTACCAGTTCAGGGTGGGCCTGTAACCGAGGCTAGCCAAGGAGACTGGTGAGAAGGATTTACACTCCACTGTGCCTTTCCATGTCCTACTGGGTGAGAAAAAGGAAGCCCATTGCCCAAGTTGATGCCAGCCTTAGGGTGGGGCTGACTCTGTGATGGCAGAAAAAGTGATTCGTCTCCAACAAAGTGGATGAGCTGCTGAATCAACCAACGCTGAAGCCTATCTTACTCTAGATTCTCTGTTAGGGGGATAATAAATGTTATTATTGTTTAAGCCATTTTGAGTGATGATTTCAATTACATTCAGCCCAAAGTATCTAACTGATTCAGTGTCTTGTTCTATTTTATAGATTTTTCAACACTATAATTTATAGAATAATACAGTACCATGAAATAGAAAGTATTACACACAACTTTAGCCATCAGTGTTATGGGCCACAGAACACAAACAATCACAAATGTTTAAATTTGGAGTTTCGAGTTCTTCTGAGATTTTTGATAACCCTTCCATGGCAAAGGTTTCTGCTAACTAGAGACTGTTTAATCCATTGCACCTCATTTAGATTTTCCTGCATTTTGGTGGATTTGATGCCCTTTCATAAATCTGGATAATTTCAGGATCTAAACTGCTGGAAGCCACACTGCCACCATTCTGTGCAATCGCTTCTTTGGGTGGCCTGTGGGGAACTCTGTCACAGCAATTTCCATATCTGTGTAAAAAGACTTAAGTTCATGGAACTCAATACCTGTGAGGACACAAGAACCCCATGCCTTCTAGATGTCCCATGCCTGATTGTGCTTCCTCTTACCATCTTGAAGGTGTCAAAAGCTTACAGCTACTGCAGATAGGAAAGGCTAGGGCAGGCACATAGAGCATCTTCTTAAGCTGCTCATTGCTCTCCCAGCTCTTCTTCTGGCTGCTGCCTGACATCATCTTCTAAATATATTGGCAGAAATGGAAGATGCATCCATGGCGTGAGCAGCCTGGGAACTCCTGAGAACTCCCTTTACAGTCACGATTGCAAAGCCTCTCACATGTGACAGAGGATGAGAGATAGATTCCAGCTCCTGCACCTGCCTCAGCAGGTAAGTGTGTGGCAGAGGGGAGGAATGGACCCTCACAGAACCCTGAAGAGTGGTTGGAACAGTAATGAAGCAGTTTTTGAAGCAGAGTTCACACTGTCTCTACGGTTTTAGGCAACTTTGGATGACAAATAGTGACAAACACACATCTTCAGCCCTGCAATCACTTGAGAGGAATTTCTTCCCTCCTTTCTGCCACTTGAAGCAGCCCATCTGGAAGCAGCCCACCACAGCATGAGCAGGGCTCACTGGAATGGCTGGCTCATTCTTACTCCTCCTATTGCTTTGTTTGTTTTTGTTTTTCGTGGTAGAAACATTAAGGAGCTGACGAGTTTTGACTACTGACCACTGGACTCTACTTACCCATTAACTAGATTATGCACCACTCCTGACTTGGTGCTTTGAATTTAGCATACACAGAGCAACTTCCCTTGGGGAAGGGTGACAGGGACAGGATGGGTTCTGGGGGACTCCCTCATGAGGATCTCTGAATTCCCATCACTTGAAGGTCTAGAGAGCCTGATCTTCCAACAGTCCCAAGGCTACTTCCAAGTCCTGTCCCTGGAGTGTGTGATGCTTATTTGAGGAAAGTATTTTACAGCAAAGAGATGGCCTTTTGCACAGTTAATAGCAGTTTCAGTCCCTAGATATGAAGCCATCATATTATTTGAGTTTGCCACCCTTTGTTTTGTAAAACTTAATGGGATTACTTATACGAAGATAAAGCTAGTAACCATCCATTGTTTTCAGAGATTAGTTTGAGGTCACTTTAAATCTGTGACAGATGCTACAACCTAGGATTTTAAGGATTGTAGAGAACAACGAACATTGATTGTAGAGTTAGTCAGAGCCTTCCCTCAAAACAAAAACCCCAAAAAACAAACAACATAAAAGGAAAAGTTTTCATTAGAAGGCAAAAGGAAATCTAGGTGGTGGCTCTCTTATGGGATGATTTAATATTGAAGAATCAATTACCAGCAGTGCTTTTCTAGGCCATAGTGTCCTTGGTAATTTGTATGGAGCAAATAATCTGTGTAGAGTTAAAGGAAATAGATTGCGTGCACGTGCACGGTTGGGAGTAAACTGAGAGGAGAAGCTTGTTCTGGGTATAGCGTATGGCTGATGCTGGAGCCTCTGCTCACCCAGCACCAAGAGGACCCAGCGGCAGGAACAGCAGCAACAGCGGCAAAGGGGCAGCTTCACTGGCCATTAGACTTCCTCACACTGGTAGCTATGGCCCTTGTGGATGAAGTACCCTCAGTATACTTAAATTCATCACAATGCAGATCCTAGAAAGATCAAAGGATAAGGGGAATAGGAGTCCCTTAAAAACATCATTTTTTTCCGTAAGCCCATGAATTGAAACATACTCATATTACAGGCATGTGTAATGGAGATACACATTAGAGTACATGGTACTGTTTATTTTCCACTTAACCGAGATATAATTGGTGTACAACAAACTGCGTATATCTAAGTGACCTTTGACCTGTGTCTACTGTGAAATCACTATCACAATCAAGATGAAGAACATATCCATCACTTCCAAAAGTTTCCTCTTGTCCCTTTGCAATCCTTCCCGCTC
Organism: Aethalodelphis obliquidens; assembly: GCF_003676395.1. Lineage (NCBI taxonomy): Eukaryota > Metazoa > Chordata > Mammalia > Artiodactyla > Delphinidae > Aethalodelphis > Aethalodelphis obliquidens. Next base: position 45,154,218 of record NW_020837947.1, read on the forward strand.
TTCTGCTCCTCCCCAGTGCTTCTTTCATCTCTAGGCAACCATCCATCTGCTTTCTGTCACTATAGATCAGTTGGCATTTTCTAGAATTTTATATACATGGAATTATACAATATGTATTTATTTTTGTCTGTCTTCTTTCACTCATCATAATTATTTTGAGATTCATTCATGGTGCTTCATATATCAATAGTTCATTATGTTTTTAATGCAGAATGGTATTCCATTGCATGGACACCCTACAATTTGTTTATCCATTTACTTGTTAATGGACACTTGGGTTGTTTCAAGTTTTTGGCTATTAAAAATTAAGCCCTTATGAACCTTCATGTACAAATCTTTGTATGAACATATTCTTTCATTTTTCTTGGATAAATACTTAGGTGTGGAATGGCTGGATCGTATGATAGATATATGTTTAACTTTTTAAAGAAACTGCCAAATTGTTTTCCAAAGTGATTGTACCATTCTACATTCTCACCAGTGGTGTATGAGAATCCCAAATGCCCCACATCTTTGCCAACACTTGGTATAGACAGTCTTTTTTATTTTAGCCATTCTAATGGGTGTGTAGTGGTATCTTATTGTGATTTTGATGTATGTTTCCTTAATGGCTAATAAGGTTGATCATCCTTCTATGTGCTTAACACCTGTATATGTTCACAGGTGAAGTGTCTGTTTAGCTCTTTTGCCCATTTGTAATGTACATATATGTATAATATTCTCTAATTAAAAATAGATTTTTTGGCTAAATCATACTAGATCAATATATTGAGGCAGATTACTATTTCCTCCAGATTTTCATCCCCACAACTACTAAATACCTTACAAATAAGATATTTGAAAAGTCTCAGCCCATTCAAGGAGTAGAACATAGAGACTAGAGTCTGACTCCAAAAGTTTCCCCTGCCTTAGAAATCTTACAGTATGGAATTTAGATGTCTTAGAGCAGGGGAGTGGAAGAAGTCAATTGCTAGAATGCCCAGATCCTAGGACCAGAGTATAAAAATGGCATCGAAAGGGAACTGAAGAACAAGGAGGTTGTAAAGTCAACCACTGTTTATAAGTGGTTCTGGGATGGAGGGCAAGATGAGGATCTTTTTTGGGCTACATTCTCTTCTTTGCCAACATGGCCTTACAGGAATGTGCCACCTTTCAGCTGGATATCTGTGCTGGAGGCAGCAAGAGTCACACAAAGAGACTGGGCTGCCTACAAATCCACTGGCTGTTAAGGCCAGAGCTCTCCTGAGAATCCCAATCTTAAGAGGGTTCACAGAGGCCTACAATTAAATAGAGTGGGCCCACAGAGTTGGAGGGGTGATATAGCTGTGAGAAAAGGGCTACGATTTAATAAGCATGGTGGTGCCCAGTGTGGCACACAGCATTTTGCAAAAATGGCTGCCAACACTTTCAATCCCTAGTGTTTTGCTTAAATGTGACCTTGACATTCCACTCATCAAGCAGTGAGCTCTATATCCCCTTGCCTTGAGTTGGGGTACACTTCTGTAACTGCCTCATCCAAGAAAGTGCTGTAGAAGTGAAGTTATGTGACTTCTGAGGCAAGGTCACCAAAGATGTCATGTTCTTTCACTTTGTTATCTTGGCATGTTCTTAGAACTCAGCCACTATGCTGCAAGAAACACTAAACAAACCCGTGGAGAGTCTCAAAGTATATCCCCTCAAATAAGTTACTATTTACAAGGGGAAGAATAAAAAACTATACAGTGGAGAAACCTGTGGACACCATCTGAACCAAGTGAGCAAAGTTAACATGACCAGTGATGAGGAAAATGAACATCATGCGTCTCCTGATATGATATACTAAGAAGGACACACATTCACTGCAGTGACATATCTGTAAAAAATGGAATCTAATAATGAGAAACATCAGATAAACACAAAGAGAAAGGCATTGTACAAAATAACTGGCCTGTACTCTGCAAAAATGGCAAGATCAGGAAAGACAGAGAGGGACTTCCCTGGTGGCGCAGTGGTTAAGAATCCGCCTGCCAATGCAGGGGACAAGGGTTCGAGCCCTGATCTGGGAAGATCCCATATGCCGCGGAGCAACTAAAACCGTGCGCCACAACTACTGAGCCTGTGCTCTAGAGCCCGTGCTCCACAACAAGAGAAGCCACTGCAATGAGAAGCCCGTGCACCGCAACGAAGAGTAGCCCCCGCTTGCCGCAACCAGAGAAAACCCACGTGTAGCAACGAAGACCCGACACAGCCAAAAATAAATAAATAAATTAAAAAAAAAAAAAAAAGAAACAGAGAGAAAGTTGCCTTACAGATTAAAGGCGACTAAAGAGACATCACAGCTAAATGCAACACATGATCCTGGATTAGATCTTACACTGGGGGTGAAAATAGCTATAAAAATATTATTGGGATAGTTGAGAAATGTTAACATAGACTCTGGATTAGATAATAGTATTCTACAAATATTATATCTCTTCATTCTCATAATGCTACTCTGCTTATGTAAGCAAATGTCTTAGTTCTCAGGAAATACACACTGAAATGTTTTCAACCTACTTTTAAATGGAAAAAAGAAGTGTATGTGAATAATTGGCAAAACAGTATACAGAAGTTTCTAGTACTATCCTTGTAACTATTCTGAAAGTTAAAAGTTAGGTCAAAGTAAATAGCTCTCCCTAACCCCCTAAAAGAAGAGAGGGGCCTAAGCGTTCATGGGATAGGGCTGGCTTGGGCACAGGCAATCTTCTTGCTCCTAGAAGATTCTCTGAATCCAGCAATGTTCATAGGCTGGTTGTGCTTTGGGAAGCAATGAGCGAGCCTCAGAAAATGGGAATACAGTACAGAGGGATGCCCTGGATTCTGGACAGGGGCTTGGACCAGCAAGTATTGCTTTGTAGCACAGGGTGGTCAGTCCATGCAAACTTTTCCGTGACATTTTGTGGCTATTGCAGACTTCAGTGCCATCTATTTGCCAGGATTAACCTTTGAACTTGGTCATCTCTCAGAGTTCTTGGACGATTTGGGAGGAAAGATGTTAGGAGGGGACACTATGCTTCCTGTTAAATATGGCATGTGAGTTTTCAAACTAGAAAGTAGAAAAATAAAAGATGTAACAGTATTTGTAGCCTGAGTTTATAAAGTGATGCCAATCCTACTTCCTTAGCTTTATACACTCCTGCACAACAATTGTGTCAAAAGCGATGCAAGTGCTAAGAGAAGATGGTGAAAATACAACCGGGTGTGTTGTCACAAAAGGTAAAAGTGCAACTACCAAACAGAATTATGAAATAGTCTTTTGCAGAATATGTGTTCATAAAAAGCTATGAATAATTTGTATTTTTATAATTGAAACCATATTTTCATTGCACATGAGAAGCATTTAAAAGAATATTATAGAATAACATTTTGAAATGTGAGAACATACAAACTTTTTAGTTCTTTAATCCAAATTTTCAGTGCCTAAAACAAACATCTTTCCTTAAAGTGCAGTATTCCTGCAAAGTTGGATGTTTAGATAGGTAGAGGCTAGCGATAAATCATGTAAGCTTAAGAGCAAAAATCCTATGTTTTAAATTAATGAACCATATGATAGGAAATAAATGTATACGTAGATATTAAGATAAATTTCTTCATGTATTATCAAGGCTGTTACGGTTATAAGTGACAGAGATCCACACCAACTAGTTTAAGCAAAAAATGGGAATTTATTGGCCTCTATTACTAGGGAGTCCAAAGGTAGTTGTAACTTTCAGGCATGGCAAGATACAGAGGTTCAAATCTTTCCTATCTATCTATCTATCTATCTATCTATCATCCATCCCTCCAGCCATCCAGCTATCTATCTGCCTATCTGCCTAAACATCAATCATCTATCATTTTCTACTTCCCTCCATATTTCTCTCAGTTGCTCTTTGTACAAACAGCCTTCTCCTTAAGGCCAGGGAAGACAGCCAAGAGCAGATAAAATAAGTCTCTTAATTTGCTTTATCAGCAATGGCTGGGGGAATACTCTGGTCCAATTTGAATCACAAGCACATGCCTGGGATGGGAGAAGGGAGGCAAGGTGATTAACAACCCTTCCAGGATCATGATCCAAGGTGGCGGGGTGGGGGCAGAATAGGATGTTACAAGGTGCAGTTCACCTAAAGAACCAGAAGAGAGAAGGAGACACTGGTAGACAGACAAAAACCATAGCTACAATTTTCCCCTATGCTTCATAAAGGCACAGTTTTATGATATAATTCTAATGAACCTAAACATAGATAACTATATATCAAAAGCTTTTTAAGGTAAATATTGGACAAAAACATAAAAATCTATTATCATAGATTTAAAGAAAACACTGTTTTATGAGAGCTAAAGATTTTTATTTAATCATCTAGTAGAGCTTCAGTTAAACAAATCTTATGTTATTCATGAAATGGTTTTGAATATATATAGAAATTTAAAAACTGTATGTATTTATAAAGCAGTATATAAACACTAAGTCTCTCTTTTCATCTTATAATGTATTTTCTTACCTGCTTACATAGATACATATGCATTTAAAATATAGGGAATGGGGCTTCCCTGGTGGCACACTGGTTAAGACTCTGAGCTCACACAGGGGGCCTGGGTTCGATCCCTGACCAGGAAACTAGATCCAACATGCATGCCACAACTAAGGAGCCTGCCTGCCGCAACTAAGACCCAGCACAACCAAATACATAAATAAAATAAATAAAAAGTAGGGAAGTATATACAATAGAATGTTACCAAGGGATATTTCAAGCTGGAAAGAAATGGATGATAGATGATTTTTAAAAATTTTGGCCTATTTATACTTTTTATTTTCCTATAAAATAAAACTCAAATTCTATATAAAATTTTATGCATTAAATGTTACTTGCAAGTAACCTAGTCAGTTTCACAGTGGTGGCAACAGGCAGGTGTCGGCCCCACTAACTTACCTAGTTAACTAAATGATTTGGTCAATGAGAAAAATTGGGCCAAAAGTCTCAGTGGATTGCAATGACCTGCAGGAAAACATTTAGATACCAAGTATGGGTAATGTTTCCCAATGTGTGGGTCTTGGGTCACCTATATCAGAATCATTTCTGAGGAGTTTGCTAAAATGCAGATTCCCTGTCTTATTCCTGTCTTATTTCTGATTCAGAAATTTAGGCAGTGGGCCAAAGAACTGGCATTTTCAGTAAGTCCCCCAGGGGATTTTTATGCACACTGAAGCATGAGAACACCTGTTTCAGAGATCATAAGGAACAGTGTGAGAAGAAAGTGTCTGCACTGCCAAGAAGGGACCACTGTACACCCCAGTGCCTTTATATTCCCACTATCATCAACTGCACAGTTCTTTTGTCTAACATTTCACCTATGAACATTAATCATAAAATTATACAGTTGTCATCAAACATTCTTTGATTTGAAAAGTAGAATCATTTTACTACATTTTTTCCCAGTAGAATACATTCCAAAATTTTAGGGATCAAAATTCATAAAATCTTCAAAAATTCACATTATAGAAACGATTCTAGGATCATATCTATGTTGTTAGCAAAGTAGTATTGAAAGTATAGATAGTCCTGAAAGAAACAGAAAAGGAAAGGAAGGAGGGAGGAGGATGGGAGAAGGAAGGAAAGAAAAATTCATTAGCATTTTTGCTAGGCACCAATTAAGTATTATACTTAGGACAAGCACTTTTATAATCAGAAAACTCCATCGAGGTTACTTTCTAAATGATTTAAAATATAATTTTATTACACCAAGTTTGAGTTTGCAGATTAACTTTTAGGGAGTCTACAATTTTAGGTGTTTCTTATTATCCTAAAACTTTAGTAGAATGATAATTAAATGAAGAAATAAAAGTAAGTTGAATAATTAAGACTGCTTCAACTCTACCTAGTAAATGAGTATACATAAATAATATAATGGAAAGCAGTCAGTAGTAAGGGAAGTAATTTAATGGAAAAGTTTTGTTTAATAGAATAAAATGAGTTAAGCTAAATTCTGGTAAATCTTTATTATGAATATACTGAATAATTTTCCATTGGGAGTAGAAAAAAATCTTTATTGGCTGCTATGAGTAGTTTTAAAGTACAGGGATACCACGGAGACATTGCGGGTTTGGTTCCAGACCACCATGCTAAAGCGAGTCACACAAATTTTTTTGGTTTCCCAGTAGGTACAAAAGTTATGTTTATGCTATACTGTAGTCTATTAAATGTGCAATAGGTTTATGTCTAAAGAAACAATGTAAATACCTTAATTTAAAAATACTTTATTGCTAAAAAATGTTAACCATCATCTGAGCCTTCTGCAAGTCACAGTAGTAATATCAAAGATCACCAATCACAGACCATAATAATAAACATTATAATAATGAACAAGTTTGAAATATTGCAAGAAGTAACAAAATGTAACAAAGAGACATGAAGTGAGCAAATGCTGTTTGGGAAAAATGATGCCAATAGACTTGCTCCATGCAGGGTTGCCACAAACTTTCAATTCGTAAATAATGCAGTATCTGCAAAGCACAATAAAATGTCTGTATCTGGAAATACAGTGTAGAGGGAAACTCAGCAAAATATATAAGTTAAATTACCCATTCAGTTATTTTTTTCTATAATTCTACAGTTTCCTAATAGCTTAAAGAAAGCTTTACTACAGAAGAGCTGTTGTGCACCGGATTTCAGTTATGCAGCACACAGCTTATTCTTAGGGACATAGTACTCATTCTATTGTATTCTAATATGATTGTATTAGTCAGAGTTCTGCAGAGAAACAGAACCAATAAGGTGTGTGTAGCTATAGAAAGAGATTTATTTTAAGGAATTAGCTCCTGTAAATATGGAGGCTAGTACATCCAAAATCTGCAGGGTGGCTCAGCAGGCTGGAGACCCAGGAAGGTTCAATATTGTAGTTCAAGTCTGAAGGCCATCCACTGGCAGAATTCCTTCTTGCTCAGGAGGAGGTCAGTCTTATGTTCTATTCAGGCCTTCCACTGAATAGTCAACCTGCCTTAGTCAACCTACAGATTCAAATGTTAACCCCACCTAGAAACGCCCTCACAGAAACATTCAGAATGATATTTAACCCAATATCTAGGCACCCTGTGGCCCAATTAAGTTGACACATTAAATTAACCATCACACAGAAACACCCAGAATAATGTTTAACCCAATATCTGGGCACCATGTGGCCCAGCCAACTTGACACATAAAATTAACCATCACAGTGACCTAAGTTGGATCTGATGTCTATGAGATGAACAGTAATTTTTCTTTACTTTTTACAGAAATGGTTCATTTTCCAGTTGAATATTTTATAATAAAAATTAAGGTTTTCAAGTTACTTTATGAAAAGAAAGATGAGTCTGTGTATCAGTATAATAACATAGAAGAACCATCAAAGTTAATTATATGTCATTTGTATCAAGAGGCTAAGATCTGAGGTGGACATTTCTCGGCTGACCAGCATTTTGACTCTCTTCTTACGTTTGGGCAGTCTTCCACTGGTTTATTTTGATAGCAGCCAAGCTCCCATCTCCCACCAAAAACACCAGACACGTGCTCCCATGAATTCCTGATGACTGGAAATGCCCAGTACTTTTAACCTGAAGTGAACACACAGAGAAGGGAGGGACAATTTGTGACTCTGGTGTGACCAGTGGTAGCTGATTCCAGGGTCTGGAGCTGGGGGTGGGGATGGTGGTGCTATCAATGACAGTTTTCAGTGCCAATGAGGAAGTAACATCATAACCAGACCCATCAAGTGAAATATTTAGCTGTGCTCTGTCTTACGTTGGTTGATTCCTGTCAATTTTCCAAGCCCGTACCTCTGGCTTTCCCATCAGCTTTGTGAGCAACTTGTACCCTTCTAATACATTCCTTGTATGCTTATGGTAACCAGAATTGGCAACCAAGAACCCTGACTAATGTAGCACTCTTGTCTAGGAAGTTTCAAGGGAAGTTCTTTTGATATAGTTTATAAAGTAGTTATAGCATAAGTGGGGCTATTTTGATATGTTACAAAGCCTGGATTAATTTTACGACATAACTTGTGTACATTTATATTAGTCATCCAAAATCCAAAGAGAAATAAGACAAGTTTCCCTCTTACTATGGGTTGAATTGTGTCCCTCCAAAAGTCATATGTTGAAGCCCTAACCCCCAGGACCTCTGAGTGTGATTGTACTTGGAGACAGGGCCTGTAAAGAGGTGATTAAGTTTAAATGGGGTTCTTAGAGTGGTCTTAATCCAATATGACTTGTGTCCTTATAAGAACAGGAGATTAGGACACAGACAACACAAAGGGATGACCTTGTGAGGACACAGTAAGAGGGAGTCATCTGCAAGCCAAAGAGAAAGGCCTCAGAAGAAACCAAACCTGCCAACACCTTAATTTTGAACTTCTAGCCTCCAGAATTGTGAGAAAATATGTTTTTATGATTTAAGCCACCTAGTCTACGGTATTTTGTTATGGCAGCCCTAGTGAAATAACACACATGTTTGCAAGGATCTTAAAACTTTGTAAAGAGTGATAAATATGAATAAGCATAAGAAAAAATATAGATGCTAAGATATAAATTAAATAGAGGATGGTGGAGGATAAGCATGAAGAGTTAGGGAAGAGGGTTAGGAAAATGCTATAATGGCTTTAGATATTATTTGTCTTATTTTTAAACATGATCTTTTCTTGAACCTCATTAGTTCAAGTACTAGTTGTTTAAGCTTAGGAAGAAAATGAAAATGTTTGGCTAATTAACCTACAATCACAAAAGAAATGCAGTAAAGGCAAACTATAAAGCAACTGATGGACAAAAAAAAATTCAAGCCTTAACATCGTATTTTTAAAGTTTTTCCTGAAAGATGCTTTCGAACATACTAATATATTAACCACTGTACACATTTATTGTGTGAACAGATAGAATATATAACTAATATCAGACTATTCCCACAAAGCAAGGTGACTAAATTATACCAGGACAGCAACTGACCATCCTGTGAAGAAAGACTGCTACTAGCACAACTAAGCCAGGGTCCACAGTGAAAAGTGTAATGCTTTAGAAAATGTTGAAACTTTGTTATAGAAAAAAAGAGTTAGCAGCAGGAGAGAGCGCAGCCCCTATGACTGTGTGCACCCAGGTGGAAGTCGTTATATTAAGGAAGGTGTGGTAATTTCTCCAGGCACCACAATGGAAGGTTTGGATGAGAAAGAAAACAAGGTCATATGTCAATTGTATATCAATAAAACTGGAAAAAAAGAAAACAAGGTCAGTTAGAAGAGAAAAAGAGAAGGTGAAGAAAACGTCAGTTGGCATAATCTAACCTCCCCTGCTGCTGAGTAATATCTAGCCCGGATTATCAGCATTCTCTATACAAGCTCATGAAGATATTGAATCTTGGATAATTTGTGATTCTATTCAAGTGCTTTTGATTAATACCTCAACCTTTTTTGTACTAACATTAGCACAAATGGGATATGATACAAGAGCATATCCAGTTTTCTTTGCTAACTACCAATCTGATGGGGTTTTCCAATTAAACCCATCCAAAGCTAATGTGCAGTTTCCTGGGAATTTTCACAGTTTTTCCCTTGTGATCAGAAAGAAGAATCTAGGATTCATCTCGAGTTGGATGTAAAATATCTATAGGCTCACAGTATAAGGAAACATTTCTCATTGTTAACAATGTTTTGGCGTTATATGGTTACGAACTGTGAAGCATTTGGGATTTTATTCCTTCTTGCAATGTAACAAATTAACCTGTTAGTTTCATGGACTCTGGCTCAAGTCAAGAGACTCCTGGATCAGAAACAAAGTACTTTACTGTTCACAGCACAGCGAGTGGCATGAGCATCAACATATTTGTGTCAGTTGCTCTCTCCCCCAAGCCCCACAGGGGGAATATGTGATGGACCCGGATGACATCCGTACACCGAGTGGGTTGCACTGCAAAAGAGGAACTGAAGACCAAGAATCCAGGCTTCTTGAGCAAGCAGCAGCAAGCCAGTCTCCCTTCCCCTGAGAGCAGGCAGTTACACGATAGCCATGATATGGTCACCTTGACCTACTTAGTTGTCTGTGTGACCAGCCACAGAAACTGCTCAGTCGCAGGAGAAGCCTCACAATCTGGCGTACTCAGCAAGGATGTGCAAGGACACTCAGAGCTACGGCAGACCTGCCCCTTCTAACAATCCACTCCCCACGTTCTTGGCAGAACTGAAAGGTTTACATGGATATGTGATTCTGTTGACCACTATGATTAATCTGACAAAGGTGTCATTCAATTTGTCTCATACAGCATTTGATTAAGGCACTGTCACCAATAGCCAAACGGCAGGGTGAGGCCAATCTGCAGTAGTGACTTCAATCGTGGCCCCCAGGTTCCTGAAATCCCATAAACCATCAGGGTCTACCTTATAACTGTTATATCTTCCTGCTGTTTTGAATCTTTTATTAATATATAATGTCCTTCTTTGTCTCTTGTAATCTTTTTTGTTTTGTTTTTTTGTCTTGATTTTGCGTTTTTTGGTCATGCCATGCATGGCATGTGGGATCTTAGTTCCCCTACCAGGGATCGAACCTGTGCCCCCTGCATTGGAAGCACGGAGTCTTAACCACTGGACCGTCAGGGAAGTCCCCATCAGGGTGTACCTTAGAAAGCCAGCAGCTTTCTCCTTAAGGCTCTGATTTGACCTTTCTACTCGGTCTGAGGCATTAATCCAGGTACATCTGGATGTATTAGGGATAGTTCAGAATCTGCCATCTAGGGCAATTCTATCATCTATAACAACTCTGGCCAGTGAGTTGAGGCAGACCTGACTGCCTTCTAAGGCTCGGGTGGCATCACTGATCACTTTAGCTAAACTCAGGGATACATATCTTACCACTTTTTCTGATTAACTACTCACATCATGGGGATTACCAATCACAGAGTGCGCATAAATGAGTCAGTTATCCCTCTGGGAAGTCCTTCCAAGTAACTAAGGATGGTCCTGTTTCAGAGAGATCTCCATAATTATCTGAGTCTCTTATGACCACGCCTGGGGTACAAATTATTGTGATCTTGGAAGTAGAAAAATTAATGTGTGGCTTCCACACAAGAAGTACAGTCCTGAGGGTGAACAGGGTGTCCCTTGAAAGAAAGTGTTGATTATAATTATTGGGGCTCCCCAGACTTACGTGGAACCAACGTAAGTCTGAGATCCCAGATGGACAGTGCCTCCAACATGGTGAAGAAGTTCCAACACCTGGGGGAAAGTTATAACAACCAGGACACTGTTCAGGCATCTGTCTGTAAAGCTACTTTCCGGTATTCATCCTGAAACCCCCTCCTCACTTGCTCCTCATTAACAGGCAATACAGTGGAGGGCCATTTAATTCCCAGGTGACCATACAATCTGGCTGATATGTTTGCTACCAATTCCCATGGACTTTCCTCAAATTCTGTTGGTTGATAAGGCCTTCATCTTTCCTTTTTCAGAAAGCTATGTCTCTCTCAGCATCCAAGCCTCATCACCAAAAACTGTTAAGAAATGGGACGGATCTGAGATTTTACCCTATTTGCAAGCTAACAAGCTAGCCAACACAGTTTCACAGATGCTAGTATAAGACACAAAAACCTGCGTTAAAGACAAAGGATAAGTTATTATTCATGACCATAGCAGTGACCAGTGCATCGATATTATTTTTTCGTGATGCTGCCCTGAGGCCCCAGTTCCTACAGGCCATGAGGAAGAGGCCCAGATGATACCTACACTTGCAGTGGATTGCATTAAGGAGAGGAACCCTGAATTTAGGGAACCTGAATCTTTTATAATGGGTGGTAAGCATGCCCATCCTTTGCTCCAGGGGGAGTCATCGTCTCTACCTTCCAGAGCTGTTCACTATACAAACATCCTTGAATGGACTGTTCAGAACAAAAGGCATTCAGTACCTCTGCTCTCAAGATATTCAGAAACCCATGGAGAGCTGTTTCCTAACAGAAATCCATAGTTTCTTAGTAGAAATTACCAGAAGCCACTAACTTCTAATTCATATTTTACATGAGCTATTGTATTCAGCTGTGTATAACAAAATCCTGAGTACAGTGGTTTAACCAAATATTGTTTGTTTTGTTTGGCTTTTTCCCTGCATGTAACCAGCAGTCCAGAGGTGGCCAGTCCAGGCTTGGTACAAAACTAAATGAGTTCTTCAAGGACCAGGTCCCTATCCTCCTGCTCTACCATCCTCAGCATTTGGCTTTCCACTTGATGGGTGGAGTAACAACATACTCCGCCCCCATTTGTATAGTTCTAGTGCTCCGATTATCAGATTTGAAGGAAAGCTTAAAAAACTGAGATATGAAAGAGGAAGAATTAAGATACAAATGTAAAGTGATTAGGAGATACTAGCAAGTAGATTTCCATAGAAACAGTGTGGGTGTAGAATTTTACTAGAAAATTTGTGCAAGTAGATGGATTGGATCAAGGTAATACTATGTTTTGAGGTTCACGGGCAAAGTAATAATTAACAAGTTAACAGAGGTGACTTGGAAGGTTTAATGTAACTGAATAATTTAGTAGATAAGCTATAACTCAAAAATATTTTTAATGAAAATGGGCGATTTTAAATTTTGTTACGCAAATACACAGTTCAAATAGCATTATAATATTTCATTGTTTTGGTACTACTGTTTAGATTATGAGCTACAGTTTACAGTACTGTGTAAAAATAGGCACCATGCTTCCAAGGAGATCAGAATTCAGCTTGAGGCTGTTTTAGTTTGCAATAACACCCTAGTGTTAGTCACTATACTTTACCTTCTGTATTACCTTATGGAATTGCTACATAGAATTTAATGCCAAGAAATCTAAATTTTCTTAGAGTAGAAACAAGCTTATATGAATAATTTTATAGCAACCAAAATTAAACTATCTGCTGCGGTTGATAGCAAGGTTTAATTTTCAGCATACGCTGAAGCAATCAGTTTTTAAATAGTCATGTTTCTAAATAATCCATTTATGTTTAACAGATCATTTAATTGAATAATCTCAAAGCACTAAACATCTTCAAGACTGAAAAAAATAAGTCCATGTAGACAGAGCAGGAACTAAAGAAAAATAGTTTAAGAATAAAGACTATCCTCAATTATGCATTCTATGAATTATCCATGCATTCAATTTGTTTCCTTCTGATTATTGTCTAAAACTCCCCTTTTTCTAATGGTAAAAAGGTTTGATAGAGACGAGTTTGAATATGGAAATGAACTTGTCAACAGGTTTCAATAACTGATTCCAGGTTTAGCTCTAATGATCTAAAGTTCACTACAGATGTTTAGGCACATAATTCTCATGACCATAATTATCATTGGACAAGACTTCTTCTCCAATACCAGTTTCTAGGGCTAAAATAATTTGCTCGGTTGATTTAAAATCATCAAATAATCGGGTGGAGATCAAGATGGCAGAACAGAAGGACATGGAGCTCACCTCCTCCCACAAATACACCAAAATTCTGTGGAATAATTCTCACAGAATACCTACCGAATGCTGGCAGATCTCATACAATCCAAATTGCAAGAAAGATCTTTATGTAACTAGGTAGGATGAAAGAAAAGAAAGGAATTGGGGTGGACCTGCGCCCCTGGGAGGGAGCTGTGAAAGACGAAAGGTTCCCTCACCCTGGGAACCCCCTTCACCAACTGGGAGATCAGCTGAACTGAAAAGGAGCGTCAGAGGCTCAGAGGAGAGCACAGCAGCTGGACTGTAGCGGGCAGAACAGAGAGAGACCAGCACAGAGGGTCCTGGCCATCTCCGTGCACTCCCTAGCCCAAGAACACCTCTGCTGGTGTGTGTGGGGGCTGGGTGCTGAAACTCGGGCTTCAGCAGACAGGCCGGGGAGAGGACTGGGGTTGGCCTTGTGGAGACAGCCTGCAGGGGTGGAGTGTGGTCTGAGCTGCAATCAGGGTGTGGGGGGTTACACAGGACCTAGCCCAGGTCTTCCATAGGAGCGCCATTAATTGGAAGAATTTATATTGTTAAAATGGCCATACTATGCAAAGCAATCTACAGATTTAATGCAATCTCTATCAAATTACCCATGACATTTTTCACAGAACTAGAACAAATAATACTAAAATTTATATAGAATCAAAAAACCAAAAAAACCCCTAGAATTGCCAAAGTAATCCTGAGGAAAAAGAATATAAAGCTGGAGGCATAACCATCCCAGACTTCAGACAATACTACCAATCTACAGTAATCAAAACAGCATGGTATTGGCACTAAAACAGACATATGCATCCATGGAACAGAACAGAGATCCCAGAAATAAACTCACACACCTACAGTTGAGTAATCTTTGACAAAGGAGGCAAGAATATAAAATGGAGAAAAGACAGTCTCTTCAGCAAGTGGTGTTGGGAAAGCCCGACAGCCACATATAAATCAAGGAAGTTAGAACACTCCCTCACACCATACACAAAAATAAACTCAAATGGCTTAAAGCCTTAAATATAAGATATGATACTATAAAACTCCTAGAAGAGAACACAGGCAAAACATTCTGTGACATAAATTGTAGCAGTGTTTTCTTAGGTTAGTCTCCCAAGGCAACAGAAATAAAAGCAAAAATAAACAAATGGGATCTAATTAAACTTATATGCTTTTGCAGAGCAAAGGAAACAAACCAAACGAAAAGACAACATACGGACTGGGAGAAAATATTTGCAAACGATGCAACCAACAAGGGCTTAATTTCCAAAATATACAAACAGCTCATACAACTCAATAACAAAAAACTAAAAACTAACCAAAAATGGAACAAAAAACTAAACAACCCAGTCAGAAAATGGGCAGAAGACCTAAATAAACATTTCTCTAAAGACATACAGATGGGCAATAGGCACATGAAAAGATGCTCAACATCGTTAACTATCAGAGAAATGCAAATCAAAACTACAATGAGGCATCACCTCGCACTGGTCAGAATGGCCATCTTTAAAAAGTTTTTTAATTTTTTTGTTTTTATTACACAACGGAATATTACTCAGCCATAAGAAAGAGTGAAATAATGCTATTTGCAGCAACATGGATGGACCTAGAGATTATCGTACCAAGTGAAGTAAATCAAAAGAGAAGGACAAGTACCATATGATATCACTTATATGTGGAATCTAAAATATGATACAAATGACTTATTTACAGAACAGAAACAGATTCACAGACATAACAAACAAAGTTATGGTTACTAAAGGGGAAAGGGGATGGGGGAAGGATAATTTAGGAGTTTGGAATTAGCAGATACAAGCTACTTTATATAAAATAAACAACAAGGTCCTACTGTATAGCACAGGGAACTATATTCAATATCCTGTAATAGCCGTAATGGAAAAGAATATAAAAAGGTACACATTTATACTTTAAAAAGTATACATATATATATAAAACTGAATCACTTTGCTGTACACCAGAAGCTAACATAACATTGTAAATCAACTATATTTCAATTAAAAAACTAAAAATAAATAAATAAAATTATTAAATGATAATTAATATAACAAGTTCCTCAACCAGTCAAAATATATAAATATATGTCCGGGCTCTTTTCACATGTTCAAGGCTAGGTGCTGTGGATGCCAACAATAATAATTATTACTAGTACTATAACAATAATCCTAACAATCCCTTATATTCACATAGTTCTTTATTGTTTAAAAACTATTCTGTATTAATTTTCTTATTTGAGGTACTCTATATTCACATGAGGAATTACTCTCCAAGTAATACTGCCCCATTTTACAGATAAGGCAATTCAGACAATCGAGTGACTTGCCCCAAGTCATAGGCATACACATATACTTATATGGAAGACAGACACAGTCGCTCCTCTCATAACGCTCTGTTCTAATGAGAAGTTCAGAGAAGTTACAGGCAACTGCAACATGGTGACTGTGGAGCTAGAGGGGTACAAGTCACATCCAGGCAGTGAGGGGCTGAAAAAACAGACTCCGGGGTGGGGAAGAAGTAGTCAGGGAAGTGTTACAGAAGAAAACAAAGTCTCACTTCAGATTCCACTATGCTGGCTCTGAGAAGAACATTAGTTTCTACTAAATTAACTTATTCTGTTCTCAGAATGCAGCAAGTTGATTTTGGACTTGATAGAGTAAAACTTTTAAGGTCAATACCATGCAATTTTTACCTCTGAGTCAAAGTTTCTCACTCTGGTTCCTGTACCAACTGCATCAGTTACCTGGGGTGCTTGCTAAAAATACAGACTTGGGTAGAGGGCGATGGAGGCTACCCTGGACTTTTTCTAAATTTCTTGGGGATGAGGTCCAAGAAAATTGCTGCTTTAAGTATGAACTACTTGGGGATTCTGAAGTCAAATAGCAAAATAAAGAGGATATTTTTGGTAGTGGCTCTGAATAATTCCTGCTTCAATAAGGCCTTTTTTTTTTTTTTTTTTTTTTTTAATGGGGGTGAGGGAGAGTGTGTATTTTGGGAAAACTGTAAGTGGCAAATGGTATAGGGGAATAAGAGTTCTATGTAGCGGACTGTCAGCCTCTGCCTCCCCCCAGTCACCTGCAAGGTGGCTGGCTTAGAGTAGGTAGGTGCTCAATGTTTGTTGACTTGTTGAACACAGGGACAAAGGTATTTATAACTTCCAAGAGTTTTGAAAGTCCTTTCTCTGAACTTCTGCACCAATCTTTCAGTGCCCAGCTATCAGAAGCAGTCATAATGGAGTAGCTAGGGTGTGTGGATTTTGGAGAAAGACTGAAATCAAACTCCAGACCATCAACATTTGAGAGGATCAAGTTCCTTAATCTCCCCATTTATAAAGAAGAACTAGAAGTAATACTTACATCCCAGCGTTGTTGGGAGTCTTAACTGAGTTAACAGGTTATCTATTACAAATAGGTATCAATGAAATACATCATTAATGCAAACACTCAGAACCCTATCCAACACATAAATGCATTCCATAAATGCCCATTCGAACCCAGGTATTCCTTAATGTCTGCAGTAGGTCCCCTTAACAGGTCAGAACCTCCGAGCAATTATCAGCAGAAAATGAAAAAATAAATGAAATCCACGACGACCCAGTATAGGGGTCGTGGGCTGCAGCTCAGCGGGTTCCATGCGGTCGAATGGGTGGGAGAGTGGTCTCTCCCCGCCCGGCTCGGAGCACGTGGTCCGCCCGGGCGGGAGCTTAGCCACAGTGGGGGAGGGGAGCGGCGTGGGACTTCGCGGAGGGGGTCTAGGCAGCCCCGGCTACGGTTGGGGAGGCGCCGACTGCGCAGGCTCAAGATAGGCGCAACCACTGTGCGAAGATCCGCAGGGGTGGAGCGTTCACCTGGCTCCATGCTCTCTTTACTTACGGAGCGAAAGCCTGACTCTTTTTAAAAATAGTTTTCCGACTGTATTTGTACCCGCCCTGCGCAAGTTGTTCATCATTGGAAGGCCTCCTTCCCCAGAAATGAAGAAGCCTCTTTCTCTAGTCGTGCCCCCTCCTCCCCCGTGGAGTCACAGTGGACGCGCCCCACCTCCCCTCGGCCTCCGGAGGTGGTTTGGCTGCCCCCTCCCCCTCCCCAGTGTCGCGAGTTGGCGCCGCTGCCACCCCGCGGTCCGCGCTCTCGGCCACTCGGCCGGGCGGTACCGAGCCCTCCCAGCACTCCCCTCCTCTCTTCCCTCCGGCCCTCCGGCCTGCCTTTCCCCGCGGCACTGCCACCCCCCCCCCCCCCTTCGCCCCAGCCCTCTTCCCTCCCCGCCGAGCCGCGGCGGCAGCAGCAGCAGAAGCAGCCAGAGGAGGAGCCGGAGGCGGCGGTGGCCGGGGAGCCCATGGCGTACAGTCAGGGAGGCGGCAAGAAGAAAGTCTGCTACTACTACGATGGTGAGAGGCAGGCCGGCCGGCGGGTGGGTGGGCGGGCAGGGCTGCGGCGCCGGGCCCGGAGCCGCACCTGGCTCTGCGGCAGCCGTCGCGAGTGGTCGCCGGTGCTGAGGGGTCAGGAGGAGGGACCGACGTTTGGCCGCATCTTAACCCATTCGCGACCCGACACTGTCTGGCAGCCTCCGCGGGGAGCTAAGTGGACGCCCCACTTTTCCGTCCGGCCCCTCTCCTTCCCGCAGTGTCGTCCGCCGCCGGCCTACCCTGGCTTCGTGCTGGTGCGAAGCAGACGGCCCTCCCTCGCGTGTCTCCCCTCCGCCTCTCCGTGGGAGGGAGGTTTGGGGTCCCCTGCTCCGGCCGCCTGCACCCGATTTCTCCCCCCGGGTCAAAACAGCTACCCCGGCCCAGACTCCACACAAAGCCCCACGGCCTCGAGAGCTCCGCCCCTCGAGCCCCCATTCCTCCTCTCCCCTCCTCCGCTCCCCTCTGTCCCCGGCTGGCCCGAGCGTCTTCTCCTTTCTCTGCTGCCGGCCTCTCCCCGGACCCCTCGACCCGGGTGGGTGCTGGAGAGCACCCCTTGAGGGTGGGGGCTCACGTGCGCCTTGAGGCGCGCTCACACCCCTGTTTTGCGTGGGCTCCATCCCTCTCCTTTGTTTGCCGGGTGCTTTGAGCGCCACTTTCTCAGCATTCAAATGAAAAGGCTTCACTTCCTCAATAAAAATGAGGGTTTTCGAGTTTGAGGTAGTCAGGCTTCACGGGAAATAAGACGGTGGGAGGGCATCGTAGAGCTGTTGCTGCTTGTGTTGTCGATCAGGCTCGATAGGTCCTGGCTTGCCTCTCTGAGAGGTGGTTACCACCCACTTCTTTGTTGCTTTGTTCGATCAGGAAATACCGTGCTTTGGAGGTGTGGGACAGATAGCATTGGCATTTGGCTTGCGAAGGCTGTTTCTAGGCGATGGGAGTCCTGGTGCAGGAAAACTTTGAGGAGCAGTGCGGAAAGTGCTAAATAATCAGAAAAGCTTGAACTCGTGGAACAGTAAATTATAAAAGTAAGATAATTTCATTTTAGGGGTTCTTCTCATTTGCAATTTGAGCAGTAAGTCTTCTTGAATCCTGTTTCTTGGGCCAGTCAAAATACAATGAAAGGAACCGTTACTGTTTTACAGATTGCACAAAGACGTTAACTTGGTAAATAGTGCCTAGTAGGTTACTCTCCAGAGAAGAAATTCTAAAATTTAACAAAGAAGCTAGGTTCAGAGACCTGAAAGTCCATCTGATTTGTGAGAAGCGATACAAATTTTGGAAGCTGTTTACTACATTCAATGTATTGTAAATCGTAAAATCTTAGAGCGGTGGAAAGATCTTACAGGACTAGGTCAGAATAAATCTGACTTTAATTTTAAAATGGCCATATTATATCTCTCCAGTTAGCAAGGATGAATCATTTTAATGCCTCTTTATATAAAATAACCACTTGTGTCATTTGTGGAAAAATCTAAAATCTTACAGAAGAAATCTAAATTGTTTGATATTTGGTAGCTAGTGCTAAGTAGTCACAGCCATGTTTTTAAAATATTTTTTGAGAGAACTGCATGTATGTGTGATACAAATTGATTTGAAATTATGCCATCATGGGGGGGTGGAGATGGGAGTACATTTTAATTTTAACGTGAATTATTAACGTTTCTTAAAGTTAATTCTTTAAGAATTCACGCATATTTTGGGTCACTGGCCTGGTCTTACATTCCATGACCAAATTGGAAAGTAAATAACTATATGTAAGTTAATTTTTAAAACAACATTGTTTCTCTAAGGTTTAGAGATTGTTGTTGTCAGGGCTTTGGGTAGAGAAGAAAGGTTTTAAAAGTTTGGGGTAACTGGTGCTAAGGCTCTTCCTGGAGCTGTTAGTTGCTGTTGACAGTGATAGGCTCTGATGAAGTAAGCTGCTTGAAACTTCTCGTCACCAGGCTTGAACCGTAGAACCAGGAGGTACACTTAAGTTGCAGTTTTATCAGCTATTTGTTCCTGGGCCCGTTTATGATGAGCCTTTGTTGAGGAAATGGGAGCAAGTACTGGTCCCAAAGGCGGGATGCAGACTTGATAGGAAGAGTAATCTTTGATTGTGACTTAAGTACTTTATAGTGGACCATACAACGGCATTATCTGATGGCCAACAGCAGGTGTATAACTGAATGTTTGGGTATCTCTGGTTAGGTTATCTGTCTTTTGTCTGTGGCTCTTCCTTGACTAATTTTTAGAATGGAATTTGTAGTTGCTTACATTTGGAATATGCTTTGAGTTCTTTTCATGGGCGTGGGGCTAATAAAATATTTTGCAGAGGTTATTAAATTGAAGGGGTATTATTATGCTAATTCTTTGTATGTGATAGTATTTTAAGCTGTGCATAGTTAATTCCAAAGCTTACATTTTCATCACCGGAAAAACCCTATTTTGTCAGCTTATAGAGGTAGCGATAGTAGTTTTTTCTTTTTTTAATTGTGAGGAAAGAGGATGCAAGTAAAGCAGCTTGTGCACAGGGAACTAACTCTAAGATACACAACATGGATTGGATTTGGAGTGTGTGATGTCAATAATAATAGGGCCTTAATCTATTAGACTAGAATAGCTGGTTTTAACTTGTTAGTAAAGGAAGTAGAAGGAAGAAAGATAAAGAGGAAAGGAGTGAAGTAGCAAATTCTGTAACCATAGGAATCCTACCTTTAGGCTTACTGGGACCATTAGGACTACTCTTGGTGACACAGAGAGAATGTCTAGCAAATGAAAGGGGCTTCTAAAAGACATATGTTCTTTTCTCCGTACACATTACAGTCTTCAATATCATACCCTTTAGATCACTGGAATGATGGTTTCTTCTTCTTTTTTTTTTTTTTTTTTTTTTTTGCGGTACGCGGGCCTCTCACCGTTGGGGCCTCTCCCGTTGCGGAGCAGCACAGGCTCTGGACGCGCAGGCCCAGCGGCTATGGCTCACGGGCCCAGCCGCTCCGCGGCATGTGGGATCCTCCCGGACCGGGGCACGAACCCGCGTCCCCTGCATCGGCAGGCGGACTCTCAACCACTGCACCACCAGGGAAGCCCATGGAATGATGGTTTCAAGTGAACCTTCAGGCACTGATGGATAAAGTATTCTTAAACCTTTGAGGACAAGTAAGAGAAGTTTTTACTTCTCTTATTGCAGCTATTGACTCATGACTCATTTCCGAAAACGTATATCTAAATCTTGAACTTCTAGTATATACTGCAAGATTGTCAATAATCTGTAAACGATATAGTTAGATCCCTTCTGGCTTTAAAATAATGCGACTTCCGGGGATTCCCTGGCAATGTGGTTGTTAGGGCTCTGAGCTTCCACTGCAGGGGGCACGGGTTCTATCCCTGATCGGGGAACTGAGATCACACACACCACACAGAGCGGCCGAAAGAGAAAAAAATAAAATGATGTGATTCTGTACTTAAATGTAATTAGCAAACCAAGCTTTGTTAGGCTCTGATTAAATATATTATTAATACTTTATCTAGAAATGTTAAGTGTACTTTCTTTTAAGCTTGAGGCCAATTACATTTAGTGTCTTCTACTGTATATACAATATGATAGGGTTGTATATATACATAATTTATATGATTACATGCATTGCTCTGTGTTATATTTTTCCCTTCTCTGATAGGACACATCAAACTATTTGGAGACAGGTGGTTCAGAGAAAAGCACTCAACACTGTACAAAGAGTTACCAAGATCATGTCTCCCAATATACTCCTAGTTTACTGTAGCACATTATAAGAATTCTGCTTGGCAGCCAACTTGACAGATTTCCTTAGATGTTTACTTATAACAGTGATGCCAAAGCCTTTTGCTAGGTAGTCCTTAACGTAATTGCATGGGTTCTTAGCTATAGTATAAATCGTTATTATCCATAAAATAGGTAACCTTTTCTTTGGAGGCAAATCAGGGTGCTGAATGAATTATAGCAGCAGTTCACAAATACCAATGGTTTTAATTGCACATCATTAATTTAAACATAGTAGAACATAAGACTGAGATTTTCATATACTTGGGTTCTCCTCCCCCAGATATTTTTTTACCATTTACTTCCTTCAGATTTCACCTTTTCAGAGAAGCTTTTCCCTATTACCTTAATCCCTGTTACTGCTTTTCTCCCTATCAATTATACCACCTAATTTTTGTCTCTCTTCCCACTAGAATATAAACTTCATGAGGACAGAATCTGTTTTGCTGATGTCTATACTTTCACCAGCCTAAATATAAATAAATAAACAAACAAACATTTTTTACATTATTGATGAATAAATGATTAACACCTTATATTTTTATAGCTGGAGCACTTTCATATAATATTCTCTCTAATTCTTACACCCACTCTAGTTACAGACAGGTAGGATAAGTGGCGTTTTATTTATTTTCCCCATGAAAATAGATTCGTATCTCTGTTTGACTCAGTCCACCACTTAATCCTTTTCTACATTGTCTAGTTTTAATGTCCAAGGCGAGATCAACATCTGGTACCTAAAACATTTTTCTTTTTTCCTTTGGTGACCCAAGAGTGGAACTATTGCCACGGCTACAGAAAAAAAAAAGGTTTCGCTGCTACCAAAAAAAAAAAAAAAGTATTAGTAATTATGTCTTTCCATTAACAAAAATTTTAAATGCTTGTGTTGACAAATCCTTAAAGGAAACAGTTGGAATTGAGGAGGGAGTGTAGTTATCTCTTAGGGAATAATAACAGCACTGAAACATGGATGAGATAAGATTTAAAAGTTCAAGTGTAAGGGTGAAGTCAGCTTTGGGTTCAGAAATATCAAATGGGCTTAAAGTCCCTACTTTGTGCCAGGTAGAGAAAAGATTGAAGTCCTAAGAAGAAAATATAAGACCATATTAGAAGTAAATGCTGGAAAGGGTGTGGAAAAAAGGGAACCCTCCTATGCTGTTGGCGGAGGTGTAATTGGTACAGCCTCTATGGAGAACAGTGTGGAGGTTCCTTAAAAAACTGAAAATAGAGCTACCATATGATCCAGCAATCCCACTCCTGGTCATATATCTGGAGATAACTCTAATTCAAAAAGATACATGCACCCCAGAACTTCCCTGATGGCACAGTGGTTAAGAATCTGCCTGCCAATGCAGGGGTCACAGGTTCGAGCCCTGGTCTGGAAAGATCCCACGTGCCGCGGAGCAACTAAGCCTGTGCGCCACAACTACTGAAGCCCGCACGCCTAGAGTCCATGCTCCGCAACAAGAGAAGCCACCTCATTGAGAAGCCCGCGCACCACAACAAAGAGTAGCTCCCGCTCACCGCAACTAGAGAAAGCCCGTGTGCAGCAACAAAGACCCAGTGCAGCCAAAATTAAATAAATAAATTGATTTAAAAAAAAAAAAGGATACATGCACCCCAATGTTCATTGCAGCACTGTTTACAACAGCCAAGACATGGAAGCAACCTAGATTTCCAGAGACAGAGGAATGGATAAAGGTGTGGTGCATACATACAATGGACTATTACTCAACCATAACAAAGAATGAAATAATGCCATTTGCAGCCACGTGGATGGACTTAGAGATTATCATACGAAGTAAAGTAAGTCAGACAGAGAAAGGCAAATATCATATGATATCACTTATACGTGGAACCTAAAAAAATGATGCAAATGAACTTACTATATGTGGAACCTAAAAAAATGATGCAAATGAACTTACAAAACAGAAACAAGACTCACAGACTTAGGAAACAAATTTATGGTTATTACCAAAGGGGAAAGGTGGGAGGGAGGGGTAAATTAGGAATTTGGGATTAACATATACACACTACTATACATAAAACAGTTAATCTGTATAATACTGTATAGCCCAGGGAACTCTGCTCAGTACTATGTAATAACCTATGTGAGAAAAGAATCTGAAAAAGAATAGATATATGTATAACTGAATCACTTTGCTGTACATTTGAAACTAACACAGCGTTGTGAATCAACTATACTCCAATGTAAAATAAAAATCTAAAAAATTTTTTAAAAATGTCTTTAAGGAGAAAAAAAATAAGACTGTTAGATAGTAAGAGAGGGGACCTTTGTAGGGTAAATCGGGCAAGGGAAGGCCTGAAGGCACAGAATGGGCCAGCCTCCTTAAAAGAGTTTTCCTACATAAGACATTGCAAACTTCAAAGCCTGGGTAGTTAGAAAGAACCTAGTACACTTAACAGAAAGGAAGCCAAGAGGAAGACATGGGGGAACTGTAGGGTGCCAGGCCAAGTAGTAAAGGGCCAGACCACACAAGACTTTGTGGTAAGAGATTTGGACTTGAATATTCAGGAAGCAGAAAGCCATTGAAGGTTTCTTAAGTAGAGAGAACTCTGGAAAGTGGAGAAAGAATGGTAAAGCGTAATAGAATGTGAACACTGAAAGCAAGAATTAAGTATATATTGGTCCACGTACAAGACAATAATTGCAACTGATAGACATGGACATATTTAAGAGAGGTTTTGGGAGTAAAACCTATAGAACTTGTTGATGGATTGGAAATGGAGTTGGGGCTTTGTGATGACTGAATAAAGGATGGCTCCTAAATTTCTGAATTGAGCAGTTAGGTGGCTTATTCCTGAGAGAAGAGGATTTAGGGCAGCACTCTTGATTCACTGACATACCCAAGCACCTGCCTGGCACACAGTAGGTTCTTGGTCTGTTCAGTGAATGAGTGAACTTGAGAAACCCCTGATATTTCAAGGTTGGTGGAGGAGTGGCTGTGGGGTGGTAGTAAAGTCCAGGAACGTGGTATTGTGGAAGCCAAGAGTGAATGTTTCAAGAAGTGGCCAGTGTGTTAAAGCCGCTAGTGGACTAACTAGTCTGGAAGACAAAAATAATACAGTAGCTCTCTGTTTTTTCCTGAATCATTTTTTAGTCAGCTTTTCTTCAGGGGTATATTTTATATTTCATAGTCCTGAAGTCCAAAATTATCTGAAAGGTGAAAAGAAATTTTTGTAACTCATTTGGAATCAAAAGCTTAACCTGAATTAATGTTTATCATCTTTATTCCTCTTATTCTGAATATTCATACATTTTTGCTGCAGAAATATTAATGTTTGATTACAGAAGGCTGCCCAGTCTCCAGGTTATCACATAATATCTGGCAGATTTATCATTTTACATTTATAAAATCTGAAAAAGTCTGAAATGTATCTAGTCTCAAGGACTTTAGAGGACTTTAGATAAAAGAGATTGTAGACCTTAGTAACCACTTCTCTTCTGATAGCTTCTTGAAGAGTGAGCAGCTTTGAAAATTTTGCAGATAACTAAATCTTTTTGGTAATTACTTCACATTGACAAAGTTTGTTGTATTCAAGGAGCCACTTAGAGCTAATTTTCCTGGATGCTTATTTCATTGGTAAAGCATTTTAAACTATTTTGGGTAACATTTTAAATGCCCAAATTACATTACTGACTATTTAAATCAGATGAATGAAATCCATAGGTTTTTAAAACTAAGAAAAGCCATATTTTATCTTTATGAAAAAGTAGATGGCTGCAGAGCACCCATGTAGAGAATTTTGTGATAGGGGATTAAGCAGGAAAAAAGTTGGGGATGGTTCTTTTAGACCCCCCTTACATTTTGGAAGAATTCTTCATAAGCCAAATAGCAGTTATCTGTAGCTTGGCTGCCCTTGTGGACATGTGTCATTTAAGTAGTGTGCATATTCTTCTTTTTTTAAAAAAAATTAATTTTTGTCTGCATTGGGTCTTTGTTGCTGCACGCGGGCTTTCTCTAGTTGCAGAGACGGGGGGCTACTCTTCCTTGCAGTGTGCACGCGGGCTTCTCATTGCAGTGGCTTCTCTTGTTAAAGAGCATAGGCTCTAGGTGCACAGGCTTCAGTAGTTGTGGCACGCAGGCTTGGTAGTTGGGACATGCAGGCTTAGTAGTTGTGGCGCATGGGCTTGGTTGTTGCGCGGCATGTGGGATCTTCCCGGACCAGGGATCGAACCCGTGTGCCCTGCATTGGCAGGCGGATTCTTAACCACTGTGCCACCAGGGAAGCCCAACAAAGATCTTAAGTCTTTATTAAAATGTTTGTATTCTGTATTATGTCCTTTTCTTGTCAGGCTTCCCCCTACCATTTCTTTCTAGGTTCTATAAGTGTCGTTGCTTTCCCAGTAGCTACTACTTAAGAAGATTGGCAGAGTTGCCTTGCCTGAGTTTGAATCTAGCTCCTCTATTGCTAGCTGTTGTGACTTTGACAATATCACCTGACCTGTCTGCATCTCATCCATCTTCACTATTATAAAATAGGAAAGTAGTAATAATACCTACATTATAGGGTTGTTGAGAAGATTAACAGATAATACACATGAAGTGCTTAGAATAGTGCCTTCTAGTAAGCTGTCAATAAATGTAAATTATTGCTAACATCTTTTTTTATCAAGCACTCTTGCTGAGAAATTGCAACTGTACTTTCCCTTCTATAGATTATTGTGGTCTTTCCCATTATTAGATTAGTGATTACTTTTCACTGGATTCTCAGTATGTACATAACTAGAGTATTTGATCTTAAGATACGGTAGATATTAGAGATATTTCATCTTGATAATTCTTACACAGGGGCAGATGCAAGTTATGTGAAGATTAGTTTCTTTATTCGTACTCTCGTTATCTCCTTTGGTAGTGATGATAACTTAGAAATACCTTCCTTGCGTTAACCTTAGCTCAATGATGCTTCGTGTCTCTAGTGGGCTTTCTACATCTAAGAATTCATTGAGACCAGGCTGCTTTCAAGGAACTTTATGTGTACTACCGCGATGTAGAGCGGAGCTTTATAGCTTGGGAGGTAGTTTGTTTCCTGCGTTCATAGACTGAATTGTGATAAATGCAGAGGAGTGTCCCCATAGCTCTGCTTTGCTACTTGTCTGTATTGTCTTAGCTTTACTGTTGGTACAGATTAAGAAAGGTTAAAATTTAAAATTAAAACATAAAACATAATTTATAAACATAAACAATTAAAACATAAACCTTTAAAACATAAAGTTTCCTTTTAAATGACCATGTGTATATATGAATTGTTTTCAGAAGAGAGCTTGTGTTGAAAATGAAGAGTTAAGTAAATTAGAGGTGCGGTACCAACAAAATCAATTAGTAGTAGTATTAGAAACGGCTATGTTATAAAAGTGAATGTTCATCCTGGACTGTTATCAAAAATATGGAAGAGAGAAGCAAAAGGTTTTGAATTCTTAGTTTTCATTAAACAAACAAAAAAAGGTGTGTATTTAGGCAGGATTTTGAAAGATTTTTTTGATCTAGAAGGGGAGTAAATGGCATTTTTTATCCCTAGTTTTTATTATATGAACCCATGTTTAAATGATTAACTTCAAGCCACTAAAATCAGCTTGGCTATCCTAACAAAATTTTAGAATTGATTATTTAAAAACTAGAATTAGTACTGAAGGTAATTTCTAATAAAGGCTGTTGTAAAAGTTGCCCATTACATTAGAAAAATGGTATATATTTAAGTGGCATCCTTAACACTTTTTATTATAGAAACACTGGATCTTTACCTTAAAGTATTAATTTTGTTGAAATCTGGTAGACAAAAATCTGGGATTTTGGTGTTTTTATTTTGTTTATTTATTTATTTTTTTGCGGTACGTGGGCCTCTCCCGTTGTGGAGCACAGGCTCCAGACGCACAGGCTTAGCAGCCATGGCTCACGGGCCCAGCTGCTCCGCGGCATGTGGGATCTTCCCGGACTGGGGCACGAACCTGCCTGCATCAGCAGGCGGACTCTCAACCACTGCGCCACCAGGGTAGCCCTGGTGTTATTTTATTTAAAATAAATCTTATGTGTCAGTTTTAAGGCCTTGGGATGTAATATATATCGTAAAAAGATAGGTTAGGAATTATAACTTTTTAATTGTGAAGAATGAGAAAAAATATCCTTATTACCTTGAAAAATGTAATAAATATGTCATCATAGCAAAACTTTATTTAGGATCCAAATTTCAGTTACCAAAATTTTTATTGACTGTGATATGGATATATAAAACATTGTAGCCGCGATAATACCAACTATAAAGGATTTTTGGCACACCAGAGAATCATCCAAGAAGCAATATTTGCTATAAAATTTTTAAGTCATACTGGTGAAACTCAGAGAATGTACCTTAAGCATCTAAATTTGCCAGTAAATACTAAAAGCAGGTATCACTCTAAGGAACAAAAACTTTTGTAAGTGAGTAAAGAGTATTTTATTTGGGCTAATCCTAAATAAGAAAGTTCAGTAAACTAAAAATCAGAAAAGCTTGCTTGCCTTAATCTTTGAACAAACATAATGTATTGATGGAGTCATCAGTATGTAAAAGTGTGCATAGGATCTTGGTTTTCTAATACAGTTTGAAAGTTGAAAAATCTAAAATTATTATTTAAGATTTCAAATAAAGCTTATTTAGGTGATAAATGTCGTCTAATGGTGGACACATAAATTTTAATAGTTCATGAAGATTCTCTTGTCTGTATTGTTCATTTTGTCTCTTTCCTCTTTTAGGTGATATTGGAAATTATTATTACGGACAGGGTCATCCCATGAAACCTCATAGGATCCGCATGACCCATAACTTGCTGCTAAATTATGGCTTGTATAGAAAAATGGAAATATATGTGAGTATACCTTTCGGTAAATATTCACTGTTTGTTTGTTTAAACCACTACTTTGAAACTTTGTTTTCAAAGTTGGAGGGCATTTAGCAGATGAAAAGGTGTGGAAGAAAACAGAAACTCCTCTTTTTGTTTTATTCTTCAGAGAAAACTTGAGAGTGTGGGAGCTGTGGCCTCTTTTTTTCCCCCTATTCCTTCAACCATTTTAAAAAACAGTTTCCCTTCCCCAGGTTTTCACATAACTGGAGACCAACTCAATTTAGCATACTAAATATTTTTGTTATGATAATTATTGACCTGTCTGCTGCTGAAGAGTTGACCTGGGACTGTTAAAAAAGAATTATGCAGAAAATTAATCCTACCAATATTTGTTGGCGTATAGGAACACTGTATTAGTGAGCAAGCAAAGTGTCTATTTTGTAGAAGATGTGGGAGTATAGATAAACAGACATAAGATGCAACAATTCTTATCCACTTGGGGAGAAGAGAAAAACTTGAAGCAGTTAACAATGTTGGGTAATATATGTGAGCTTCTTTGTTTCAGATTATAGACATTTGGAGAAGAGGAGTTGGATAAGACTTTCAGTTAGGAAGCCTTGTGGCAGAAGTGTGTCATAAATGAAACGATCCTAGGAACAAGGATGATTTGGATAGTCAGAGGAAAAGGAAGAGAGATCATGAACTAATAGAGAATGAATCTCATTCTACCTGAATGAGTCTCACTTATCCTTCCTGAAGCTTTTTGGTCATTGATGAAATTACTGGATATAGAGCAGGAGGTTTGTGATAGAAAATAAGAGAAAGTAGAGTTTATGAACGTGGATTAGTCTTTAGAAGGGTTGACCTATTTCCACTAAAATAAAAGGAGTGATTAATTCATAGTTGGTGTTAGGCCTGCCTAATCTTTTTTAAAGGAATGTGAATTATCTTTGGATTTGATTTCTATTTTCTAAAACACACATGTATAAATTTGGATTTGCTTTGGAATTTATCTATTTTGTTCTGGCAGACCTAGTTCTTTTGAGAGTATTGTTAGGGGAAATTGTATACTTTGTGTTTGGTAACCCTGATGTTACCAGTTGTAATTCCACAATTCTGACATTTATTTTTCTTCACAGAGGCCCCATAAAGCCACTGCTGAAGAAATGACAAAATACCACAGCGATGAGTACATCAAATTTCTACGTTCAATAAGACCAGATAACATGTCCGAGTATAGTAAGCAGATGCAGAGATGTATGTTTCTATGTTAAAAGTATATATTAGTAATGATAAATATAAATGAGTACTTTTAGAAGCTTGTAATTAGTTATCCAAATCTAGGTATTTTCCTGATCTAAAATATTGTTTTAATTATTTACTGATTTAAAAAGTCCATGTAACAATACTAAAGCTACTTTAAAAAAAAAACAAAAAACCTACTTGAAGCTTGTTGGTCTACCAAACTGCCAAAGGGCTATCTGGATCTTCTTTGCGTTTTGTTTTGGTTCCTTGTTAACTTTGGGGTAATGGATATTGGTGGGGAGACCTCACTGCCCTGCATTAAAAAAAAAAAAGATTGTACTTTGGCCTTAGCTTGGTGTGTATGCCTCTTGTCTTCTGTTTGGGTGCTTTAGTTAATCTGGACTATTCCAGAAAGTTCCAAAAAACAAAACTGAATTTGCCTCCTGTAGGCAACTGTTTACATTGAATTTACAACTACATGCTTACGTTGTATCAGGTATTGTAAGTAATCTAGAGCTGATGTAAATACATGGGAGAATGTTCCATGGGTTGTATGCAAATACTATATAAGGGATTTGAGCATCCCCAGATTTTGGTATCCTCAGGGTCTTGGAACCACTCCCTTGTGGATACCAAGGGACAATTGTACATATAATTTGTACTTCCCTTTGTTGTATTAGTGGAGCTTTTGATTCTCTTCTACATAGTGTTCTCTTTTGTAGATAAAAGGTATTTTATTATTAGAGATTGATTGGCTTGAAGATGGAATGCAAAATGTCATTCTAAAATGACTGGAACAGTGTCTTTTAAAGCTTGATACTGGAATTCATTCTCATTGATGTTTCTATTGATGGACTTCAGTAATGATTTTTTAAAAAAAAGAACAGTTTCAATAATACTAAATTAAGTGTAGTTGCTAGACATCTCATAAATTCATAGAACTTCATGTACATTTCTATCATAGATTATCTCATTTGATTCAATAAAATGCTGTAATATAAATAGATATTATTTGTCCCTGTTTTTTCAGTGGGGATGCAGGCTTAGATTAAGTCATGGGTAGCCCTAAGGTAAATGAATTAACAGGATTGGTTTAAAATTTACATAATACTGAATTGTATTAAGATTCTGATCATATCTGAATAGCAGGAAGCTAAAATTTATTCATTATAGTGTCAATGAATTAAGGATGTGCAAAGCTACATAAAATAATGACCCTTTTTTTGAAGAGGATATAAATTAAGGGATGAGGAGAAACTGAGAATGGGTTATATGCATCACGACATATTTAGTTCCTCTTTCATTCAGTACTAAGGAACTAAATATGTCGTGATGTGTGGTATATCTGCATGTGTTGTCTCCTTGTGCCTTAAATATTTCTTCTGTATCTTGGCTGTCATGAGCTTAGTTAATTCTTACCATCTTTCAAGATCAATGCTAACCATGGACGTAGGGAACCAACTGTTACATCTTTTTGGTAGTCACTAAAATAGATTTCAAAGTTTTGGATGTTCTGTGTACTTAAGGAGTTTTAAAGAATGTAAGTCATAAAGCAACTGAAGTTACTTATTTAAAGTTTTTAGAGTTTTGATTAATTTACTGTCGTATATTTAAGGAGAAATGCCTGGAAAATTTAAGCCCATGTTTTAATTAAATAACACCAAATACCTTTTATATTTTGATAGCTATTGATTTCTTGTTAATAAAGCAGACATATTCCACAAATAATCATGTTAAGAATTGGTGGTGGTATTTCACATATAACACTTTAACTGCCTTGGATAAAATTGCAAACTTTAGATTACTGCTGTGCTGTGTATGTTTTATGATTGCATCAAACAAACGTTATTTGTAGGAAATAGTTTTTGTAAGAAAAGGCTTTCATTAATTCACAGAATGAATAGAAATTAATGAAATCCATCTTCCACAGTTAATGTCGGAGAGGACTGTCCAGTGTTTGATGGGCTCTTTGAGTTTTGTCAGCTTTCAACTGGTGGTTCAGTTGGTAAGTGTCCTGATTTGGTCAAATTTGAAAGTTGATTTAAACTTGGTATGTATCTTTTGGGTTATTTGCTTAGAACAAGTTTTAATAGTGGCGGATTTTAATAACAAAAAGTGTGTTTAGCAGAGTACAGTTTTCTTTAGCTGAGCCCCCTTCCATGTTTTGGGATCTTAATGTCTCAAACTTTTTTTTTTTAATTTTCAGTTTTTTACTTCAGTTGCATTTTCACTTAGAGACTTCTAGCTACCATTGTCACTACTCCTTTCCATCTATGTGCTCTTATTTAATCGGATCACAACTATAGGAAAATAGTTACCTAAGGAGAAACTGTTAGTGCCCTTGATAATGATCCTTTTATGGTTTTATACTCTTGCTTATTTGCTTATGCATGGCATACTCTTTCCACTAGGGCTTTTGTCTAGTTATACTAATTTTTTATCTTAAACATTTAAAAGTCTCCCCTGTCTTGTTTGTTAGCTGGGGCTGTGAAGTTAAACCGACAACAAACTGATATGGCTGTTAACTGGGCTGGAGGATTACATCATGCTAAGAAATCAGAAGCATCAGGATTCTGTTATGTTAATGATATTGTGCTTGCCATCCTTGAATTACTAAAGTAAGTTAATTTGTGTTGATGTTTTTCCTATGAAAAAGTGTTTTATTTAAAACAATAAAAATCTATGGCTTAAAAAAATAAAAGTGAACAGTGGGTTGAAAATAGTTAATGGTGAATCATCATCTGTGGATTCATTCCAAACCATTGTAAAAATACAGGAAATTTGCCCAGTCCTTGGATTATTAAGAATGAGAAGTACATATCAATGTTTGAGGCTCCATTAAGTACCTTTCTAAAAAACATTAGAAGTAGTTTGACAATTTAGATTGGAGGTATAGTTTTAATTAATGAAAAATGACATGACCTGAGAAGTTTATGTTCTAACATTTTGTAAGTTTTAACTTTTGAAGGCAAAAATTTGAAACCTATGTTAAAGGAAATTTGTTTACCTATTGAATGAGACCAGCTAACTGCCTAGCTTCCACATAGAATGGGGTTTTGTGCTAATGGATATAATCATCTAAGTTGCTACAGGAGTTAAAGTTATTCTTGACTGCAGTTTGAGAGCAGTATCTATAGCGGTATTTGTGATTTTGGAGATTTACAAAGTTAGATTTTTTACCCTCATTAGTTATAACACATCTTAGCAGATTCTACTTCAGATTGTAACAAATTGGTCTTTTCTTAACTTTGAAAATGTCCTTGCCTGAAGTTATTCCATGCATACTATTTATAAAGGCTAATTTTTCAGTTACTTAAAATTAGGTATTGACTCCTTCAATAAACAACTGATCTCTGTCAATTGACTAATTGAGAGCCAAACAAAACCCCTTGAAATCATTTGCCTTGTTTTTTAATTCACTGTTGATGTTGGTTGCTGTGTCTTCATCTCTGAGCAGCAGTTCTTACCTGCATGCTAACAGTCTTAACAGGTTTAATGTAGTTTCTCTGGACACACTTCTTCAACTAGTGCAAACTTGATTTAATTAATTGACTATTGGAAACAGCTTATGAGCCACTCAGACATTTAACTTTGTTCACACTTTTTTTTTTCTTTTTTTAAGAAAGTCTATGATGAGACATTCTGGTTTTTATTTTCCAAGTTTCTGAATGTTGCTTTCCTGCGAGTTGAGGATATTCTTGTGAGTGCTTAGTCGGTAATGTCAGCCTGTATTGTATTCTTTTAACATGGCTGTGGTATTATTGTAAAATAAACACAGTGCTCTGCCATTTAATTCCATAATAATCCTCACTTCATTGTGCCTTGAAAGGATGATATATGAAATTCACTTTCCTTTTTTCTTGTTTTGACATGGGTATGCACTGGTCATAAGATGTCCAGTATGGTGATACATGTGGCTCTTAAAATGCATTCGAATTTTACTGCGATTTGTAGTTCTCCAAGCAGCACTGTGAAGTGATGAGAATACCACTTGTGGTTTCTGTCACAAGCATTCGGTTGAAATAAAAAAGAAGCCATAGACAATACGTGAACAAACGAGCATGGCCATGTTTCAGTAACACTTTACTTATGGACATTGAAATTTGAATTTCATTTAATTGTCACATATCACAAAATTATTATTTTGATTGTATTTTTCAGCCATTTAAAAATGTTAAAAATTATGCTTATCTCAAAGGCTATACAAAAAGAGGCCATTGTCCGAATTTGGCCTATGGACCATAGATTGGCAAACCCTATTTTATAATACTAAAGATATGCTAGAGAGATGTTTTAAAGTAACAATCTTAAGTGAGGTATAATCTTCAGTTATTAATGTACAGAAACATATACTATGTTTTTAAAGCAGAATAGGGCAGATTTCACAGAGTAAGTACATTTTCTCACCTAGATTGGGTGTAAAGGGAAGATTTAAAGGTCTGAGGCTCAAACTGTAACTTCAGGATGGTCTCTTTGAATGGTGTCTTATGCTGGAAGTAAAGAAAAGAAAGGGGATTAAACATTCTGGAATGCAGGAGCTCAAAAATAGGTTTCCTGAATCCATGGTGGTTTTTCCCGTCTTAAAACCTTTTTGGAAACTTACTTAAGGTTTTGTTTTCAGGTATCATCAGAGAGTCTTATATATTGATATTGATATCCATCATGGTGATGGTGTTGAAGAAGCTTTTTATACAACAGATCGTGTAATGACTGTATCATTCCATAAATATGGGGAATACTTTCCTGGAACAGGAGACTTGAGGGTAAGACTGAATTGTCTGAATAAATATTATGAGATTAACCTAGGAGGTTAGTAATCTTACACCTGAACTAATGTTTTTCTGAGTCATTAATTTGAATCTTGTATGAAGGATTAGTCATTTTATATGCTATAACATTTGTTGGAATTCACTTTTGCTGACTACAAACAAACATTCAACGAGAACTTAAAGGGCTTTCTTTTGCTGAGCTTTTTTCTTTGGTTGAATAAATATTTTTGAACATCCACAAAGCATGAAGCAGTTTTCTTTTTTTTTTTTTTTTTTGCGGTACGCGGGCCTCTCACTGCTGTGGCCTCTCCCGTCGCAGAGCACAGGCTCCGGACGCGCAGGCTCAGCAGCCATGGCTCACGGGCCCAGCCGCTCCGCGACATGTGGGATCTTCCCGGACCGGGGCACGAACCCGTGTCCCCTGCATCGGCAGGCGGACTCAACCACTGCGCCACCAGGGAAGCCCGAAGCAGTTTTCTTGATGTTCAGTTTGAATCTTCAAAACCTACTTGATGGTAGCCTGTATTGCTGTTGAATATAAAGATTGGTGGAATAAAATAATTGAGTCTTTTTAAGGTTCTTGTACTGCCCTCCTTTTATGATTGGTCTTTATTTAATTGGTCTAATTTTAATCCCTTTTTTTCTTTAGGCTTCTGAAATTTGTAATGTATGTATATTCTCCCCCCCCCCCCCCCCCCCCCCCCCCCCCCCCCCGCCTTGGGGAGAGAAAGAATATCATAGCTTATCCTGCCTGCCTATTACATTAAGTGCATTTATTTCTATATTTCTGTTATCTTCTTTCATTTGGTGCTCTTGAAGTTGTTTTGTGGGTTTTTTTTGTTTTTGTTTTTGCTATACTAGAGGTTTGGTTTTTTGAACCAAACTACAAACATGTTGAAGTTTATTCTGAAATTTAAACAGCTGTTTTTAGTTTAGCTGTATTATATGGGAGATTTCTTTTGGCATGGCATTCAACATTGGTTCTAAGCTGTTTTGTTAAGGTTGTTTTTCAGATCTGTGGTATGTCTTTATAGTTTAACAACCAAAAGTTCAGAGTGACCTTAAAGTAGTCTTCAAATGTATGACTTAATTATTTGATCACAAGGTTGTGCTCTTTCAGTAAGAATTCAGATGGTGAAACCTTACTTTATAAGTGGGTAAGAGGTCATTTGTTTCATTTATTTCAGTTTAAATTATGTGGCTTTTAAAATAATTTATATTTGCAGTTCTTTCTTGCCATGTTAGCTCATTCAGTGACTTTCCCCACTTGGTCTTATCTTACAGACCAGTGGTTGCCAAAGATTGATCCTTAAACTAGCAGAATCACTATCACCTGAGAACTTAGAAGCACATATTCTCAGACTTTAGGTACTCTGGATGATTCTTTTCTGCACACTAAAGTTTGAGAACCACTGTTCTAAACCAGTAGAATTTGTTTGTGTATAACCATTGCACTCTGGTAGAAATGAAGCAAAAGCTTTCCAGCTTTAAGCTTAAAGAAAGATAGTGTCTTTGCAATACAATTCTAATAATCTCAGAAATAGCAAATGGAAGCCTCTGTTTTAATTTCTGACAGTGTACTTGAAGTTGTTAGAAAATATTGGAGAATATGTGTTTTAAAAAGATTGAGAATGAAAAAAAAAAAAAAGATTGAGAATGACTTTCAATATCTCTTTTCTTAGGATTTTATACTCCCTGTATAAAATGTCAAAATTTTTTCCTTTTGCATATTATAAAGGTGTCCCCCAAATTTAGGAAACTAAAATTAACTGCTTCATTATATGTGTAGTTGTATTTGGACTTTCGTGAAACTCAAGCATAACTTAATAAACATTACCTTTTCTACCTGACAATTCATTCTAAATCAGAAAAGAAGGCTACTCTAAGCTTAGATTGTTGTTAGAACTATGCTTGCATTTATTAGATCAGTAGTCTAGGTGGAAGAAAAAAACCAAAGGTGTGATAAAGTAGTAGTTGTGGAGTAAGAAATGAAAGGTATAAAACTTGGTCCAACAAAGGCCAGTTCTGAGTTACCAGCCTTTAGCTAGAGTGAGAAGTACTGACCAACTTTCTGTATTGTGAAATCTTAGTGTCAACATGTATTCCATCTGTGTTTTTAGTGCAGAAGTCTAGGGGTTTACTGTTCTTTAAGTTTGTCCACATGTGTATAGTTTGTATTTAGTTATATAAAAATTTAGATTCTTTAAGAAAAATTGTAGGAGTGAGTGTGTAATTTCATGCTTTTTCATTGAAAGTTGGATCATAATAACTCTAATATTGAAGGGTAAGCTATGCTTTTTAAAAAAATGGATTCAAGCTGAGATCGTTCCATGAGAGATAAGGGAAGAACATGTATTTGTATTAGTAATTCTAAAGATTCATATATATTGAGACATTATACAGTTGACCCTTGAAGAATGAGAGGGTCGGGGCACTGACTTCTGTGCAGTTGAAAATCTGCATATGACTCTGACTCCCCAAAAGCATAAATACTAATAGCCTTCGTGATAATATAGTCAGTTAACATATTCTGTATATGTATATCTACATGTATTTTATGCATTCATAACATACCTAACTTTTTCTTAATTTTTAAAAATATTTCTGGACTGTAGTCACGTGCAAGTTTTTTCAGGTTGTTGCAAATCTCCAGAAAAATTTTCCAATACATTTATTGAAAAAAATCCGCATGTAAGTGGACCCACAATTCAAACCCTGTTGTTTAAGGGTCAACTGTAATTTAAAACATGTAAGAATCAGTTACCCCCAATCCTTTGATGTTGTAGTTAAAGCACTGTTTTGTAGAAATGTCTCAGCCATATCTTCTAGGAATATACAGTTGACCCTTGAACAACACAGGTTTGAACTTCTATATAGATTTTTTTCAATAAATAATTACTGCAGTGCTAAACAACTCACAGTTGGTTGATCTGCAGATGCAGAATCATGGAGATGGAGGACAGACTGTAAAGTTAAATTCAGGTTTTCAACTCTACGGGGGTCTGTACCCCTAACCCTGCTGTTGTTCAAAGGTCAGCTGTTTATGTGTGTATATATCTGTATGAACATACACATACATAGATATACACATGCATAACATATACAAATAAATAAGTATATAGTACATGTATGTATATTTTAAGTAAGTGTGTGTGTGTGTGTGTGTGTGTATGTGTGTGCGTGTGTGTGTGTAGCTGGAACCCAGCTCTCAATTTCTCTCCTTTGCTTCTTTTGGGAGGTATTAATGCCTAGAGTGGTACTTATTCAACAAGTAGAAACAAAATTTATTTCAAGCCCAGTTAAAGAACAGATTTCAATGCTTTAGTCTGCAACTGTTAAAACTTCAAGAAAGTCTTATAAGTAAACTCATACCAGATTGTGAGCCACAAGAAGGATTCTACTTTAGAGACAATTGTTCTGCAGGGTTCTTTGGCTCAGAGTTTATATTTCCTACAGTTTTACCTATAAAGTTGTCATGTGTATTTTGTTTATGACAAATTTCTTGGGTAATACTTAACTTCAAATTGCCTTTAACTGTGTTAAATTTCTTTTCTCCCCAATATAATCATTACAGATTAAGTGGAATTGGTTCTTTTCAGCTTTATAAGCCATCCATAAATGTTGTAGTATGTACTTTTTCTGTATTATTTCCTTTCTCAGCCTACTAGATGAATTAAGAATTGGGTTTTGTTACTTAGTCTTTTAATCTTTTAAAAATATTTTAATAATTAAATATGTCAAACTTTTTATTATGATATATTCTCTGAGATCTATTTAACTATGTATTTTAGGATATTGGTGCAGGAAAAGGCAAATACTATGCTGTCAATTTTCCAATGAGAGATGGTATAGATGATGAATCATATGGGCAGATATTTAAGCCTGTAAGTATTATTATTTTCAAAAATGAAAAGGAATTCTAAAATGTTTTTTAGAGACATTAACATTTGTTACCTTGTACATAGATTATTTCAAAAGTGATGGAGATGTATCAACCTAGTGCTGTGGTGCTACAGTGTGGTGCAGACTCACTATCCGGTGATAGACTTGGTTGCTTCAATTTGACAGTCAAAGGTAAGCAATTTGAAGGGTGATATTCCAGGAAGAAAGTTTTTTTTCTTCCTAAGAACCTCCTATAAAAGTTGTCATTTAATTTTTACCTGCTATTTTAACAGGGAGCCATGTGTTTTTTATGGGTTTTTGTCATATGTATGTATCTTTTATTTTGTCAAATTTATGTATATATTCATACATGAGTAGTTTTGTAAGGCTTGTTGCAATACCAACCAAGGCAGCGATTTTCTTTTTTTAAAACTTTTATTTATTTGTTTAATTATTTATTCCAGTTTTATTGAGATGTTGTTGGCATACAGCACCATGTGAGCATAAGATGTACAATGTAATGATTTGACTTCAATGTCATGATTTCAGCATCATGAAATGATTAACACAGTAGGTTTAGTGAACACTCATCTCTTATAGGTACAACATTAAAGAAATACATTAAAAATATGTATATTTTTCTTTGTGATGCAAACTCTTAGGACTTACTCTCTTTAACAGCTTTCATTTATAACATACAGCAGTGTTGATTATCTTTATCATGTTGTACATTTCATCCCTAATACTTATTTATCTTTTAACTGGAAGTTTGTGCCTTCTGACTGTCTTCATCTAATCTCCCCTCCCCTGACTCCTTGCCTCTGGTAATCACAAATCTGATCTCTTTTTCTATGAGTTTGTTTGTTGTTTGTTTTCGAAATATAACTGACCTACAACACTATGTTAGTTCCTGGTCCACAACATGTGGTTTGATATTTCAAAATGATCGCCATGCTAAGTCTAGTTGTCATCTGTCATCATATAAAAATATTATATTACTATTGACTGTATTCCCCACTCTGTACATTTCATACCTGTGACTCATTTATCTTGTAACTCAGTGTTTGTACCTCTTAATCTCCCTCATATATTTCTCTCCTTCCCTCTGGCAACCATCTGTTGTTCTCTATATCTATGACTGTTTCTGTTTAGTTATGTTTGTTCATTTGTTTTTTTGATTCCGCATATTACACTTAGCATAATTTTCAGCAATTTTTGTTGATTCTTTTGGTGCTTACCTTTCTTTAAATAACATAAATAAACTTTTCTTTCTTTTTTTTTTGACCGCACCATGCAGCATGTGGGATCTTAGTTCCCTGACCAGGGATTGAACCCAGGTCCTTGGCAGTGTGAGCGTAGAGTCCTAACCACTGGACCACAAGGGAATTCCCCAAGCTTTATTATTTTTCATTTTAACCTTGTATATTCACTTTCCATTGTGAAAGAAGAGGGAGCCACCACTTTGTCCCCAACACATGCATATACCCTTCCAATATTTCCATTTTTACAATTGAAATCTGGTATTTAGACCAGAATTTTGGTCATGGTATTCAGTGTTAATGGCATCACCAGCAACATTAAAGCATATTTCAGCTTATTCAATTTCCTTTTGCATACCTTGTTTTTCCCCATACAATTTTGTCATTTCCTTAGTTTTCTCCTTACTCATTAGTAAATTGCCAGTATTTATAACTAGTACATTATATTCACATGGATCAAGTGTTCTGTCCGTTTTACCTCCATGAAGAACAGCCTTCTGACTTGTTCCTGTTTGGGTGAATTTCCTCTGTAGATCTGGTAGAACATGGAGCTGTTCTTTGCTTATAAGTGTTGAAATCAACATATGCTAGAGGTGCAGACCAAAGTAAAGATCACCATTATGGAATGAACTGCTAGGGTATAAGAATAAATCTGAAATTTTATTTAATAAGTTCTTAAAATTTATTATGTATGGATTAGTTGTGATTTTTCACAGATATTGTACATGATTTTAGAGTTGTTTTCCTTGTGAACTTTTAGGTAACAAGTTCATGTTCTGCTTTGAATTCTCTCATAAAATGTGAAGAATTCTCAAGTAGAACTTTTTCCAGAACAACTCTTGGCCTAAATGGAATTTAATAACTAAATACAGGTATTAAAGGCTATTTTATTTGATGTTACAATAGCTCCTATGCCAGCCAGCATTAGAATTATGACATAGTCAATCTATTCTGCTTATATTAGGTTGAATAATTTGAAATAATTGCCCCTTTTCTTGCTAGGTCAAAAGTGGCCAAAAAGCAGCAGTTTCGTATTGTTGAAAATAATGTGCAGATAACCATCTGTTTCCTCAAAATGGATACAATCTACTTAATGTACTCTTAAGATGTGTATTAACCTGTCAGTTTTCTTAACTTTTTGAAAGTTATTAATGCCTTTGTGCTTAAAAGCAATAGCTTTCATAATCACAAACTACAGCATTTTATTTTACTCTTACTATAAATCTATATTTCAACTGACTGATAGAATATCCGTTGTATAAAGCATGTAAAGATATTTGCAATCCCAAATGTCAAACTTGATTCCAAGCTTTCTCCACTGCCAGCTTCAATTCAAACTGCTGAAGTCAGTTTACCTCTTGTCTGTCTCCTTTCTGTCTTACTTTATATTGATACTGTTGTATGCTCTCCCATTCTTCATTTTTATAAATTTTAGCCTTTAAAAAATTCCTTTATAATCATTTTTATCAGGTTTTGAGATGAAAGAAAAGTAAATGTCTTTGTTTAGCCAGCTATCTTTACTGTTAACTATTTATTTATTTCATCTTTAAAAAATACGCAGTTTTCCTTTATTATAAGAAGCCTGAATTTTCATAATTGCAGTAATAACAGTTGGGTTATGAATCGTATAATATAACTGTTTTTATATACATATATGTTTTTATATATGTTATATGTTTATGTGTTTACACTTTTTATGTCCTTATACATAATTTCACATATTTGTACATATTTGTGTACCCTTTTTTTTTAACATCTTTATTGGAGTATAATTGCTTTACAGTGGTGTGTCAGTTTCTGCTTTATAACAAAGTGAATCAGTTATACATATATCCCCATATCTCTTCCCTCTTGCACCTCCCTTCCTCCCACCCTCCCTATCCTACCCCTCTAGGTGGTCACAAAGCATACAACGTAACTACTGAAGAGTACTTAATGAAAATGCTCACAGTATAGTTACATGAAGAAAACATACCATTAAGCTTTTAAAAATTAAAAATAATTGGAAAGGAATATTCAAAAAACTATCTTTGGATGAGAATTTTAGGTAGTTTTTTCTTTGTACTATTTTGATTTTTCCAAAATATTATTCAACATACGTCAATTTCTTCTATAATTGAAGAATTTTTTTCTTGCTTTAAACATTGACTTGTGTTCCTGAATGATGATGATAATATAAGAAGTTACTAGTAACTCGTAACTGATTTCTAAACTATGACATCCAAAGGAAATATTTTGTTTTCATGTTAGGTTTACTTTATACTGAAATTTCTACACATAGAAATTGGTTAAAGTTTTTTATAATAGTAATAGATATTAATTTTATAATTTTAGGTAAGCTAAGAAAAATGTCCATAATACCACTGCCTAACGATAACCTATAGTTAAACCTGTATAGCCTTACATAATTTTTCTGTATATGTCTATGGAGGAAAGTGGTAACAAAAAGTCAGTTTAGATTAGATTATACAATGTTTCATTGCAACCTCACTTATTTTTTCCTCCAGGTAACCTCACAGGAATATAATATCTTCATATCACATTAATAAAATGTGTTATATTCATATTTTAATATTAATATAGTTGTATATTTGATCAGGGACACTTGCTGACATAGCCAGTTATGTCTTATTGTGTTTTCTATATCATTGCATAAAAGGTGTTTTATTGATAAAAGTTTTAAACTAGAAATTTTCACATAATTAAAGCCATTTTGGTTGAGTAAAGTATTGTTTATATTATCTTTTTAAAATTTATTTTTCCAACTGTTACAATGTGCAGATGTATTGTTACCCAAATTTTCTTTGTTTTAGGTCATGCTAAATGTGTAGAAGTCGTAAAAACTTTCAATTTACCATTACTGATGCTTGGGGGAGGTGGATACACAATCCGCAATGTTGCTCGATGTTGGACATACGAGACTGCTGTTGCCCTTGATTGTGAGATTCCCAATGGTAAGTGTTCTTATTTTGATGTCTTTATTGGATGAACTGTCAATTCATAGAGAAAGATGTTTAGGTGATTACAGTTAATTCCAAAACCATGTAAATAGGAGAGCAGTCACTTAATGAATTCATTTTGCATTCACTTTTAAACATCATCTCTGGAAATATTTCACAACTTGAATCTGGATTTTGTGCATGGATTTGTGTGAAAATTGAGCTTTTAATATGTAACTTTATTTCATTGTTTTTGATAGAATTGCCATATAATGATTACTTTGAGTATTTTGGACCAGACTTCAAACTGCATATTAGTCCTTCAAACATGACAAACCAGAACACTCCAGAATATATGGAAAAGATAAAGTAAGACATCATTGAATTGATTTGATAAACATTTCATCTTGATACAGCATTAGGAGTTTTTAGAGGGCCAAATGCAGTAGGTCATTTTAGCTTTATACATAGGTATTTCCTTTGTCAAAAGTATTTGAAACCTTAAGGTTATTGATTAATTTTATAAAATAATGGAAAATGTATGGGATTCATAGCTCAAAAATATTTCTATTTTCTATTAGTTAAAATGGATTTTTTAATTGAAAGGGGCACTATAAATTTTATATTTTCTTACCTTACATGAAAGTGAAATTTATTTTCATTGAAACATTTTGATAAAGCTTTATCTAAGAACAGAGTGTTTAGAGAGACATTGTAGTACACAGACCTGGGTTTGTGTCCTCTCTTTACCACACACTAGCTCTGTGACTTTTGGCAAGTTAATTTGCCTTTGTGCTTATATTTCCTCATTCTTGAAATGGGGGATGTTAGTATCTATCCTGTAAATTTTGAGGATTAAACGGGTTAATAATATGTAAAGTATCAGTGCTCAGTAAATGTTACTATTTTAATTCATAGGTTAAACTAGATAAAAGATGCAATTTTTTGCATAATGTTTCCTCTTACATTTAAAAAGAACCTGAAAGAAAATATTTTTTCTTATAACTGCGCATGTTGTAATTTAGACAGCGTTTATTTGAAAATTTACGCATGTTGCCACATGCACCTGGAGTCCAAATGCAAGCTATTCCAGAAGATGCAGTTCATGAAGACAGTGGAGATGAAGATGGAGAAGATCCAGACAAGAGAATTTCTAGTAAGATAGTCCCTTGATGTGTATTGTTACATTTTTCTGGTTTATTAAAAGAATACTATAAATTGAAGGTTTTGGTGGCCCAAGGACTTCACATGTTTTCATGAGCAGCAGTCCCCAACCTTTTTGGCAGCAGGGACTGGTTCCGTGGAAGACAGTTTTTCCACAGACGGGGTGGGGATGGTTCAGGCGGTAATGAAGGCGATGGGGAGCAGCAGATGGAGCTTCACTGATTCGCTCGCCCGCCGCCCACCCCCCTGCTGTGTGGCCTGGTTCCTGACAGGCTGCAGACTGGTACTGGTCCATGGTCCGGGGTGTTGGGGACCCCTGTTCATGAGCACACTATCATTACTTGTCTTTATTTTTACCATTTTTTTAATCTTACGTGGATTTAATTTCCTGTCTCAAAGCTTGATTGGAGTATCAGCCATTTCAGTTTATTTGACTACATATATGATCAAAAGTTTCCACAAATTAAGCACTTATGTAGAGTGAGTTGAATAACATTAAGCACCTTCTGTTTGATTCTACAGTCTAATTCCACTTAATATGATTCGTAGGTTTATAGCATA
The DNA here is from genome assembly GCF_003676395.1 of Aethalodelphis obliquidens. Lineage (NCBI taxonomy): Eukaryota > Metazoa > Chordata > Mammalia > Artiodactyla > Delphinidae > Aethalodelphis > Aethalodelphis obliquidens. Next base: position 45,198,522 of record NW_020837947.1, read on the forward strand.
ATGGTATGCTATCACGGTATAGACATTCTAACATACTTGGTGTTAATGATATTTTTTATTTTCTCTACTTCCACTCAACTCTGAAATAAAGGATTACTTTTTATTTGAAGACATCATTCCCACTACCTATCAGGAAAACAGTATTTTTCCTCTAAAGTTGTTTGTTTTTTTAATGAGATCTGCAAATGTTTTTGTTTCTTTGAATTATTTCTTCCTAAAGCTAAATTTTCAGTATTTAGCAAGCCATGCATTCAGTTCTAATCTTAAAATCTGTTATCCTTACTTCTAAATGTGGTGACTGGCTAGTTCTTTTGTAGAGGGGTGCACTTAACAATTGTAAAACCTGTGACTGCTTTTGTCAAAACTTTTATTAAAAATCTTTAATGTATCAGTTCGAGCATCAGACAAACGGATAGCTTGTGATGAAGAATTCTCAGATTCTGAGGACGAAGGAGAGGGAGGTCGTAGAAATGTGGCTGATCATAAGAAAGGAGCAAAGAAAGCTAGAATTGAAGAAGACAAGAAGGAAACGGAGGACAAAAAAACAGGTCAGATTTATTTTTTGATTAATTGTAAGTTTTTGAAAGTGAGCTATACTGCAATTTTTATGAGGTCCTGAAGTCAATGATGCAAGTATTGGAGGGGGTGAGTGTGCTAAGTAGGTGACTTTTTTTCTTCCCCCCGTGTAAGTAAGCTCTTTTAATTAGAGCTCTCTGAATGCTATCAGTCACATTTGTTTTTATATTACAGGAAACTATCTCTTCTTGACGACATAGGCTTAAAATAGTGAACATTGCACTATGATATAGATTGGGTAAGAGAGAGGACAAAGCGGTTATAGATCCATATGTAGCCTGTGAGCAGAGCTGAAATTCTAAGATAATTTGTAACTACCTGTAACTTTATTTGATGGGAATAAAACACAGAAGAGTCACATTATCTATCCTTAGACTAGTTTCACTATTTTGAAAAGGCTCAGAGAATAGCCTTTGTTCAGAAATTATATGAAGGAAACATAAAAGCTGCAGAGATGGGAAGGGATTTGGGAACTGGGTTGGGAGGAGATAATACTTTCTGCTGTCTTAATTTTTAAAATGCTGTGTCAGTTTGTTGAGAAAATAGATGCTTTAGGGCATTGAATTTGCTACCAGAATGTGTTATTTTTATCTGAGTTTCCAGAGCACTTACACATACCTGGGTCATTTTATTTTATTTAACACATTGTATTATAGCACCTCATTAGGGACTTGATATATATCTCTGCTAGATTGAGCTGCTTATGGCTAGAGAATGCAATGTGCTAAATATCTGTATTCTTGCACTTGGTGCATTTCCTGATGGATACCTGATACCTATATGCAAGTAAAGGTGATGAGCACAGGTTTTAGTTGACCTGTTAATTTTGACCCTGTAGCATGTGGAAAACTGATTCAGAGATACTGGTCCAACATCCTTTTCCTATCATATTGAAGTTATGTGAGTAAGCTGGCTCTCATGTTCTTTTTTACTAGAGAGTTAGGAATCCGTAGCATGTCTGACACATCTAGTTCTGTTCTTGTTCGTGGATTGACTCCTCTATACGCTACTGTTCTCTGTCTACCATTTTATAATTTTAACTTCCCAATGTATTACAATGATGGCTCCAGTCTACTCTTGTGTACTGATTGACATCCAGAAATTCCAGCTGTGATGGAGGTAAGAAGGACTTAGCTTTAGTTGTAGGATTTTTCTAGTATTTTTTTCTCTTACTGTTAATTTGTCTTGTCTGGTTTTTCTGTTTGTTTGTTTTCCATTTTGGTGTTTCTTCCTGTTTTTAAATCTTTATCTTTTCTGTGCTTTTTCTTCCAAACAGGAAAGTGGGTGCACTATGGTGCTTATCTTTCATTGCTATTTAAGCTAAAAATGAGAGTACTTTTTGATCTGGCTTAATGGCCGGGTGGTAGATTAATCTCATAGTAGTTCCTAAATACTTTTGTTACTGATACGGTAATGAAATTTGGTAATGAAATTCTTCTTATAGGGTCTTGCATTTGTTAAAATTTTGCAGCCTACAAATAAAAGAAATATTACCATAGAAAACATTTTTAAAAATCTGCAGTTCAAAACCTGAAGTTAGGAACGTTTCTGTTCTCTACCTCCCTCCCCCATCCCATTTGGCACTTTGAATTATTAAATTTGCACATCCTAAATTAAGCCAGAAGCCTAAACAAATGTCATAGTAACCATATTGCCATGTGTTTGTATTATAATCAGTGCCTCACAACTTTGGTTCATTTGCTTATCTAAAGAAAAAATTTAGTACATTTGGGCTAATTTGTTTCAGTGATCTTGAATAGGTAGTATTGCTCCTCCTGTTTCATTAATTTTTTTTTTAATGGTAAAGTTTTGGTACTTATATAGTGAGGGTTAAAAACTAATGGTTAGGGCTTCCCTGGTGGTGCGGTGGTTGAGAGTCTGCCTGACGATGCAGGGGACACGGGTTCGTGCCCCGGTCCAGGAAGATCCCACATGCCACGGAGTGGCTGGGCCCGTGAGCCATGGCCGCTGAGCCTGCACGTCCGGAGCCTGTGCTCCGCAACGGGAGAGGCCACAACAGTGAGAGGCCTGCATACCGCAAAACAAACAAACAAAAAAAACTAATGGTTACATAAGTAATAGAATTTACCCTCTGTTTTGTCTGTGGCCTCATCTAATTCTGTCCCCTTCTCACAGTACTCCAGCCACATTGGTCTTTCAGTTCTTCCTTCCAGCCTAATTCCTTCTTGCCTCAGAGTCCTTTTAAGTTTTCCCTCTGTTCAAGATACTTCTCCCTGTTTCCCACCCAAAAACTATTCGTTCTTCAGAATGTCTCTCAAACATCACTTCTTCATCGTAGGCTTTCCTAATCTCCCACAGTGCTATGCTCAAGTCTGTAGGCTGGACTTCTTCACAGCACATATCCTGGCTGTAGTGCTGTGATCCTATAGAAGAAAACTTCCCAAAGGCAGGACTACAGTGTTATATTGACACCTTGAACCTCTGTCACTTAGTACAGCACCTAACACAAAGCTTATTTAGTTACTGATTTCATGAATAGTAAGATTGTATATGGCAGTTTTTTATATTTTAAGTAAGATATATTTTAAAATAAAATGTATACACTTTATATTTCAAAGTAGGTGTTAATCTTTTCCCAATTTTTGTTTTTAGATGTTAAAGAAGAAGATAAGTCCAAGGACAATAGTGGTGAAAAAACAGATACCAAAGGGTAAACTATATTCTTTATCTAGTAATTTTCATATACTATAAAAATAATGAGCACATACTGGGGTTGGGGTGGGTGTACATGTGTTCTTTTGAGAAGTACTGAACTGAACCTGGAATATCAGTAAGTTGTTGTGAGATGCTCTGAATTTTAGTCTGTAATGGTGCATAAGACAATATATCTTAACTGTTAGTTTATATGTCATCTACTTTCTCATTTTCCATTTATGTAGCTTGCTTTTAAAGAATTACAAAGACTGGTAATAATCAGTATTATAGCTGAATATGGATCAGTTTATATTCTTGAACATAATTTATCTGAGCCTTGTTTTGCTATTAACTTTTTTTTATAATTTATTTATTTTTGGCTGCGTTGGGTCTTCATTGCTGCTCACGGGTTTTCTCTAGTTGGGGCGAGCGGGGGCTACTCTTCGTTGCGGTGCGCGGGCTTCTCATTGCGGTGGCTTGTCTTGTTGCAGAGCATGGGCTCCAGGCGCGCGGACTCAGTAGTTGTGGCTCGTGGGCTCTAGAGCACAGGCTCAGTAGTCGTGGTGCACAGGCTTAGTTGCTCCGTGGCATGTGGTATCTTCTAACACCAGGGCTCAAACCCGTGTCCCCTGCATTGGCAGGTGGATTCTTAACCATTGTGCCACCAGGGAAGCCCGCTGTTAACTTTTATATAGGCACTCGTGGTCTTTCATGGTGCTCTTATTTCTGCATACATGATTTTTTAGTGTTGTGAGACAGGTAAATTTAAGAAGCACTGGGCTAGCATAACATAATTTGTTTTTTAAACCGTACATAATTTTTTTAAAAACCATAGTTGAGGTGTTTATTGTTGGAAAGCATGTAAAAAGCTTGGCCACACATAATTTTGTGCTAGCCTTCATAGGATGACTTGGAATAGATTGTAGAACCACTAGAAAGATCAAGGCAGTCAGTACTCCAAAAACACTCAAGGCACTATCAGCTTAACGTGTTTCTTGGTACGAGCCAAGAATGAAGACTCAATGAAGACTGATCCATTGGTCGGTGCATTTAAGTGGTGATTGTGCTGTTTTTAATATTTCATGTTGCCTCTTTTAACAGAGCCAAATCAGAACAGCTCAGCAACCCTTGAATTTGAGAGTCTCATCACTTTCAGTGAGGAAATATTGGGAAGAAAAATGTTTTCTTTTTGAAGACTTCTGGCTTCATTTTATACTACTTTGGCATGGACTGTATTTATTTTCAAAATGGCTTTTTTCGGTTTTGTTTTTCTTGGCAAGTTTTATTGTGAGTTTTCTAATTATGAAGCAAAATTTCTTTTCTCCACCATGCTTTATGTGATAGTATTTAAAACTGATGTGTTATTATGTCAAAAAACTGCTCTATTAAAGAAGTAATTGGCCGTTCTGAGCTGATTTTTCCATCTTTTGTAATTATCTTTATTAAAAAATTGTACTTGGATTGTCTTTTGTCTGTTTATTACATCATGGAGTCTTTTTTCATAGGCTAATGACATGACTGTTTCTGTAGAAATAGAATACACTAGAGGTGGAAGATACTGATTTGCAACTTCAAAGACATCCATAAACTATTTCTTGAGGGAAATTACTGTATTTACAGTAATTATTATTTCTTAATGTAATAGGAGTTCTTCAGTCTTGTCCTCTATAGGTTAACCAGTCAATGTTGGTGAAGATTGATATCTCATTATCATAATTTATCTCTGAAATTAATGATATAAGCTATGCAATTGAGATATAGGAATTATCTTTGAGCTGAACCAAAGATTCTCAAAAACTGGAAATGGAGATTCTGAGTTGAAAGAAGAAATCCATAATCAGAAAAGGAAACTATAGCTTCCATACTGAGCTACATGTGACTCTTTTGCCAACCCCCACAATAAACCAAGTAGACAAGAAATTGTATGGTTGTGTTTTACCAGAACTTTCCTGTGTTTATATTAAGGCTAAAATAAAACCTGCTGTTTAGACAAAACCTGGTTCTTGTACTGCATTTACATGGTATCCAGGTTCCACAATTGCACCCAGGTTTCCAAATCAAGGAAATCAACACTTAAAAGTCATTTATGGTTCAATTTATTGAGTGTCCACCCATTAAGGCTTTGAGTATGCATCTGAACATAAAGGGGAAAATGCCTGCTCCTATAGCTTACATTCTAGCGGTAGAGAGCAGACAAATGGGGTAATTTCTACTAAAATATGCAAAGGAGAAAGTAAAACATTTCAGAAACTTGCCAAAATCAGTGAAATCTCTCTTTTCACAAAGCCCAAATTGATTATTTTGAGATAAAAATTATAGAATGCTAGACAACAGATCAGTCAAAAATGTTTCTCTAAAAGCCTGTGTTAAGAAATACTTCAGACATTCACAAAAGCACCTGGACTTTTGTAATGAGCAGCCATGCTCCCACCTGTATTTAACAGATGTTTCACTTTAGCCATATTTGGTTCAAGCGTTTTCTTTTTTCTTTAAATAAACTACACAGAAGTAGAAGCTCTCCTTACCACTTTGCCATTTAATTTCCCTCCCACTCTTCAGAAGTAACCATATCTTATCCATGTTTTCACTCTTGCTGCATATCTGTCAGCATATAAACCCTTATGACATTAGGAATTATGGAATTCAGTCTTTCGTTAGTGAAATAGTGACATGCATTTAGTGTTTGAGAAACACAGATGGTATTGCATGTGTACACTTCTGTAACTTGTTTCTTTACATTTTAATTATCTAACCCTGTTTAACAAGTACAGCTCATTTTAACTGCTCTGTATTAATGTTCGATTACAAGGGTATACCAACAATTTGTTTCAATACTGAGGTGAGCCTGCTTGGTCACATTTAGGTTTTGTTTTACTATTTACAAATAGAAGCATTTATATAAAACTGAAGCCTCTAGAGAACAGTATGAAACCAAGTTCAGCCAGGTGACTGGGTACAACATTAATACACAGAAACCAGCAGCTGTTAATATATCTGAACAACAACCAGAAGATCTGTTGGAAAAAGGAAGATCCCATTTACAAGAGCAATAACAAAAATTTCTAGAAATAGAAGTGCAAAGAAGCCAATGTTCTGGTGTATAGTGAAAAAGGTTGTAATACAGGATGTATAAATACCCTAATACATTTGGAAATTAATATTGGATAAAAATATTTCAAGATGATGAGGGAAGAAAGATTATTCCTTAAGTGATACTAGGATAATGGGTAGCCAAATGGGAAAAAAGTTTTATGCCCTCCATCAGAAGAATCAGATTAGTTGGAAAGGGAAAATGAAACTAAGTACTAGAAACCATAAGGGACTTTTGAGAAAGTACTAGGCCTTTCTAAAATGACACTGAACCCAAACTGTAAACGAAATGATATCTAAAAGATTCTGTAGGCTAGCAACTTCTAATTGAGAAAAATGACAATTGGGGTGGGCAGTGTGCAGAATTGCAACATTACAGTTCAAGAGGCTAATATCTAAAGGTTTTTTTTTAAGGCATGAAGGATGTGGAGAGTTAGCTGGGAAAAAATGGAAATAATTCTTAAGTATGAAAAGATTTTTAACCTTAATTTAGGAAATGCAAGTTAAAAGCTATGAAGATACTTCTAAATTTTTTAACCTAAATTTTAAACCTATCACGTTATACAGAATAGCTGTTGGCAAAAGTTTAAGGAAGTTGTGTTTTGCAGTAGGTTGTATAAGTCAGTATAACCTCTTGAGCTTAATTTGACATTCTATATATATAAAAATCAAATAATCTGATTTAAAATGCCATTTTGGAAAATTTAATATACTTTATGTGCAATATGTCTTTCAGAAGTCTTCATTATGAAACATTGCTTAAAGTAATAAAAGATTAAAATGGCCTAAATATTCAATATAGGATGTGTTGAATGACAAGAAAGAATACTATACAGCCATAACTAACAAGAATGAGAACTATGTACTGTATATATGGAACAAGACACATCATTAAGTGAGAAGAGGAAGACCTGGGACATGTGACATACCTTTTGTGTAAAATGAAAAAAATAGGCAAAATTACTTGATTATACAAATATCTAGGAAAGGTGATCATGAAACTGGTAGTATTGAAGCATTGGCTGCTTTCGTGGGGATTTGAATGCTGGACAATGTGAGTATACAAATTTTTAAAAAAATTTTATTGGAGTATAGTTGATTTACAATGTGTTAGTTTCAGGTGTACAGCAAAGTGATTCAGATATACATATATATCCTTTTCCAGATTCTTTTCCAGTATAGGTTATTAGATAATACTGAATATAGTACGCTGTGCTGTACAGTAGGACCTTCTTTATTCTATTTTATATATAGTAATGTGTATATGTTAATCCCAAACTCCTAATTCCCCACTATCCCCTTTGGTAACCATAAATTTATCGTCTCTGTGTTTCTGTTTTGTAAATAAGTTCATTTGTATCTTTTTTTTTTAAGATTCCGCATGTAAGTATCATATGATATTTGTCTTTCTCAGTCTGACTTCACTTAGTATGATAATCTCTAGGTCCATCCATGCCACTGCAAATAGAATTATTTCATTCTTATGGTTGAGTAATATTCCATTGTATATATGTACCGCATCTTCTTTATCCATTCATCTGTTGATGGATATTTAAGTTACTTCCATGTCTTTGCTATTGTAAATAGTGCTGCAGTGAACATTGGGGTGCATGTATCTTTTTGAATTAGAGTTTTCTCTGGATATATGCCCGGGGGTGGGATTGCAGAATCATATGGTAACTATTTTTAATTTTTGAAGGAACCTCCATACTGTTCTCCGTAGTGGCTGTACCAATTTACATACCTACCAACAGTGTAGGAGTGTTCCCTTTTCTCTACACCCACTCCAGCATTTGTTATTTGTAGACTTTTAAGGATGACCATTTTGATGGGTGTGAGGTGATATCTCATTGTAGTTTTGATTTGCATTCTCTAATAATTAGTGACGTTGAGCATTTTTTCATGTGCCTGTTGGCTATCTCTATGTCTTTGGAGAAATGTCTATCTAGATTTTCTGCCCATTTTTTGATTGGGTTGTTTGTTTTTTTTTGATATTGAGCTGTATCAGCTGTTTATATATTTCAGAAATTAATACCTTGTCAGTACTATAATTTGCATATATTTTCTCCCAGTCCATAGGTTGTCTTTTTGTTTTGTTTATGGTTTCCTTTGCTGTGCAAAAGGTTTTAAGTTTATTTTGTCCCATTTGTTTTTGTTTCCATTATTCTAGAAGGCAGATTCAAAATGATACTGCTGCAATTTATGTGAAAGAGTGTTCTGCCTATGTTTTCCTCCAGAAGTTTTATAGTATCCGGTCTTACATTTAGGTCTTTAATCCATTTTGGGTTTATTTTTGTATATGGTGTTAGAGAATGTTGTAATTTCATTTTTTTTACATGTAACTGTCCAGTTTTCCCGCCATCACTTACTGAAGAGACTGTCTTTTCTCCATTGTATATTCTTATCTCCTTTGTCCTAGCTGAGCTTTCTGTCCAGTTCCATTGGTCTATATGTCTGTTTTTGTGCCAGTACCATACTGTTTTGATTGCTGTAGCTTTGTAGTATAGTCTGAAGTCAGGGAGCCTGACTCCTCTGGCTCCATTCTTCTTTCTCAACATTGTTTTGGCTATTTGGGGTCTTTAATGTTTCCATACAAAATTTAAAGTTATTTGTTCTAGTTCTGTGAAAAATGCCGATGGTAATTTGATAGAGATTGAACTGAATCTGTATATTGCCTTGGGTAGTATGGTCATTTTAACAATATTGATTCTTCCAATCCAAGAGCATGGTATATCTTTCCATCTGTTTGTGTCATCTTCAATTTCTTTCATCAGTGTCTTATAATTTTCAGAGTACAGGTCTTTTGCCTCCTTAGGTAGGCTTATTCCTAGGTATTTTATTCTTTTCGATGCAGTGGTAAATGGAATTATTTCCTTAGCGTCTCCTTCTAATGTTTCATTGTTAGTGTATAGAAATGCAACAGATTTCTGTATATCAATTTCCTGTCCAGCGACTTTACCAAATTCATTGATGAACTCGAGTAGTTTTCTGGTAGCGTCTTTAGGATTTTCTATGTATAGTATCATGTCATCTGCAAACAGTGGCAGTTTTACTTTTCCAATTTGGACTCCTTTTCTTCTCTGATTGCTGTGGTTAGGACTTCCAAAACTATGTTGAATAAAAGTGGTGAGAGTGGGCATCCTTGTCTTGTTCCTGATCTTAGAGGAAATGCTTTCAGCTTTTTCACCATTGAGTATGATGCTAGCTGTGGGTTTGTCATATATGGCCTTTATTATGTTGAGGTATGTCCCCTCTATGCCCACTTTCTGAATAATTTTTATCAAATGGATGTTGAATTTTATCAAAAGTTTTTTTCTGCATCTATTGACGTTATCATGGGGTTTTTATTCAATTTTTTTAATGTGTAAATTTTTTTTTTTTTTTGCGGTACGTGGGCCTCTCACCGCTGTGGCCTCTCCCGCCGCGGAGCACAGGCTCCGGACGCGCAAGCCCAGTGGCCATGGCCCACGGGCCCAGCCGCTCCACAGCACGTGGGATCCTCCCGGACCAGGGCACGAACCCGTGTCCCCCGCACCGGCAGGCAGACTCTCAACCACTGTGCCACCAGGGAAGCCCAATGTGTAAATTTTTAATTAAAAATTATGAACAGATCATTTCTAGTCAAACGGATGGAAATTTTATACAACCTTACAACTTCCTTTTCCTTTTCTCAAATTATCTTTTGCAATGACTTGCAGATTCATGTAGTTCAGTGTTGCTGGGACATTAGTGACTATCTTAGTTTCATTTCTTCCCAGGAGAAGGAAGATTTTGCCATGTGGCTAAAAGCCTAACACAAAAAATAAGGTATGTAAGTCATCTGGAATAATGATATGGTCCCGATGAGGGTATAGTAGCTATCAACCATCAGTATCATTTCATTCTTAAAAAATGGCACTTTAAAACTAAGACGTCAATTCAGCAAGGGGGTGGGGGCCAGTCCTTTAACTAAGTTAATGAAGATGCTGTGTTACTCAATTTTTCTCATTTTCCTTGTGGCATGGGTGAAAGCTTCCAAATCCCATTGGTACTACAAGGTAGTTGTACCAAACCTACTAGCATTCCGTCAATAGGAGATTCTTTGAAGTCCTTACATTGAAGTAATTTACCTGCATCTTCTGGTTTCCCTGGTTTCAGTAAAATTACTACTGAAGCTCTTACACCTGGGGTTCATAGCATTTCTTATTTATATTGTGGTATAAAGGACATGGACTTCAGGGTTTTAAGTGAAAACGTCAATTTGTATGCTATCACAAGTAATAAGTTTCAGCAGCTTAAAGATCCTTTTTTCTTCTCCACAATCTTGTGCAAGTTACTACCTTCTCTGTGCCTCAATTGCTTCTTAATTTAAAATGAGGAAGATGATAATAGTCCTCACCTCATTAAGGTTGTTGTAAGGATTGAGTCAATACACAGTTAATGCTCAGCAAGTGTTAACTACTACGGTTGTTGTTATGTCAGGTAAAGGGAGATAGATGGGGCCAGAATTGTGAGGGAAGTCTTAAATCTTCAAGTGTTATTTAGACATCAGATGAATTGCTTTTGAGCCTTCTGTTGCACTTCGATGCCTACTAGCATCAAACCACTAGGCCATGGTGGATAGAGAAGCAATCTTTGGACAACTGGTTTTAGCAAGGAAGCTATTAACGTTTGGCAAATTTAAGGGGATCTCAATGCCCTTGCAATTTACTCGCGGATAATCTGTCAAGAAAAATGGTTGTGAATGGATTATGGAAAAAATGAAACTATTAAATTGTTATCGGCTATTTACACGCGTAGCAATGTTCATGTGAAGAAATAAATGCTCAGAAGGGTTACAGTATTTAGAAGTTACTCAACAGTAGCTGCATTTCCTCCATCTTACCACAAGATGGCAGATGTTCCATTGTTTAAATTTTTTTTTCTACTGTTTGTGCGTTTTCTCCTGTAATCACTTGGTGATCCATTTAACAAGCAGAGTAACACTCGTTAACAGGTTCTTCTGCATGCAATATTGGACTCAATACTATTTGAATTAAACTACAATGTGGTTTATTGATTTGGATTTTTCTTTAGGTAGAAAAATTATAACACTGATTCCTGAGCTTTACATCCATAAAACGCAGTAGAGTGTATCTGGTAGTAAATGTTACTTGTGACATGTCTAGTCAAAAGTAGAATAGAAATGAATATTAGAGCCAGAGTAGTTTTCTATTTTGGCTGGGAATGGAATCATTTAAAATACACAATAGAAAAGGAGAATTGAAATTTATTTCTAAGAAATGCATCTCAGGGACTTTCCTGGTGGCGCAGTGGATAAGCCTCCACGCTCCCAATGCAAGGATTCTGGGTTCGATCCCTGGTCAGGGAACTAGATCCCACATGCATGCCGCAACTAAGAGTTCGCATGCCGTAACTAAGGAGACTGTGTGCTGCAACTAAGGAGCTGGCAAGTCTCAACTAAGGAGGCTGCCTGCTGCAACTAAGACCTGGTGCAAACAAATAAATATTTTTAAAAAAGAAAAAAAAATGCATCTCAGTAGAGTCAAGTTCATATGCAGGGACATTGGACTCTTGTTCCACATCTTCTGTTACTAAACTAAGTACCTAACCTCTTTGATCTTTGAAATTATGAAACTTTGCAGAGTTGTGATTAGGATTACTAGTAAGTGCTGGTGGAATAAATTATAAAGGAGAGCTGAGTCCTTCCTTGATTAAATTGTTATTTGCTCTTTATTTAATAATTTACGAATGTTTAAAGGTTGAGGAAATATGTACAAATTAATTATTTCTAAAATAACGTGAATAATAAAATTCCAAATCAGTCAGTGTTTTGCCAGGTCCACCTTGTAACCAATGGTATGTGTTCAGGAGTGAGTTCAACAAAGTAATGAGTGAAATCTAGGACTCTAGTCTCTCTTGAGTTATGAATTTTGGTTCTATTGATAAAGCAGAAGTTTCTAGCTTCTCTCATGTATGCTTTAACTAATTAGCTTTTTTTGTTTCTTCAGAAATCAACATTTCAAGGGTGACCGCCAATCACGTGGCGTATACTTAATTGCTTGATGTGCAGGTAAAACTTTTCAATAAACAGGCAAATATAGAGAAGCAGTTACTAAGTTAAAAGAGAAAACGTTCTCAAAATTGCTTCTGCTTAATAAATACCAACAAAAGGTCATTGGGTTCCGGCAACTAATAAACTGAATGTTTGACTTGCCTTTTTTAATTGCACTTTTGCTGTGTCCCTAGGTGAGAAAAGCACTTCAAAAATCTCCTTATTCTGTAGTCTAGCAGGAAAATTCAAACTTGGGTTGTCTTTGATTAGATTCTAGGTGGGATTGAGCTGCTTAAGGGCACTCTTGTGTGCTCCTGTGGTGGATAACAGCCTTCCACGTACAAGAACTGGAGAGCTACATCTCATCAGCCTTGCAGAAGTTATACTCTTAAATGGGCTGAATTCGAATTTCCATAGGATCTACCTGAAGTGGACATACAGTAATTTCCAGGAAAATATTTTCTCTACAATCCAAAGTCCGAACTATTACTAGCTATCATCCTCCCCATCAGTCAATTGCAAATAAAATTTCTTTTGTGAATTAAAAAAAGAAAATATTATTTTTAGACATATTTACTTGTATAGTTAATGTTTACATGTACTAGGCTTAGGTGTAATTTCTGTGCTATTCCCTTTTTTTTTTTTTTTTTTGAGGTACGCGGGCCTCTCACTGCTGTGGCCTCTCCCATTGCGGAGCACAGGCTCCGGACACGCAGGCTCAGCGGCCATGGCTCACGGGCCCAGCCACTCCGCGGCATGTGGGATCTTCCCCGACCGGGGCACGAACCCGTGTCCCCTGCATCGTCAGGCAGACTCTCAACCACTGTGCCACCAGGGAAGCCCCCAGTGTGCTATTCCCTTTTGATGGTGAGTACGTTTTTAAAATCAGTCTGAAAACCAAATTAACATATGACATCTCTTTAAGTAAATGGTAAAGCATTGGGGTTTTTTAATTTAATGACACTCAGTGCCGTCCTATTTCTAGAGTTAGACAGAAAACTCTGTAAGTTCATTTTATTTCAGATCTATTTATTACTATGGTGGGCAATAAATCTGATTTCCCAGATATGCACCACAGATCCTAAAAGTGATTTAAGGGTAAACAGCCTCATCTTTAGCTTGTTTGTGCTTCTTACTTGGCCTGCTCAAAACTCCATCATCACTTAGAGCAGCAACAGGTAAACAGCAGTGCACTGGAAATCATAAATATGGAGTTAGCCTTTATATTATATAGCTTTGCTTTGACCAAGTCATTTAAATCTCTATGCCTCAGTTTACTAATCTGTAAAACTGGTCAGGTAACAGCTGACAAATAACCGTGCTTTTCCACCACTTTTCTTTTGCCTGTGGCAGATATCATAAATTGATCATTGTTTTCTGACCTTAAAATTCTTCTCAACCCAGATAGCCATTATAGTTAATCAGAGTTGGCGTTAAAGATGAAATGCTTTTGCCATCCCTGTGTTGAAAGATCTTTCAAGTCCAAAATTAACAGTATGCCTTTATGTCTTTTTGCATAATAGGTATGCAATATATTTTTTGGTTGTTGAATATAATATACTTACTAGAAATTCTTTTTTTTAATCTTTCCCTCCTATCTAAACATTTACCCATAGAGGTTAATTTTTAAAATTTTACACCAGTTCATTATACCAAAAATTTGTATTGGAAAAATATCATAAAGGTCACAGAGACCAAAGATTCCCTGTGCCAGAGTCTAATCAGGAGAGAAAAACCACTGTGTAATTTGCACGTGACAAGTTTAATATAATCATTAATTATAACAGGATTGGAGTAATGAGGGACTGCCTAGTGAAAAATAAAGAGAGTGCTAAAAAAAAAAAAAAAACCCAACCGAAAAAACAGCAATAAATAACAGATATAAGGAGAGTCCACTACCCCTAGGGCTGAGAGAGTGTGTCCAAAGAGCCCACCACCCCAACCCAAGACTGAGATCCAGACTCTGGAGGGGAAACGTGCATGGCTCTCAGCGTAGCAAAGAAGTCACCGGGGATTGTCTGGGTGGAAACCCACTCTGCAACACCTGCCGGAAATTCTCCCTCGAAGGTGCTAGGGAGATGCTGCTGACCGTTGTGTGATGGGGCCAAGTGCTAGAGAACTGACTGGTGATGCAGGAGCCAGGAGCTGGAGAAGCCATTCACGCTGCAAGGACCTGCTGAGGAGAGCACACCAGAACCAGAGAAGAGAAGCCCCTCCTCCTTTAGCACCCTCTGCTGACAAAGCTTGGTATCGTGCCAGCTGACCAAGCAGAGGTATTTAGAAGAGTCCCCTCTAATATTGCAGTGCAGGCAAAGAAAACTCTATTTGGAACTGAGAGGAAATAAACTCATAACTGGCCTGTTCCTCTTCCCAGAGGACTCTCTGGTGTTAGCTGTTTTGTGCAATGGAGTCGTAAATCATCAACTGTTCTCTCTCTGGGCTCAGGTAGGCTAGACTTGAGTCACTGTTGCCTTGCCCACCTAGAAACAAATCCACTCGTCCTTCCTGCACAACTATCCAAATCTCTCTCAGCCACTATCACTACCACTTGATTTCCTCTTTACTGCTTCTTGAACCTTTGCTAGTAATTGCCTAATACAGATTCCTGTGTCTCTAGGAACATTGAGTATGAGTAAAGGTTAAAATAATGAACCTGTCTAGTCTTGGGGTACGAGTACCAGGAAAATGAGCTTCTTGATTTATGCCATAGGGAACAGAGGGAACTCTATAAACAAAACTTGTTTTAGAACACTTGCTGAAGCCAGGTAACGTTGGAGTAATTGTGACTACTTATGCTTAGTAAAGCTATATAAGATAGTATAAAGATCACCACTTACTATCTTTGTGGCCTTTTACAAGTTTCCTAAACTCTCTGAACCTCAGTTTCCTCATTTATAAAATGGGAATAATATCAATTTCAGATACATATAAAGATTAAATGAGATATGAGTTTATCTCTGGTCCTTCTTAAAACCACTAATATATTAAAAAGGAGCAAAAACTAAATCCAGAAGGAGAATGGAAGTGGATATTAAAGCAGAAAAGAAAAATGATTATTTTGGAAAGTTACAGAAAGTGATGATTGGAACCAACTCCTACAAGGGTAAAAGTCAGGAAGCAGTCAGTTCCTTGTCAGAACTCCAGAAAGGCATAGAATGGGAGGCATCACTGAAAGCTGCAGTGCTAATTGGAAATGAAAGTGGGACAATTGGTGGTGTCTTTAAGAGGATCAACTAGATCTCTAAATACCTTTCCCTACCCTGAGAAGCCTGGCAGTCAACCCACTCCTTCTCTCCAGTAGAAGAGCTTTGCCCTCTGCAGAAGATGAACCAGATTGGCTCTGGGCTCAGAGACACAAGACCTGAGGTGACACCCTGAGAAAATGAAAGCCTTCATGCTAAACTGTGAGACCCTACTGTGTCTCAATGTATATTTTTTGTGTTTATAATTCTTGGAGTTCATTGAGCTTCTTAGATTTGTAGATTCATATATTTCATCAAATTTGAAAAGATCAACAAAATTGACAGACTTTTAGCTAGGCTGACTAAGAGAGAGAGAGAATACATAAATAATTAAATCAGCAATGGAAGTGAAGACATTGCTAACAAACTTACAGAAATAACGAGGATTATAAAAGAATAATATGAAGAATTGTGTGCCAGAAATTTAGTAATGTAGATGAAATGGAGAAATTCCTAGAAATACACAAATTATCAAAACTGACTTAAGAAGAAATAGAAGATCTCAATAGACATAACAAGTAATGGGGATTGAATCAGTTAAAAACCAGAAACAAAAACAAAAAAAAAACAACCTCCCAACAAAGAAAAAATGTTCAGGATCAGATGGCTTCACTGGCAAATTCCACCAAACATTTAAAGAAGAATTTATGCCAATACTTCTCAAACTCTTCCAAAAAATAGAAAAGGAACACTTACTATCTCATCCTATGAAGCCAGTCTTTCCCTGATACCAAAGCCAGATGAAGACACAAGAAAAAACTACAGACTAATATATAATAGTGAAATGTTATAGGAATGAAATACTGATACATGCTACAACATCGATGAACCCTGAAACCATTACACTAAGTGAAAGAAGCCTGACACAAGGGGTCCCATATTGTATGATTCCATTTATATAAAATATCAAGAATAGGTAAATTGTTAGCAAGAGAATGCAAATTGGTGGTTGCCAGGGGCTAGGGCAGAGGGGGAATTGGGGAGTATGTGCTAAATGGGTATGAGATTTCATTTTGGAGGTGCTGAAAATGTTTTGGAACTAGATACAAGTGTTGGTTGTACAACACTGTGAATGCACTAAACACCACTGAATTGTTCACTTTAAAATGCTCAATTTTATGTTATGTGAATTTCGCCTTAAAAAAAAATGTGTATGTTTATGTTAGGCTCTCTCCTGAATGATGTATTTACTGTAGGGTTCATAGCACTGGCCCTAAATCTAATCTAATCTACCTTCTAGTCTCATGAAAGAGGCAGGCATAGCAAAGAAGCAGACAATTGATTACTCAGTTACTAACTGATTTTGGTCAGTTAGCTATATAAAAGAGAAGGAGTGGCATGAAGAAAACAGTGAGGAAATTAAGTTAGATCGGGATGTGGGAGAGAGGGGACAACGGGAGAGGGGGCATCGGGAAGGTCTATCTGAGGAAGTGACTTTTCAGCTGGGATCTAAAGAATGAGTAGGAATTAAGTCTAGTGAGGGGTTGGGTATTACAGACTCCAGACAGAAAGGGCACCTTGCCTAGTGTCCTGAGGCAGAAAAGAGCTAGTGCATTTAAGAAATGGAAAGACTAGCCCAGCCCAGGCCCAGTGAGGGCCCCGGGGTGGCTTCAGTCTGTCCCTTGAGGAGCAGAAGAGGCGCTCATCTCCACGTGGATGCCCCTCAGCCTGCTCAGACTCTGCCACTCCACTTTGAGGCTCCTCAAGGTGTAGGCGCCTGCCTTGGCTCTGCCTTGTCTAATATACAGTTTTTCAGATCATATTTTTTTCAGAAAGAGAGGGTAAAGGAAGGGAAGAGGGAGAGCAAAAGACAAAAACTGGAGTCTTGTCTGCCACTATTAGTGCCTGATTTAAGGCAAGTTATTTAACCTCATTATCCCTTAATTGATTAATTACTTAATTTTTTTTGGGGAAAAAAAACATGTCCTGTGGTCAGTAAATTAGAGAAATTGTGTGTTGGTGGACTAGATACTTTCTGATCTTTGAACATCTTTCTCTTTCATTTCCTGTATTCAATCCATTGGACTTTCATTGTTTCTTCCTTCATAATATCTTTCAAATGTGTCTATTTAAAATCACATATTAACATTATATACTAGGCATTTAAAAAACTATAATTTAGTCTTCACAAGAATTATATATGTTAACTTCACATCCATTTTCTAAGTAGAGAAACTGAGGTTTAGAGGGGTCGGGTACCTTGCTTGGGGTCACGGAGCTCATACGTGATTGAGCTTTGGTTCAAACCCAGTCCTTTTTAACTTTGAAGTCTGTGCTTTTCCCAGGAGTACGTGCTGTTTTCTTTCAATTCTACTGCAGTGACCTTCCTCGTTTTCCCCATGGACAACACCAACAGCTTCCTAGTTTGCCTTCCTTCCCTCCAATCTCTTTCTGCTTCAATCCACACTGTCCCATACTCTACCCTGCAACCAGGTTAATTTATCCTAAACACATATACCCGCAAAATCGAGGTCCCCAAAGCCTTTTGATTGAATCAAAGCAGGGGAGGGAGCTGAGCTTCCAGTAGCTTCACAGAAATTTATCTGTGGGGAAAATTCTTCTGCACCCATTAATGTTTTCAAAGAAAAAACGATTATAAATTACTAGAAGAAGGTGAGATGGTTAAAACCTTCCAGAGTACTTGAATATGTGCCCTCAGGTCAGGTGGGATCTGGAGAGGCATGGGACGTGCAGAAGGGATGATCCAGTGGTCTGGACATTGCCTGCTCTCTCCTCTGTTCCCCCTTACATGCCAAGGGGAGGTGGGTCCCTCCCTACTGCACAGGAGACCAGGTCTGGGAAACCTACCAACAATCCACGATGGAAACTGGAAAAGGAAACTGATGTTTTGATTCAGCGAATATTTGAAATTATTTCATTCTAAAGAAAAATATCCCAATTAAAGTGCCAAGCATTCAGTATTCACAAACAGAAAACAGATGCAACATGTGTTCAATTTGAAACCGGCTTGGGAATAACTCCCCGAAACTGAATGTGGACATATTTAAACAATATAATTCATAACAGAGCTCTGGAGGGGTTTCTAAGAGGAGACAAAGGAGTACTATACACACATTTAGCTATCCCTAGAGTATGGGCATGTACCAAATGTAATAAATATATGTCCGCTATTTAGCTCTGCAATTTCCACATGTTTTTTAAGTGACTGCATTCCTGATTACATAAGACACTAAAATCTTTTTAGAAATATGTGTAGTGGTAATGTTTTTAGAACCAAATTATAAAAATAATTAACCACTGGAAAATATATATTTTTTCTATTTCTCAAGTTCAATGCTATCCTAAGAAAAAATTTCTGCTTCCTGATTTGGAAAATGAACTTGGAGCCAAGATTTACTTTCTCTTAGAAAGGAAACTTCAATAAAGTTTTCTCATCCTTTGATCCTTTTAGGAAAATGAGGTTTATCACTCTTCAGAAAACAAAATTCTCGAAGATTTCTCGCATTCCTTTTGCATAAACATAAAAGTGTTTTTGGAGTGCAGAAATAGGATCATAGTTTTTAAAAAATGGCTATCAGGATGGCTAAATTTTAGCCAATCTTCCATCCAAGTGAATAAAAAAGTTTTAACATGGCCATAAAATACTTCCATGTGTTTCTAACTAGAAAGATGATGGTGGATACCAAATTGTAACATTTTAGAGTCAATACTGTTGTCAGTATTTTGTATGTATTTTTTTTCTTTGTTTCAACAAATGAGAGTTTTAACATTTTGAATGTGTTGTTTTAGCAACAGTTTTCACATTCAAAATAAATTTACATAGAATCTATTCAACAAATATATAGAGTACTCCCTATGTATGAAACATTATACTGTGCTGTTATAAACTTTCCATTTAGATTAAACTTTTATATTGGTTGATTTATGTGTCAATTTTATTGACTGATGTTTTAGAAACAAATTTTCAACCTGATTTTTTTATACTACTTCCTCACTAATGTACTGTGCAATTGACTATGTACCTCTGTAGTCTCAATTAATAAAAAGAGTGGGTTTAATATGGTGTATTTTCATCTAATAAAGTTTAAAATTAACAATCCTATTAAAATGTGGAATAAGATTAAATGTAAGTAAAATTAGAAATATATAGATATAGTACACGGTCTAAGACTGCTGCAATATAAACATATATGAACATCTAAGATACTAACATAGATTACATCATTGGCCCCAGTTGCCCCTGCCCCACTTTCCCTCCTCCATATCCGAGCACTTTGCTGTGCCTCTTTGCAGTTCTCTCCCACAGTAGGCATACTTCTTTTTTATTTATTTATTTATTTATTTATTTTTAAACATCTTTATTGGGGTATAATTGCTTTACAATGGTGTGTTAGTTTCTGCTTTATAACAAAGTGAATCAGTTATACATAAACATATGTTCCCATATGTCTTCCCTCTTGCGTCTCCCTCCCTCCCACCCTCCCTATCCCACCCCTCCAGGCTGTCACAAAGCACCGAGCCAATATCCCTGTGCCATGTGGCTGCTTCCCACTAGCTATCTACCTCACTATGTTTGTTAGTGTGTACATGTCCATGACTCTCTCTCGCCCTGTCACAGCTCACCCTTCCCCCTCCCCATATCCTCAAGTCCGTTCTCCAGTAGGTCTGCGTCTTTATTCCTGTCTTACCCCTAGGTTCTTCATGACATTTTTTTTTTCTTAAATTCCATATATATGTGTTAGCATACGGTATTTGTCTTTTTCTTTCTGACTTACTTCACTCTGTATGACAGACACTAGGTCTATCCACCTCATTACAAATAGCTCAATTTCGTTTCTTTTTATGGCTGAGTAATATTCCATTGTATATATGTGCCACATCTTCTTTATCCGTTCATCCGATGATGGGCACTTAGGTTGTTTCCATCTCCGGGCTATTGTAAATAGAGCTGCATTGAACATTTTGGTACATGACTCTTTTTGAATTTTGGTTTTCTCAGGGTATATGCCCAGTACTGGGATTGCTGGGTCATATGGTAGTTCTATTTGTAGTTTTTTAAGGAACCTCCATACTGTTCGCCATAGTGGCTGAACCAATTCACATTTCCACCAGCAGTGCAAGAGTGTTCCCTTTTCTCCACACCCTCTCCAGCATTTATTGTTTCTAGATTTTTTGGTGATGGCCATTCTGACTGGTGTTAGATGATATCTTATTGTAGTTTTGATTTGCATTTCTCTAATGATTAATGATGTTGAGCATTCTTTCATGTGTTTGTTGGCAGTCTGTATATCTTCTTTGGAGAAATGTCTATTTAGGTCTTCTGCCCATTTTTGGATTGGGTTGTTTGCTTTTTTGTTATTGAGCTGCATGAGCTGCTTGTAAATTTTGGAGATTAATCCTTTGTCAGTTGCTTCATTTGCAAATATTTTCTCCCATTCTGAGGGTTGTCTTTTGGTCTTGTTTATGGTTTCCTTGGCTGTGCAAAAGCTTTGAAGTTTCATCATACTTCTTATTGACAGTTATCTAGATTGCATTAATTCTCTACCCTGGGCTTAGTCATTTGGATTTCTTTGGTCAATGGATGAAGCAGCATCAATAGTTTGCTAGCTCCAAGATTAGGCCTCAAAAGATTTTGCATATTTCCATTTTCTCTCTTGTGCTCCTGCCATCCACAAGAAAGATATGCCCAGGGCTAGCCACAGGTGCCAGAAGTAGGAATTTAGGCATGTGGAGGTGAGTCGCCCCAGCTAAAGTACCCTTGTCAAACCCAGCCCAGGGCAGAGCTCCCAGCTCACTTGTACCTGGAGCCCAACTCATACCTGCTGTATTAGTTTCCAGGGCTGTCATAACTAAGTACCACATACCGGGTGGCTTAAACAGAAATTTATTTTCCCACAGTTCTGGAGGCTGGAAGTCTGAAATCAGATGCTGGCAGGGTTGGTTTCTTCCAAGACCTCTCTTCTGGGCTTGTAGATGGCCGTCTTAACGTTCACGTGGTGTTCTCTATGTGTGTCTATGTCCAAATCGCCTCTTCTTGTTAGGACACCAATCAAATTGGATTAGGGCCCACCATAATGACCTAATTTTAACTTGATTACTACTTTAAAGGCCCTGTCTCCAAATACAGTCACATTCTGAGGCACTAGGGGTTAGCACTTCAAAATATGAATATTTGGAGGACACGACTTGGCTCATAACAGCAGCCAAACTCAGCCTAGACCAGGCAGTGCTCAGGTGTCCAACAGACTCGCGTGCTGTAATAATAGATCAGCGTTTTAAGGCACTGAGTTTTGAAGTACTTTGTAACGAAACATTAGCTAATCCATACAAATGGTATAAAAAAGTTTTTGAATAATTATTGGTGATGAGATTTTGAGTAATTAAAAATATTTTCTTTAAGATTTTGAGTAATTAAAAATATTTTCTTTAAAAATATTTTTTTCGACATATCCTTTTAAACTAGCATCTTGTGAGTGTAAAGTAATACTTTTCCATTATTATAAAAACAGAAAATATAGTAATATATAAAATGTAAACCCCCCCCACCCTAGAGGAAATTATTTTCCTATTTACAAACACACACTCATACATATTTTTACACATATAGTCATACATAGTTTTACCCAAAAAAGGTATTCCATCATACATACTTTAAACTGCTTTTTTTTAAATAAAAATTTTTCCAAGGATAGCATTGTTAATAAATATAGAGCTACATTATAATTTTAATGACTGCATAGTATGTCTTTTCTTCAATTTCCAGAATTTATTTACTAACTTCTTATTGACTATTATATAGATTGCATTCATTTTTCATGATCATTTTTTTTTTTTTACTAAAAAACCAAACCAAACCAAAAAAAAAACATGTAATAGTAATGTTTCTTCCTAAAATGCTTTGAGATCTGGGGTTGAAAACACAAAATACACATAGAGACTATTACTGCTAACTCTAGTTTATTGGAAGATTTCAATTTCTGCCAACTTTACATAGATGGCTTTAACAAAGCGTAAAGATGATAATGTATTTGGCCTTGGTGCAAAAGTCAGTGAATTGAAGTAAGGATGATGATAACACCAGAGCTGATGGCTTCATTTTATTAAACATTAATCCAATCAGTATCTACTGGGTTACCTACAAAGTGTGTGACACTGGCCTGTGCACTCCAGAAATGAAGCAGACACAGATGTGACTTCAAATATCTTCCTACTTAGCAGGGGGAGCAGACAGAGAGGTATACAGGTGACCCTGAGGACTCACCACCTTAAGTCCACAAGGTTGCATATGGGATGAGGAAGGAAATTCAATGTAAATTTTGGAAAGAAGCGTGTTTTCTAATCTTGTCATTGATAAACCTTACTTCTTAAGAGTACTGCTTTTCTTCTTGGTCTTTCCAACCAAGAGAAGAAAACAATTCTAATTTCCCTAACAACAGGATACATTTAACAACCCTCAATATCTCTCTAAGGAACAGCCTCCTAGGCAAATACTTTCTTCGAAGTCCCTGGCGCTTTGGCCAGCCATCTGTTATTTGTGCTTCTGGTTTCTCTCCTGCCTGCCTTCTACCACTCCATCGCAGCTAGCCTGGCCACAACAGGGAGTCAACACCCATCACACAAGGACCCCTCTATCTTCTGACCCCACCGAGGCGGCTGGTGGTGCTAAACTGCTGGTGCCATTTGTCCCATGGCTCGGGGACCCCTCCTTGGATGTGACTTGGTGCCAGAGAATCTTTACTTCTGGAGAATATGGCTGTGATGTGCTTGCATCGTTTCTCCTCCAGAAAGCAAGGCATTCATTGCGTAAGTAACGTACCACACGGAAGTGTTTTTCTCTGCAAAGTTGGGAACCTCTTTGGAGGGAGCAATATTTTTATCTAAACACACTGTTTGAATTTAGGTTAGTGTGATACGGAAATTGTACAAAAGCCATGCCAGCCTACTTTCTGCACTTCTGTCAGTAAATTTAGAAAGCACAGATTAGTGCAGCTATATTGAGTTTTATTACATTTAATGTTTTTAGCAATGCTATGTGTTTTCAGTATCAGGATTCTAGGAAACAAGTATGCTGTCTGATAATGTAAATGACAGGTATGTTTACCACACACTTACTTACCTTTGGATACACTTGGTCAAAGCTCTGGGATGCAAAATAATGAGGCTGGGGACCAACAGGTGTATATATTTTCAATCAAGATGATAAAGGTCTGGGCCAAGGAGGAGATTAGATTTTACACTGGAAGATTTGTTAACAGACTAAATATAGGAAGTGGAAGATAAGGCTAGAGTCATTATAACAACAAGAGCAACAATAATAATAATAGAAACAACAATGATAATTACAACTATAGTTTATTGAAAGCTTCCTTTTGCTCAGCATCAGGCTAAGCATGGCATATACTTACATTCTTTCTCCTCCACAACAACATTATAGAGGCAAATACTATTATTATCATTATTCTTTCCATAGATCGAGGCACAAAGTGATTAAGTGACTTGCTTGTCACCTTAAAGGTAGAAAGTGACAGAGCTGGGATTTTTACCAGATCTTGGGCTCTTAATCACTGCAATGTACTACTGATGGGCATTCATCTTTCACTGTTCTTTTCTGTACTGTGCAAGCTATTATTACTTTTAAAATAAGATAATAACAAACACCTAAGGGGGGAGAAAATTCCTCAAGTCTTCTTATTTGAAGAGAACCAGTACTGCAGGAGCTAAGACCCAGGCCTCCCAATGGGGTTCATAATACCCACTACAGTCACTGCCACATTTCCATGTCTAGATCTTTCTAAATGCAAGATGAGATAGTACTTCTAAGGTATTGCTTTGGGACCTTTGCACAAAGTTTCCTATTGACAAATGCACTGCACATGGGGAGGACACCCTTGACAACATAGGTCCTGGATTGTCCTGGGTGGTGTGCTTGCAGTAGTTTCTCTCTGGCTGTCTCTCTCTCAGAATCATTAATCATGACTTTACTATCCATACCTTCCACATAAATAACCCCCACCCTTCCTCCTAGGCCCACTCCTCAAGCTCCCTTTCCTCCTTAGCTCACCTCCACCTGCCTCATTCTAGGGGAGTCCCTACCGGCTTTGGCATTTGTCCACCTGTGCTCCAGCCTCCTGGAGAACCGTGTCACCTTCGGTCCACAGATGACCCAGGCAGTGATCCAGGCAGCCAGGGAGCTGGAAGCAGAAGAAAAGACGCACTGCCACTCTCTTACCTGCTCTTTCAGGTCAGTAGAAGCTGCCTTCTCAGGAGCACAGCAAGATACCCGACCAGTCCTGAGGTTGGGTGCAGTTTCTTTACAGCTTTAATGAAACTTCAGAGTGATGAATAGCTTCCACATGTCTTATTGATGCCATGTCCACACTCGTCTATATTCACATTGTCTCTTACAAGCTGTGAATCTCACAGAGCATTTGGGATACGCATTGCATGGCGCAGTAATTAAACTCATCTCAGGCCTCCTCATTAAGGCCAGTGAGGTCTGTTATACCTTGTGTTTTCCTGGACTGCAGAGGAGTCTTTGAAAATTCATTGTTATTTGCCCTTCTGTGAAGCTGGGCAGTGATCAACACTAAGTACAAAAACAGGAACAAACTGCTGATACGAACAGCAGGGAGGAACCTCAAAAACTTTATCCTAATTGAAAGAAGCCATGTAAAACGACTACATATTCTAGGATTCCACTTACATGAAATGCTAGAAAGGGCAAAGCTATCAGCAACGAAAGGACCAGAGGTTGCCTTTGGCCAGGGTTTGGAGGAGGGGGTTGACTTCAAAGGACACAAGGAAAGCTTCTGGGATGACAGAAATATTTTATATCTGATTGCTGTGGTGATTATAAGACTGTGTACAATTTCAACATTCATCAACTATACACTTAAAATGGGTGAATTTTATTATGCATAAATTATACCTCAATAAAACCGGGGGAAAACAAAGTAGCTTTAAAGACAGCGGGAGAGGAGTAAGCATCATGGAAATCAGGAGGAGAGGGTTGGGCTCAGATGACTTTAAAGGAGGAATGGGCTGGACACCCAGACCTCTGCTTATAGGCTCTAATTTTGTGCTTTTCCTAGTTTAGCTCAGTGGGTCTCACACTGCAGGGTTTATAAGATTCACTATACTGGGTTGTATATACAAAACCATGTTTATATGGATCATTTTACGGATAATTTAAGGTAGTTTTCGAGAGTAATTTTGACTACACACAATTTTTGTCTTTCCTGTTCACTTTAGGTCCTAGCTGGCTAGAAGATGCAATTCCACTGAGTAATAGTGCCAGGATGGGACAGCTGGGTTGGATCTTAAGGTCAGGATCTAAGGCTGGGCAGCCTTTGAATGGGAAAGCTGCCCACCCTGCCCATTCGCAAGGCTCACTCCCAAAGCGAGCTGTGTTATGCTCATCATAGCTGGCTACCAAACCACTTCTGGTGTTCACGCTTTTGCTTCAAACACACAACTCCAGCCATTGTTAGCTTCAAAGAGGGAGGCATGTGCAGAGCTGGCCTCATAGTTACTTTTGTTGGTGTTAACTTCTCCTGGCATCACCTTGATCAGGGCTGTCACGTTCCCCCAATACATAAGGTAGAGGTGAACTGCCGGCAGCAATGCCATCACCGAGGCCTCACTTTTATCTCGGCAGGATTCTCCAGTGAGTACACTCATCTGCTTCCTTTTTGGTCCTCCCACTTGGCTCTGCATACCATAAAGGCAGAGATGATGTCTACTTTTCTTCTATGCCTTATTCTGACGCAAGAATTTGGAAAATTTGTGTTAAATAGGAGAGGAATGGATGACATCCCTCTAGGGCTTCAAATGAGACAGCAGATGTAAAGCATATAACCTAACACCTGACGCACAGCAGACACTCAGTATTAGTCTTTCTTTTCACTCCCCCAACCCCTCCAAATCCCTCTTCTCGGAGGCTTTTGTCTGACTCTGTCCCCTAGTGGGAGAGGTGATTCAGTGGAATCCACTGAGGGTGATCCTTCCCTGTAAGGAATGATGGGATTTGGTTGGGAAGTATATATTTCTAGAATAGTTTCAACTTGAACTAGTTTTAAGAGGGTATAGGTTCATCTATGAGGACATTTTATAGAGTGATAAGTGATGACCTCACTTCCTGGGAACATGTATAGTAAATTAGCTTGTACATTAATTAGGTGATAATTGCATTTTGGTGTGGTCTGAAACTCAATAAACACATTATTGAAAACTGATAATTATAAATTGTAACAATAATAGTAGATGTTGAGATTCACCGCTAGTATTATGGAGCCTACTCAGCACAAAGCAAAGAAAAGTTTTAAAGTGCAAATTCAGTTCTAGAAGTTAAACTTTACCATTAAAATTATTTAAATATAAATGCCTGGTGCAGATTTGATCAGGCAGTAAAGACTATTTTGGCCACTAGAGGGAGCTCATACTTTAAAAAAAATGGAGCAACCACATTGTGCCACCAACAGCCAATGTGGGTTTTTTTTTTTTTTTTTAAATACACTTCTTTCTTTATTTCTTTATTTTTGGCTGTGTTGGGTCTTCGTTGTTGCGCACGGGTTTTTTCTAGTTGCGGCGAGCGGGGTTAATCTTTGTTGCGGTGCCTGGGCTTCTCATTGTGGTGGCTTCTCTTGTTACGGAGTACAGGCTCTATGTCGCCCAGGCTCAGTAGTTGCAGCACATGGGCTTAGTTGCTCCGCGGCATGTGGGATCTTCCCGGACCAGGGCTGGAACTCGTGTTTCCTGCATTGGCAGGTGGATTCTTAACCACTGCGCCACCAGGGAGGCCTCCAATGTGGGTTTTAAAACTCGTAATGATGTTGCACTGATCTTTTTTCTTTGTTCTTTGAGGCTTCTTTCATTGCTAACGTTCCAAAAGGATGGATAAGTGACAAGAATTGTAAATCCATGTGAATATATTAGAAATGTTGTCTAGAAATGTCCAAAAGTGTAATCTCTGATGACACATAAAGTTATGGATCTAATTTACCTTCTCTTTTTTTTCCAGAACATAAACTTTTTTTTTTTTTTGCAGTACGCGGGCCTCTCACTGTTGTGGCCTCTCCCGTTGTGGAGCACAGGCTCCGGACGCGCAGGCTCAGCGGCTGTAGCTCACGGACCTAGCCGCTCTGCAGCATATGGGATCTTCCCGGACCCGGGCACGAACCCGTGTCCCCTGCATCAGCAGGCGGACTCTCAACCACTGCGCCACCAGGGAAGCCCCATAAACTACTTTTTAAAGGTACTCTCTTTTAAATACCACATTTATTCAAAAGGAAAGTTTTAGAATTATTTATTTTGTTTTCATTTTTTCACGGATGGGAGAATTGGTATCATAATTTTACCATTTCACATATGATACATGTATGAAATATGTAGTGTTTCAGGGTCATATCAGCCTCTGGAATGTTCCCTAAAACTACTTCTTTTACCGGTGCTCAGTGCCACAGGCAAGTGCAAGAGCTCGTTGTTCTGCCCTGGATGGTCATGATAGTTTTTTCTTGGCCTCCCCACCGTCACAGGCCACTCCTGTCTAGTGTCTCCTAAATGCAATTTACTTTATACATGGCTCTCAGACTAATTTTCATGAAACAAATTTTTTTATCACATCACCTTTCTGCTCAGAAACCTTTAGAAGCTCCCTACTTCAGAAACCTTTAGTAGCTCCCTACTTCTACAAAACAAAGCCACAAATTCCCACTCGGCATTCAAGATCCTATTTAATACCACCTCCTCTTCAGACCCAGCAGTCCCAGTCTGGAATATTTCTCTCCCTCTCTTTCCTAAGTTCTCATGGTACTTTTTCTCTGTACTGACCTTTATTTCATGGTTCCTTGAGAGCACGTCTGGTATCACATCCAAGAACAACTTCTTTAAAGGCATGAGTCCTTGTTCTGACCAGACAGCAAGCTTTGCCTTAGCAAATATATGAAGCTGAAGGTCTGCCTAAGAGAACCAGATTGGGGAGACATTCTGAGGCAGCATGAATAGAACCTGGTGTTCTACTGCTATGTAAAAAGCCATCTCAAACTTAGTGGCTTAAAGTGACAATTTATTATTATCTCTCAAGCTTCTGGGGGCTGACTAGACCTAGCTGGATGGTTCTTGCTTGGAGTCTCAAGTGCGTTTGCAGTCAGATGGTGGCTCAGCTGGAGTCATCTAAATGTTCAACCAGGCTGAACATCCAAGACGGCGTCCTCACTTACGTGTCTGGCCATCCAGGCTGGGACAGCTGAAATCTCTAGGGGCTCGCCAAGCATTTTGTTCTCTTCATGCGGTTCCTCCATGTGACTACATGGGACTTCCTCAAAGCATGGTGGTCTCAGGTCAGACTTCCTACATGGTAGCTGAATTTCCCCAGAATAGGCATTTCAAAAGACCCTGGTAGAAGCAGCAAGGCTTCTTGGGAAATCACACCCAGAGTTGCAGCCCAGATTCAGTGTGAGAGTGGGCTACACAGGAGCACAATACTGGGAGGTGTGGTTCAGGGGCCATCTCTGGAGACCAGCTACCTCACCTGCTAACATTTTCAATGTGGAAAATGCCTGAAGCTAGACCAATCAGAAGAACTGGAAAAGATCAGGGTAAGAAAAACTTAATTGCAAGACAAAAGGGATGGTCAGTCAGTATTGTTTAGTACATCCACAAATCCTTTTACCCTCTTCTCATCAAGAGGTGGGAGCTATGCTCCCTCCCTCTAAAACTGGGCAGGCTTTTCTGACTGTGATGCTATGTAACTTCCAAGGCAAGTTCAAAAAAGGCAGTGACGATATTTCCAACTTGCTTGCTGGAATACTTGCTCTTGTAAACTTCAGCTTCTATATAAGCAGCCTGCCTTCCTGAGGCTGCCATGTTGTGAGGAAGTCCAAACTAGTCCATGTGGGATATGGAACATACTGTCATTCATTTACTGTCATCATTTAGATGTCATATAAAGTGGGGGCTGGGAATTCCTGATGTACTTGCTCTGGAGAGATGTTTAAATTCTCAGATGCTTAACAGATGGCCATAGGAATTGGATGGGGGCACTGGAGGACATGGTTTTGTAACCCTGATGACCCTTTTAAAACGAGATTGGAGGCTGATTTAAGACTTGGGGTGGGCAAGTATAAAGTTGTAAGCAGGTAGGATACAGAATACCCATCAAATAACTTCGGACCTTCTGCTTTTTCACTCCGATTTTAGGCTAAGTGTTCAGTGTGCTGTTCTTTCCTTTAGTTCAGCTTTTGAAGCTCTTTTCTTTTTTTTTTTAAACCACTAGCACATCCCAGTGTAGCTGTACCACTTTCCTATCACATTATGTACATCACAGTGCTACATGGTTTTTTTTTGTTGTTGTTGTTTTTAATTTTTATTTATTTATTTATTTTTGGCTGTGTTGGGTCTTCGTTGCTGCATGCGGGCTTTCTCTAGTTGTGGCTCGCGGGCTCTAGGCAGGCGGGCTTCAGAAGTTGTGGCTCACAGTCTTAGTTGCTCTGCAGCATGTGGGATCTTCCCGGACCAGGGATCGAACCCATGTCCCCTGCATTGGCAGGCGGATTCTTATACGCTGCACCACCAGGGAAGCCCTCTTTTATTTCTTTAAAGGTCATTTTCACCTAAAAGTTAAAGACTTACCATGGGTCCTGTAAGTGTGAAAAGCCTGGAAGGAAATGGTTTTGGCATGTTTGGGTGAAGCTAAGTTTGGAGGGACACCAGTGCCAGGGGTCCCGAACTGATTCCTTTCATCCTTCTGCCCTGCTACCTGTGTTTCTGTAGCACAAACATTCTTGGGGAGAATAAAGTCCACTGACCTCATCCCAAGAAAATCAGTAACAAACAAACATCCAGTTATCTTTGAGAAGGAAAGAAGACGACATTGAGAGATAAAGAGCTAGAACCACCAGTCACTCTTTCAGGCTTCCCAGTGGGAACTTGATGCCTCCGATAAACAAAGGCGCTGGCAGGAAGGAGGCTAAAGGTAGAGGAGGGGGCTGGCAGGCCCCACCGAAGCAGCTGGAAGAGAAGCCTGCGCTGGGGATCTCCGGGTCTCTTTTTCAACAACCTTTGGGTCCCTCCTTCTGCAACAAGGCTCCTGGTGATGCCCTCTGGCCTGGGGGACGTAGGTGAATCTGAAGCTCCCCAGAGGGCAATGCATGCAGGTTTTTGTGCTTGTCACTGGGAAGAAGTGGGCAGCACTGGAGGCAAGCAAGGTTGAGGGTACAAGGAACCTTCTTGCCAAACCCATTCCCAGGCTTTCTAACTCTCTAGGAACAGAAGGGAGAGAATGCCTTGGCTGGTTTCCTGTAATTCAGTCAGTGGAGCCGGGGCGTCAGTGAGTGCTCACTGTGAGAAAACAAATGCACAAGAGAAAAGGACAAGAAGGAGGAAAAGCCAGCGAGGCAACTCCAAAGGGATCAGCGGGTAAGCTCAGGGGCAAACCGCTTTGGTGCAGGAAGGAAGTAAAGCACAAACAGGATCCGAGCGAGGTCACTTGTTCTGCAGGAGAGGGTGGGGGGAGGGGGAGGGGCCGTGGCGTGAATGTGCAGAATTCGGTCAGAGCTTCCAGGTCCTGGGCCGCCCTGCCTACAGCACGTTGCAGAGCAGCCACCCCTGCTCGCTGAGCACCTCCCCAAATCTGTCAAGATCATTAAAAAATTAATATCCCTCTAATCGCAAGATCGACACCAAGAGTTACTTTCCTGGGGAGCTGCCGGGGTGAAGGGGAGGTAGTGAGAGTTCCTAGGAGAACTTTTGTGATCCGCTCAGAATTTTTTTTTTATGACACAACTGCAGGTTAATTTTATTGCCAGAGTCTAATTATCAACTCAATTTTCAAAGGTAATAGCTAATATTTTATCTTTAAAAAGTATAAACAAGGTTAATACATGATTAATAGACTAATCCGCAATAAAAGCAAAAAGTAATACCTCAGTGACAATTCATATTGAAGCTGATATTTATATAGATATTTGAGTTAGAATATGATTGAAATCTACATAAAACCATTTTTCTAGGGAAATATTACTGCACACACTCAGAATATTTTCACAAATTCTTAGATGTATTCAGTGAGTTTCCTTTTTATGAAAATGCCATTCCCTGAACAGATTGTACTGATTTTCTGGAGTCATTTCTTCAGTGCACTTTTACTTTATGACCTTTCATGGTCAACTTTATGCATGGTGTTACTTTGACTGAACAGTAGATAATAAGAACTTTCTCATGGACCGTTTTGCTCAACATTTGTTTCTAGAGACAACTTTAGGACCTTTAGGGTGTGAAAGAATATCAGCCTGGCCTTATCACGTGGTCTTCCATACCAAAAGATAAATAAGTTTAGGTATTAGAGAGAAAGAAGAAAAGATAGCGTAGATCAAGAATCCAAAAAGGTCAGTAGCTCACAGTCTTTCAAAAAGTAAAGACTCCTTCACTCTTGGGTGGTATTTCCCACTGTTTTACAAAAGGGGGTAACTTTCTTTTGACTTAACTCCTTTTGTTCATGTTTTCCAGAACTCCAAATAGGCAGAATTCATTAACAAGTGGGAGTGGGGAGATAAAATGCTCAGATTAAAAAAAAAAAAAGCCTCTGCTAAGGACTTGTTCAGTGGATTCAGCTGCCCTCACCTGATAACTGCTATCTGCTCTGGCACTTTCTACTCTGGGCTGTGACAAGTCACACCAGCCATGTGAGCTCACATGTCACCTATGTGACCCTGGAAGGGAAGGTGGGGACACCTTTATAAAACAATGGGCCCAGGATGGGAAAGCAAAGGGAATGGGCAGCTGGCCAAGCTAAACAGGTAATTTTATATCCCAGGGAATTTACAGGCTGCTTCTAGGTCTAAATAAGATGCAATGAGGTGATTTCTCTGCAGGCTCCTTGCACGTGCCGCAGGGAGGGCCCAGGCTTGGGCCCACCTGTCTTAACATTTTCCTTTACATTTTTTTTTCCACCTGGTACTCTAACTTGAATTTTTTTCTGGAAACAATCACCTGGCAAGGATTAGTCCTATATATCACTCAGGGATCACTAGGCACGACTGGATTCTTACACTGGTAGAAAGGTGTCTTCTATTTATTTATTATGATTTTTATTTTATTTTATCATCATTTTTGGCCTCACCACGCGGCATGCAGGACCTTAGTTCCCTGACCAGGGATCGAACCCATGCCCCCTGCAGTGGAAACGGGGAGCCCTAACCACGGGACCGCCAGGGAAGCCCCAGAAATGGGTCTTTTAAATGGAGTGTCCTGAAATGATTCTTGGGGAATCCAGTGAACTGTTTGTGGTAGAAGCCTTTGTTGCAAAGACGATGGTCAAGGCAGTACTTTTTCAAGGTGGTAGACGTTACAACTGAAATTTAAGACAATTTAAGATCTATCTAGTTATAAAATGGAAATACGTATCTACCTCTCTCTACATGTGATATATTCATATCTGTTTAAGAAAGCTGCATAAGAGAGATGCAGTTTTAATGTGACAAATGTGACTGCATTTCCCTCTCCAATGTAATAATAAAATATTCCTCTTTCTCCCCTGCAGCTCTTCTATTTTTGACTGTGTGCTTGCAGCAGAAAGTAGTCTAAAGAAGTTGTAACTATTGCCCAGTGATTGGCTTACAAGAAGCTGAGAAGTAGAGTTCACTGTTGTGATTATTTAAGTATAACAGCTGCAACAACAAAAATGCCTATATTTGACATCATTGGAATCTCATAAAATGTGCATTTCAATTACCCAAATTCAACCATTAATGATAAGAGCTGGTAATTGTACCTTCTAGTTCTCTCAATGGCAGATTACTTAGACAGAGCTTCCAACAGGAGACTGTCCACCTGGTGCTCAACCAAGAGTGATATGTTCTAATGTTGGAGGAAAAGGTCACTTCATGTGACATACTTAGAACTTGTATGGTGGAAAGAAATTTTGAGATCTATTTTGACTCTTCATGATTTCTTCTTTTTTTTTTTTTTTTGCAGTATGTGGGCCTCTCACAGTTGTGGCCTCTTCCATTGCGGAGCACAGGCTCCGGACGCGCAGGGTCAGCGGCCATGGCTCACGGGCCCAGCTGCTCCGCAGCATGTGGGATCTTCCCGGACTGGGGCACGAACCCGTGTCCCCTGCATCGGCAGGTGGACTCTCAACCACTGCGCCACCAGGGAAGCCCCATGATTTCTTTTATACATGTATAAGATGTGTTTCCACCTGGGTACATGATGATGTTCCAGACCTGTTCTGAGTACTAGTAATAGGAATTTAGTTCCAGCAGGGCATGTTTGGATGTACTTCCAGAAATTCTACTGGTCTGAAGACTTAATGAGTCTTCTGGGAGAGACAACTGTTAACTTATATCAGAAGCCAAAGGCTCATCTCTCCATTCCCTGAGCTTGGGGAATAGGTAGCATCATTCTATCCTTAAAGCATAGGAGTACTGCTGTGATTATTCAGGTCAAAAGATGTTCTACTGACCATTTTTTGACTTAGTATTCCAGTTTCTACTCTATCCCAAAGATGCACTGGCAAGTATGGGAAGATGTATGCACAAGATTATTCACTGGATCACTATTTGTTTTTTGGAAACAACTCAAATGTTGATCAAAAGGGGACAATCAGCTATGGTTACGTCCATACGATAAAAAGAAATGAAGACTATTATCTCTATATAACCCTATGAGAAGATCTCGAGGATATATTGTCAATGAATTAAATGCTCACATGATCACTAAAACAAAACAATATGAAAATTTGAACTTATGTATTGGGGGTTGATGTCACATCCCCTCAGGGAGGAAATATTTCAAGTGACTTTAAAACATGGGAGTTAACTCTAGATCCCAAGTGGGATATATATATCCTTAGATCAGAAGCAACTGCGGAAAAAACAAAAACAAAAAAACTTCAAAATTTTCAATAATTATATTGTTGCTATTGTCATTCTGAGACTGTTGGATACGTTTTGTGGGGTAAAACAAATAAGTAATTATGTAGGTGTTGCTGGGAACCAGGATTTGGGGTATGAAAGGAGATACAGATGTGAGATAGACAAGACCAGATCAAAGCCCTATGGTCCTGAACTAGAATTTGCACTGGAAACATTAGTATCAACTTGCAATATTTCGTCTACATCTACCTGTTTATCTACCTATCATCTATCATCTGGCCATCTCTAATCTCCGAGCTTTGTTTCCCGAAGAGGCCAATGAACAACCTCTTAGGAACATGCATCCCTAACACAAAGATTAGGAACCCTGAAGGAGGAGGGCTCCTTAGAGAAATACCTGGCTCCAGGTCTGCTCAAGAGGAATCTTTAACATCTGGTCATATGTGAAAAGAATGACACTATTGACCACCTCTCTGACTGTGTCAAAGGGAGTCAGGAACTAACTTGCAGGGGCTCTCGTTTGAATATCAATAAAAATAGTAACTGAAATAAATGGAAGCACATTAACTCTGTTTAAATCTATGAGTTTATCAAAAAAAAGGAGTCCCCGGGCTTCCCTGGTGGCGCAATGGTTGAGAATCTGCCTGCCAATGCAAGGGACACGGGTTCGAGCTCTGGTCTGGGAAGATCCCACGTGCCACGGAGCAACTAGGCCCGTGAGCCACAACTACTGAGCCTGCGCGTCTGGAGCCCGTGCTCCGCAACAAGAGAGGCCGCAACAGTGAGAGGCCCGCGCACCGCGATTAAGAGTGGCCCCCGCTCATCACAACTAGGGAAAGGCCTCGCAGAGAAACGAAGACCCAACACAGCCAAAAAAGTAAACAAATAAACAAATGTGGGGTTTAAAAAAAAAAAAGGAGTCCCCTAGGAATGGCCGTCAGGGTGGCAGTAACAAATCCCAAGGACAGGTAAAGGGTTGCGTAACTGGTTAGGGGCAGCAGCGTGACCACATCAGTGACAGCCACAAAGCAGCAGAGCGGGGATGGGGTTGGGCACGGGCACAGCGGCAGCAGCATTCGGGATGCTTCCAGAGGATGCACGCCATGCTGGAACCAGGTCAGAGCACAGGAGGTGGAGCAGGGCGCTGCAGGGTTGGGGTCCAGCGGGGACTGATGGAGGCCGGCAACCACAGGACGTTCTTCTCCACGTGGTCTCGTTCCTGATGCTGTGACCCGGGAAATCAGAGTCACGAGCATTGACATCAAGGAAATTGAAGTCAGTTACCCTGAGAATCTCATATTATTGTAGAAAAATCTAAGCATAGGGCTTTATTATTAAAATCAATCAATTTTGGGACTTCCCTGGCAGTCCAGTGGTTAGGACTCTGCACTCCCACTGCAGGGGACGCGAGTTCATCCCTGGTGGGGGAACTAAGATCCCGCATGTGGCCTGGGGCGGCCCAAACAAAACAAAACAGTCAATTTTAGAAGCCAAAATATTTTCCCGCTTTTTTATTTCAGGTAGAACGTTTGTCTGAAAACTAAGATCTGCAGCCATCTTGCTGGCATTCATACGTGAGAAAGGGTTTTTGCTGTCAGCTGAAACCCTCCGCAGCCCACCCACCACTAATTCCTCTTCACTCTGGCACGCAGAGCTAAGTAAGTGACTCAGCTCGGTTTGGCTTTAAATCATGGATCCTATGGGGTGTTCGGAGAGGGTGGCTGAGCAGGGACTGGGGCTAAGATTGCTTGGCTCGCGAGCCTGATGTTTTGCCTGACTGAGGTGCTATGATTGAATTTACATGTTTTTATGACTGCAGGCTTATTTCC
The DNA here is from genome assembly GCF_003676395.1 of Aethalodelphis obliquidens. Classification (NCBI taxonomy): domain Eukaryota; kingdom Metazoa; phylum Chordata; class Mammalia; order Artiodactyla; family Delphinidae; genus Aethalodelphis; species Aethalodelphis obliquidens. The sequence goes on from NW_020837947.1 coordinate 45,234,781, forward strand.
TGGTTTTTCAGATTTAAAGAAACTATTCGAAATAATAAACTTCCTTTTTCTCTTGTGATTGAATCTATGGTGGTAATAAAAAAAATAAAGAACAGCTGTGCAGAGGGGTAACCATGACTCCAAAACTTCTAGCCAACTTTGGATAACAGCAAAGGCCTGCAATGCAAAAAGTGGAAATCTCCTTTGGAGCAGACATTCTGGTCAGCTTCCTCCCAAACCTTGCAGTATCCGCAATATTGCGGTTTGGGAGAGAGCAGTGATTCACAGGGTTTTAAGCCTGGAGACCTGGGAGCTGGGAGGAGCAATTTGGTAGAACTTCCTCTTGCTACCTGGTCTCATTTGTTGGTAAATCTGAACCCCACCATCAATCCATCTTTTCCTCTGTCCAGGTATATATGCCTTCCTGACTTCCTAATGAAAGTAAACTCTTCAACAGCAGACCTCACCTTAGACAAAAGCAGAAGAGTTGAACACTGACTAAAGGAAAATGTATAGATTCCTTACCTTCTACAGGGAGAGAGAAAGTGCAGAAAAACAAACATTTTTATTATTTAATATAAATACTCAATTTGACCTATGTTTAGTGCTGTGCCTCATTATTATGCTGGTACCTGAGTCTCAAAAACAAGGTTCTGGAATGCCATTCTGGCCTGCATGTTTGATTCTGTGAAAGGTGTTTGGTGCTTTTTCAAGCCAGGGGGTGACATGGTCAAGTGCACATGTTAGAAAAACCCAACTGGCAGCATTAAGGACTGCAGATTAAAGAGGAGGAGACCCTACAAGTGAGACCACCGCCTGCGAGGGAGTTATTTAAAGAATGACCAGAAATCTCATTTGCTAGAAAATATTAGTTATGAAGATGCCAATATTGGGATAACTAAAAGACATGGGCTAAATTCCCATGATTTTCAGACTTAACAGGACTATAGTATCTAATGTACAGCTAGAATATGAAGGGTCATCAGACAGCTATGGGTTGATTTGCTCCAGAAATTGCAATGAAGAAAGCAAGAAAGCACTGAGTGAATAGAACTTTAGAAGGAGAAGGGATACAGAATATTCCAGTTAAGACCTATGTTGTGGAAACTGCCTGTATCAGTCAGGGTTCATCCAGAGAAGCAGAACCAGTAGGATATGTATGTCTACAGAAAGAGAATTGCCTTACACAATTGTGGGAGCTGTCTAAGCAAGCCCCAAGTCCACACGATAAGCAGTTAGGAAGGGAAGGTAACTAGCCAGCTCAAGCTCAAGTTCATGGATTTCCAGCTGGCTATTCTGAGAGAAAATTATATCAAACCGTTGCCTCCACTTTTTTTTTTTTTTTTTTTTTTTTTTTTTTGCGCGGACCTCTCACTGTTGTGGCCTGTCCCGTTGCGGAGCACAGGCTCCGGACGCGCAGGCTCAGTGGCCATGGCTCACGGGCACAGCCGCTCCGCGGCACGTGGGATCTTCCCGGACCGGGACACAAACCCGTGTCCTCTGCATCGGCAGGCGGACTCTCAACCACTGCGCCACCAGGGAAGCTCTGCCTCCACTTTTGATGGGAATAAACATGAATGATAGCAACTATGGCAATTTCTTATTATTTTCAACTGTTTTTTTTAAATAAGAAAATGAATGCAAAATACCAAGTCAGGCAACCTATTAAAGATTTCAAAAGACTAAGACAATGTAAATGATGAGATATGAAATTGCTGAAAGAAAAGAGAGGAGAGAACAAAGAGAAAGGAGGAAAGAGGAGAGGAAGCTGGGGCTGGCGTCTGCTGGAGTAGACACCCAGTTAGACCTAGTGATACTGCCACCCTCAAGTGGTTTGGACCTTGTATTAAAAAGTTGCAACTATGATAAGCATTCCTTAACTTACACTGTTAAAGTAATTTATTCATTCAACAAATATTTATTAAGCCTCCGCTATCTGCCAGGCACATGGCATATATAACAGCTAGGGAAACACAAGTGAGCCAAGGAAGACCTGTTGTGGTTGATTCTCTTACCGTGTCTTTTCTCAGGCCTGGGCATAACTGAAGTAGGAATAGATACTTGAAATGTAAGACATTTTTCATCCTAGGATAAAATCAGAAGATTAACTAAAGAAAGAATAAAAATCCTATTTCTCTGATGCTTCTATGTTTTTATTTTCATAGAAGGGAGTTATGATTATTACCCCTTTCTAGACATTTCCAGTCAGACATTACATGGTTTGTCCAAAATAAAAAAAAAAAAAATTAATATAGATAGCAAACAAAAAGAAATCCAGTAAAGCTGTGATTTTCCCAATGTTAAAATCTGACCATCAATAATTTCCCTTTGCCTTCAGGAATTGAATTTGTTTAAAGGTTTCTAATTACCTTATAAGAGGCCTCGTCTTTTAAATATCTAGACTTAAGTATTTACAGATGAAATAATGTGATGTCTGGCATTTTCTTCAAAATAATCTGGAGGAGAGAAAGTATGTGAGGGTATAGATGAAATAGGATAAGCCAGGAGTTGATAATTATGAAAGTTAGGTGATGCATACATGGCATTACTTATTTTTTACATATATATATAAATTTATTTATTGATTATTTTGGGCTGCTTTTTTTGGCTCTTTGCTGCTGTGCGTGGCTTTCTCTAGTTGCGGCGAGCAGGGGCTACTCTTCGTTGCGGTGCGCGGGCTTCTTATTGCTGTGGCTTCTCTTGTCGCGGAGCATGGGCTCTAGGCGCACGGTCTTCAGTAGTTGTGGCATGTGGGCTCAGTAGTTGTGGCTTGCGGCCTCTTGAGTGCAGGCTCAGTAGTTGTGGTGCACGGGCTTAGTTGCTCCATGGCATGTGGGATCTTCCCGGACCAGGGCTCGAACCTGTGCCCCCTACATTGGCAGGCAGATTCTTAACCACTGTGCCACCAGGGAAGCCCTGGCATTACTTATACTATTGATATTTTGTCTACTTTATATATATCTGGAACTTTCTATAATAAAACACTTTTTAAACTATCATATGACATATAGAAGAATCTAATATATCTAATATATGTATGTATGGCACATAATATATCTAACATAAAATATGTAAAATATTACATGACTTTCTTGAGTGCTTAGAATCAGAATGACAGATGAATTCAATCCACAGAATAAGAATTCTGCCACAACAATCCTTCAACAGTGTTTTCAACCCTCTGAGTGAAATGCCAGTGCGATTTTATGAGTCAAATCAATGGACTTTATAAAAATATTTTATGTGTAATAGCCTTGAGGGTGATGTTCTTGAAAAAAATTAGATAACTAAGAGAGAGAAAGAAAAGAAAAACCTATAACGTCTCAGTCGTTTAACTAATTTGGGAGGAAAATAAACAAGTGTTTTTAGAGCCAACTTGAACATTTGGTGTCCGTGGAGAAATGAAAACACTCTGTGAATTGAGACTGTAGATACAAGACAAACAATACTACTTACGGAATGGGGAAGTGGGGCTGAGCGGTCAAGTGGCTGTGCTGTAAGGGCTCTCACCCGGTGCGCGCACAGGCCATATGTTTAATCCAAGTGTTTATGTCAAGTGACTCCATAAACACAGAGTATATGAAGAACTGGGGCTTATGAGAGTGTCTATGCAATAACAAATACCTGATGGAAAGTTTAAATTGTAATCGATTTTGTTGTTTGGGAGCATCTGGACTTGGGGTACTTTGTGGTGCTTCTGCTACTGGTGTTTACTGGATGCTTACGCTTCTCCAGGCCCCGATTTGGGAGCTGGAAAACCCAGAAACAATGTAAGCAAGTTCTCGCCTTCATGAATCTCATATTCTAATGGAAAGAGTCAGACAGTAAACATAACAAAAGTTAGAGATGTATGTGTTGAGGAACAAAATAAAGCAGGATGGAGCAGGGAGTACAGGAGTTGCAGGGGAGGACATTGTTGTTTTTGTAAAGAGAGCTCAGAAAAGGGCTCAGTGGAGAAGAGACCTGTGAGCAGGCAGACCTCCGGGGAAAGGATTCCAGGTGGAGAACAGTGAGTCCAAGGCCCTGAGGTAACAGCATCCCTGAGGTGCTAGAGAACAGCAAGAGGGCCGTGGGTCTGGATGGGGCTGAGAAGGGGCAAGGGATGGAAGGTGGGCGGGGAGGGGCTCAGACCACGAAACAGGTCTGACAGGGTCTCTCCGGCCCCACCGGGATCTAGAGTGGTCACAGGTGGGTCGAAAATGGTGTACCATAGTTTGTTAAACAGTCACCTAGAGGTGTTTAAGTTTTTCTAATCTTTTGCTGGAAACATAGTGCTGCAATGACTATCGATGTGTTGACATCACTTTGCACATGAATTGAATATTTGATCAACAATTCAGAGGCAAGGAAGAATCATATTTGAGATTCTGTTCAAGCTCTATGTTTTGCTGAGACATCATAAACTTTTGAATTCTAACTATGTAGCACACTCTAGCATTTTTCTTTCTTCTTCTGCATATGTATACCTCATAGAACTAATTGTTTAAATCCTAAAATAGCTTTGATAGATACAAACAAGTTGAACGTCCGTGGCATCTTTCTCTTTATCCAATTTTTTGGTGAGGACATGCGGTGAAGCTCAGCATAAAATTAACGAAGAAAGAAAAGAAGAGAAAACACAAAGCCATGACTCCGTGACTCCAAGACATTTCGAGTTGAGCAGCTCTTCTGGGACAGATCAACTAATGGAGCTTTCTGAGTGTTACTTTGCAGATTTAAGACAATAGAAGCACGTGAAAACAATTACACAGGAAAAAAATCAAGAAAAGTTAAAAGAATTTTTAGGATAACAAAATGCAGCAAAAACACAACTTTAGAAACGTCTTTGAAATTCAAACTAGATTTCTTGAGTTATTTTGGAGTGGCTGAGGGCCGATGGGAAGAATCACACATCTCAGACGCAAATCCCCCCTCCAATTCTGTTGCTGGTTTGTAATAGATAGTTTGTGTGTGTGTGTGATTTGTATGTGTGTGTTTGTAAAATACAATGTTCGAAATGTTATAAATGTTATATAATGTTATAAATGTTATAAAATACAGTGTTCGAAAAAAAAAATCAGGCCAACCATTTATAAACAAATTTTCCCAAGTTCCAAGAACTTTCTGACAAAATATGTCATCTCAGAATCTCAAAGACCAAGCTAATTAGCTGAAGGCTGACCTCAGAGGTTACTCATTAGGCCAAGTGTTTCCAATGCGCATTGCAAGGTGATGGAAATAGATGTCTGAGCACCCAGTGTTCTGCACTCCTCTGGGTGTTCACCCCTTAGCAGGCTCCTCAAAAATGCAACCGTAGCAGAGGAAACCTCTCATTTGAGGGTCACTTACTGACCTTTCTCCAGTCTCAGGCCATGCACAGTAAAGGGGTGAGATAGACTGTGCAGTTTCACCTGGAAGAAAAATTCTCCTGGAAGCGGCACTTGCTCTCCCTGCCTTCAGGTGAATAAACGTGGTCCAGTGAGCTCACACCCCCCTGCTGACCTTGGGCCTTCATTGTGAGCCATGGCGACGCGTATTAGGGGAGCCCAGGGCACACAGTGCCTCAGCTCAGGCTGAGGATGGGAGCCTCTTTGCAGGTGAGCACACACTCATCAGTCACTTCCTGGCACCCCTGGACTGGGACCCTTTCCCTGGATAGAGACAAAATAGATTCCTACCTTCTTCCTGCTCCCCTTTAAAGTTTTTTCTACCTTCACTTTGTATTTCTGTGACCTCTAACTCCAGCCCTCTCCAGTCTGATACACTGGGCCACATACCAGCTTTGTAATCAAATAGATTAAATCTAACCTGATTCTGCCACCGAAACCCTGAGCAGATTATGGCATTGCTTAGAAGGGTTAGTTCCTATCGCCTCTCCTCCCACCCTAAACCAAAAGAAGTTCATGTTATTGCAAAAAAAAGAAAAAGACCTAAAGCTTACATAGTCATAAAGACAGTCCAAAATGATATATGAGGCACTCATATAGAGGTTACCTATTAGAGGGGTGTAGGCACTGGGCAATTTGGGGACAAAGATAGGAAGGATACTCCTTGTTGCATATATTTTTGAACTTCTAGTTTTTGAACCATTCAATAAAAATATAATACAAAAATAAATAAGAAATATATCTGCAGGAAAAAAATTACTTCTTGCTAAGTAAATCTGACTTTACCATAGAGAAAATATTATAATAGGTTTATTTTGTTTAATGTAGGTTAATTTCGACAAATCAGTTTTCCTTTTTACTGAAATGGCCATAAATATGAATTGTATCCTATCTGCATTATAGAATAAAGCAATAAACAAGGAACTGTATCCCTTCAATTATCCTTTCTTATTCCATCCAATGTGTAATAAAAATTTCTTGAGTAAACTGTGAACATTTATGAAGCACTTTAATGTTTGCAAAGTCCTTCACACGCTCTATCTAATTACAATCTTCACAGAAGCAGCCGGGCACAATTCTTCACTTCCCAGCTGAGGAAATGAGTTCTGACTTGTTCAAGGCCACAGAGCCAACCAGTGGCAGAATTGGGATTTGAATCCAGTTCTCCTGGCTCTGAATGGTGCCATAATGTTTCCTCTGATTTCAGGGCAGAATTCATACATGGAAAGTTTAAATTCAGCTTGAGAGACTAGAAAAAGAAAAGAAAAACTTAAATAGCTACTCTATGGACAACGCCATCATAATTCGAACATGCTGTATTTTACACTTTATTGTTTCCATTTCTCTACCCTTAGGTCTCCAGTGTGTGGCCCAGGAATGCTTGACACCATCTCAGAATCCAAAGTGGACATATTTATAGTGTGTCCCGACTTTGAAAGGAGTTAAGAGCAGAGAGCTGAAAATAGTTGGTCTGGATGGGAAATGAAAATCAAATGTTCTCTTACTCTGAAGGGCGTGATGAACGAAGATTCATAATGTAAGACGCTATGTAGCACTCTGAGAAAAGATGATGCCTACATATTTAGCTTAATTTAAGGGAAGATGGTGAGTTGGATTTTTATGTGTATAACATACTATGAAAAAATGTGAAGAAAGGAGAATTTCACTGATGTTGAAATTTATGGTCTTTTTTTTTTTTTCACTCCCACAAGCAATTCTCTTTTTGGCAGAAACTGGAGAAAGCTTAACATTTATTTATATCGTTTAACTGTTCCATTTTGTCTTGTCATCATCTTTTGGTTGAATACAACTGAGTTTTTAAATGAGAAAGTCTTGTTAAACAATCTAACTGCAGGGATCAAACAGACACACACACACACACACACACACACACACACACACACACACACACA
>NW_020837947.1:45242048-45369322 GCF_003676395.1 Aethalodelphis obliquidens
CACACACACACACACACACACACACACACACACACACACACACACACGAGCTATCATTCCATAGTGTATTTGTTTAAGGATTTTAGAATCAGAAGGCCTTCCTCAAGCTCTGACCTGATAATTCCTACCTGTGAGACTTTGAGCAACTAACTCAAACTCTCTGAAGACTCATTTCCTACCTTAGAATTATACGACAATCAAGCAAGATAATGAATTTAAAGCAAAAGTATACTTCTTGAAATATAACACCGGTTTGTTCATGCATCCATTCAACTAATACTAATCAGGCTCTATCTTGTGCAGGCCATGAACCCAGCACTGGAGATACAGCAGTGAACAAAACAGCAACCCTGGCCCCAGGAATTTTACGTTCTCTGAGGGGAGACAGGAAATAACAAATAAGGTGAAATTTTAGAGTGTCCAAGAATGCTATTGAAAAAAATAATGGGGATAGAGGAGAGAATATTAGGGGTACAATTTTAAGTAAATTGATTGGGGAAGGCTATGCTAAGAAAGAATGGGTTTACTAAATATTAGTTATTATTATAATTGTGGCGTATTATTCCATATTCACTTATCCCATTTGCAGGTCTTTGTGAGTAGGCGGATGAATCTGACACTATTAATGGCAAACATAGAAGATAATCATACACTCATGTGCTCATCCTGCTTCTCTAAAAATAATTTAATATCCTAGAATTGTTTCATGGCCCCCCTGCCATTAAACACTTGTTTTACATGAAATTTTATAATACATCTAGTGTCAAGGTTATAATAATGTATGATCAAAGCTAGCCTGAACTTGTTAAAATAACTGTATAGAGTAGATCTATGCCTTTAAAAAAAAATGTGTTTTCTGCAGTGTGGAGTGTCCATTTTGATTCTCCTTGACTTGTCAAAGTCACTTGCTCCCAGTCGGAGGCTCTCTTTGAAGCAATTGTCACATCTGGTGAAAACAGGCCCCTGTACCCCGTGTCAAAACATAGGGAATCGACATTTTATGGCTTTGCAGAAAATAGAGTCCTTATCTAGATCCCATTTACTATGATGATCCGACTTAGCTTTTCCCTTTATTTCTTACTTTCTTATATTTTTCTTTCTACCTTTCCCCTTCTTTGTTACCTTTCTTCTCTCAGATTCCTGCTTTTTCTCCTCTCTTCTTTCTTTTTTTAGCACTCTTCTCACTGTGAGCTTTTTTAAGACTAGGAGGCAGTCTTCCACCAAGTGAGAACATCTCAGACTAGGAATCTCCCCACTTCCTGGGCCCCCTTTACCCTGGGCAGCTTGAGTCATCTGAAAGCTTTGGCCAAATCTCTCATAACAGGGAAGAGCCACACGAGCTGTGTGGCCCCAGGTAACTCAACCTCTGAGTGTCAGTTTCTTCAACAAACACAACTTATACTTTCTGGTTAAAGCTTGTTTTATAAGTTAGAAATAATATTTGAAAAGTGCTTCGCCCCTTGGCATTGCAATACAACTGCTGAGTGATGTACATGAAAGAAGTTTGAAAGGATTGTGGTCAACTCATTTCACATTCCCATAAATACATGAAGAATCTTTTTTAAGTACTTGGCATACTGTAGGCACTAAATAATAAGAATTATTATTACCTTACTTGGCACCATTTTTCTCTTTGAGCCTGGTTCTTCCTTTCTGTCCTATCTGGTGTGTCTGTTCTTCTCCATCTAAGATGGGCTTTATTTTTCTCAGTTTCTTTGCATTCCTGAAGCAGCAGGTCCTTTCTTTCTGAGTCTAAAGACCCTGGCTTAGGCCTGGGCACGTGTCAGCTGAGCATTCTCTTTCATAGCGAGGCGTTGGCAGTGCCAGGGCAGGAATGGGGGCTTCTTGACTGTGGAAGTGGGGTCCTTCCCTCACTGCGCCATATGGCCTCTGAGGGCCGCATTTGATTTTCATTTAATTGAAATTCTTGTAGTAGATCGTGACAATAGCATTAGCAGTAAACAACTCTTTTAATTGTCAGAATAATCCTTGTCTGTTTTTGTGCAGATGTTGTCTTGCGCCCAGGGCAGCTGTGAGTATGTGAATGCCTCATCAGTGACTGTGGACACCGCCCAAATGGCAATCAGCACAGAAACCTTATAAAATTACCAACAGATTACTGCTTCTGTCTGCCAGCACTTTCAATGCCAGCCAGCCTGGGGGCTTGTTTTGTTTTGGGTTTTTTTGGTTTTGTTTTTTTTTCTACTGGCATACGTTGTGATTTAGAGTGAGTCTTTGTGGACTGAATGAAAATATAGGCTCACACCCAGTTAACAAGCTTTGACAAATCAGAAGGCACATACATGGCATATGGGCAAGAATGAATAACAACCTAGAAAACTAGGGATCTTCTTCTCCTTTCCCTTCCCTTCCCTTAGTAATCCAGGACAAATTTAATAAAACTCTGTCTTACCCCTGTCATACGCTCTATGTTGTGAGGAATACCACAGAAGTAAGTGACACTTCCTGTCCTTCAAGGGCAAATATAAGAAGGTTGAATCACAATGACTGTGGTTTGAATCATTTACCAGGATAGAAAAAAATTAAGCTGAAAGTGTCTATTCACATGTGCTTCTATCTCTTTTGATATCCAGAGGATGTGAGTGACATAACATCTGAGTTAGATACATTTCCCCCAATGCAAAAGTGATCGCCTTATCTTATTCTTGCTTGGGCTACACACTCTCCCAATTCCCCCCAATTCCTGCAGCTCTCCCTGAGTGACTTCTCTTTTCTATATTTTATAGGATCTCCGAAGAATCCCTGCTTCTGTGAGACCACCTGAACCATGACCCCATAAAATTAAAATGGTGAGATGGAAAACCATGTAGAGCATCACGATACACCACGGCACCTGGCGGTTGATTGGAGCTTTGTGCTGCCAAAGGGGTCCAGGCCTGGGCTTCTGCCATGTGATTCCCTGCCCACCTTCTACCCAGAGGGGACTGCTAATTTTTTTAAATAGGTTTGACACTGCTGCTATCCAAACAGTTATACACTATTTTCTCTACTCTGTTCAATCTTCTTCTTGTGGGTACATTTTTCAATTGTTTCCAAAAAATTCAGTCCCCTGTGAAGCATGAGTTTGTAAAGATTTTGATCAGGTTTGTTATCTCTACTGATTTTAACTGAACAATGTGTCCTGATATATTATGTGAATTAGCAGGTCAAATTTTATTTCAATACTATAGAGTTTGGAAAGAGCCCTAGAAGCCAATAAGAAACCAAGCTTCTCAAGAACCTGGGCAGGTACTTTCACTTCTATTTTCTTATCTGTTACCAGGGTACCACTCTGGCCATACAGGTCTGCATCATACAATTCAAGGAGACCATTCACATCATGACTGAGCAGCAAGACAGTCTGTCTATAACAGGAGGAGGGGTGAGCAAATAAACTGGTCTTTAAAATCACTTTGAGCTAAAACTTAATCATTATGACAATGTGGTATTCCAGCTTTTCTCTAGATTTTCTTCATGTTTGCTTTCTTTTTTCGGTACGCGGGCCTCTCACTGTTGTGGCCTCTCCTGTTGCGGAGCACAGGCTCCGGACGTACAGGCTCAGCGGCGATGGCTCACGGGCCCAGCCGCTCCGTGGCATGTGGGATCCTCCCGGACTGGGGCACGAACCTGTGTCTCCTGAATCGGCAGGTGGACTCTCAACCACTGTGCCACCAGGGAAGCCCCATGTTTGCTTTTTAAAATATCATTTTTTACCAGTGCTTTTAAACATATGTTCTGGACTAAATTTGGTTTAGAAAATAGTTTTAAATTTTGTAATATTTTGTGTAAAAAAATGAAATAGTAAATATTAAAAAAAATTAATGTCTTAAAACTTTACAAACTCCACAAAAACCAAAATTCTGTAATAAAAATAGCATGCCACAGAGATCATCTATACAATGATTTAAACTGAGATTGCTAACAAATTAAGTGGATTATTAGATGTCAAATACTGTTGCTTTCCACTGTAATTCAAATGGAATATTCCTAGGCCTTAAACATCACCATGAACACTGTGCTCTAAAGCCAACCTCCCTATCCTTATCATTGGTCTTGGAACCCAACCAAGGGAGTTTAGTTACTGAATTGCTAACAAAACTCCCTTGATGAAATGATTCTCCCCGTTAAATGGTCCTAACAGTGTTAGAATCCAGCTCTTTTCCTGTAGGTAGTAGTATGTTTATGTTAAATCACTGTACTCTACATCCAATCAAAAGGATGCAGGGAAGCTTCAAAGTTTATTAATACCATGATGACTAAAATCAAGTAGCTTTGCTTTGTAATTTCCAGCTCAGCAGTATCTTACAGTGCAATGTGGCAGGAAGTCTACAAACTGGAAGCCTAGCCACTCCTGCTATAAATTAAACCTGTTTCCTTATTGTTATAAACAAAATGCTTAATTATCACTCTGCTTTTTCACCATCCTTTCATAGTATTCAAGACTCTTTGGTCTTCTTATTTTTTTCACCTCTAGAAAAGGACATTTTTTTAAAACTTCCGCCATTTTAAGGGCTTGCCTAGAAACCAAACCTGACTTTAAAACTGGGTAGAGAATTCCCCATGATATCTGAGCACTTGCTCTGTACCAGGCACTGGTTGTAATATTGTACTTTTACATATTTTATTACCTCATTTAATCCTCACAACAACCCTAAGAGGTAATTCCATTATTCTCATTTTACAGGTGAGGAACCTGAGGCCCGGAGAGGTTAGTAGGTTACCCAAGGTCATGCCATTAGAATTCAACAGAGCAGAACATGTGCTCTTACCCACTGGTCCCCACTCCTATCCCCAATTTGAGCTTACTTGTTTGGTAGCCAAATTTCTAAACACTGATGATGCATGTAACTTAATTGCCTTCAGAACATTCTCCTGGTAAGCAGTGTTATTGCAAGTCTAAAAGCAGGCTTGTTAACACACTCATCATCAGAGAAAGAAATGATGCTCTAAACGTTCCTAGCCTGGCACCAGCTCCTCCCAGACTGCTCCCACCCTGTTTTTTTGTTTGATTGTCTGTTTTGCAAACGGTGCCCTTGATATTCCTTTTTCATGTTGAATACTTTGAATTTCACTTTAACTCTGAGATGTCTGTGCAGCATTTTAAAAGGAACTAAAAACATAGAGATTGCGTAGAAAATGTTAGACTAGAATTGGTAGTTGAAAAGTAAAACAAAAATCGATAAAATTACAAATATAAAAATAATACAGTATTCTGAATTTTTCAAAAGATAGGCTAAAAGACTTCCTTAGAAACAATTTTCTACATGTCATTCTCACTCAACCACTACATGGTATAAATGTGTATTTTCAGATAATTGGGCAAAGCTAATAACTTCAAAGCGATAGAAGTCTAAACAAACTGAAACCGCAGTTTGAAGGCTAAAACCATATTTGCAATAAGTGTAAATGTTAGTGCTTAAACTGCCCAGGAGCGTCCTTGGCCTTTGAATTGAGATACAGTGCACACTAGTGGCCTCTTTGTGTCACTGGTGACCTTTCCTGGACCCCCTTGCACCTCAGCTCTTGAATGGGTTTCCACTCAAGTGTCATAGATGTTCTTGCAAAGGCCACTGGAGATAATGGCTTTTATCACAGCGAATCTCTTCCCAAGACGTGTAGTATTCGGGATGAAAAGAATGTTCCTGGCTAATTTATGTTGCTCAGAAAACTGAAACAGGTAAAGGAATCACCTTTAAAAATCACCACCACACTGTAATATAATCAGGAACTGGGTAAACTCAACAATAGAAGGAAGTCGAATAGGCTGACCTTTCCCAAGTTGTTTTTAAACTGACATGTGAGTGGAAATTACTGGTGTGGTTTTGTTGCAGCTTCTGTTTTCCTAAGGAATTTGGAATTTGAGCAGGGAAGTAGTCTTGTTCTTTGGACATAGAACAAGAAAGAATACACCTATAAACAAGAAGTATTATTTATCTCTTACTATTGACCTGCACAGTTCTACACAGTGGTAGAGCTTGAGGGGAACAAGGTTTCAAAAGAAGTATTGGAATACACTGAGTTAATAAAGGGTCTCTTCTCTCAAGAAGTTTTTACAGTTTAACTCAAAATTTTTGCATTTTAAACATGTTTGGAAGTATTTAATTTTCTTGCATCGTCATTTGTCATTTTAAAAGTTACATCTGTAGGGCTTCCCTTGTGGCACAGTGGTGAAGAATCCACCTGCCAATGGAGGGGACATGGGTTTGAGCCCTGGTCCGGGAAGATCTCACATGCCACGGAGCAACTAAGCCCGTGCGCCACAACTACTGAGCCTGCGCTCCAGAGCCCGCGAGCCACAACTACTGAGCCCATGTGCCACAACTACTGAAGTCCGTGCACCTAGAGCCCGTGTTCCACAGCAAGAGAAGCCACCACAATGAGAAGCACACGCACCGCAGCAAAGATTAGCCCCCACTCGCCACAGCTAGAGTAAAGCCCACGCACAGCAACTAAGACCCAACACAGCCAAAAATAAGTAAGTAAATAATTCAATAATTTTTTTTTTTTTTCGGTACACGGGCCTCTCACTGTTGTGGCCTCTCCCGTTGCAGAGCACAGGCTCCGGATGCGCAAGCTCAGCGGCCATGGCTCACGGGCCCAGCCGCTCTGCGGCATGTGGGATCTTGCCGGACCGGGACATGAACCCGTGTCCCCTGCATCGGCAGGCGGACTCTCAACCACTGCACCACAAGGGAAGCCCAATAAGTTTTTTTAAAAAAATAAAAGTTACGTCTGTAGTGTCTACATAAACTGTGATTCCTGGGTTTTCTAACGTGGTACCCAAATACTGTGTATGTTGTATACTGTGTTGTCTTTTCATGTAAATATATTATTAACAAATTACCAAAAAGTAGGGGACATTGTTAAACCATTTGTTTTTAGTTTAAAAGATATGGTTTTTAGTTTAAAAAATATGGTCACTCTAACCATGCGTCAGTGTTCTAAGTGGACTTATCCAATTTACATTATCAGTCACATAGTAATACCCCCAAATAAAACAGTGGCAATACATTTCTAACAACCAACAGTAGAAGCAGAACCCCACGGTCCGTCATTCCTTGGATTGTACCTTTATCCAGAATCGTCCTGTGTTTGAAATCTTTGACTTCAAACCACGAATCAAATTGTCTTCTACTTGTCTAACTTCACCACCCTTACTCCCATTCTGGGTCCTCTCCACACTGCTCACTTCTCATTGTCTCCCATTTCTTCTGAATTCCTGTCCAGGATTGCAGGGTCCATCGCTTTTACATCTCTCACACCAGAGTCCTTCCATATTCTCTTGTCCTTCTCCCACACCTGTCTCATCCATCTTCAATCCTGGATCAGTTCATTATCTGTTTTCTCTGTATCTGAGTCAGCAGAGAAAAATCTCATCACTGTGTTGATGGCAGGATTGCAAGCTCAGGTCTTTTTTTGACCTGGCTCATCTACTTGTTCTTGCTTGTCTTACTCATTTCCTATGGAAATGCTGCCAAAATTTTTCATTCTCTCTAAGCCTTCCCTCTTACCCTGAAAAATTCATATTCAAGAGATGACCTTGCCTCTTCTTTCACATAAAAAATAGAAACCATCAGCATTGACCCCTCTCAATTTCTTCTTACTGCAGCCTACCAATATTTTCAGGCCGCCTTTTCACTCTTCAAGCCTTAGCATAAAAGCCACCCTGGATCATTCTCTCTCAGTGCAGGTCGTCAGTTCTGTTTTCTGAGCTTCAATCACATAATGAATATAATCACTGTCAAAATGATAGATTTTTTAGGAATAGATTTTAAATTTCCTGCTCTCCACTAAATATATCTGATGAAATAAAAATCATACTTTAAGGAAAGACAAGAAAAATTTAAACATGAAATTCTTTTCTCTGCCCATTTGGACCTCCTCCCTCCCTTCTGGTATGCACTGTGCATCTGCATTATGATAAACCAGACCTTCCCAATGGCAGAGATACCTGCTCAAGCATAAAGATCAATTTTTCTTCTTCTGGCACCAGCCATGTCACTCTTTAAAAGGTAACCTTCCTTTCTCAATCCTGTGAGGGGTTACGATGACCCACTAGTTGCCTCAAACATGCATGTCTTTGGTGAATTTTATATACAATGCCAATATATCATTTCCCTTAAAGTTAGTGACTGATGCAGAACAGACTGGGTCAGATGACCTGGGGAGATACTGGGCCTCACCTAATGGAATTCTTAGCTTAAATTCTTATTTATGTCCTTATTAATGTTACTTGCTATATTGCTTGTATTCTGCCTATTTTACAAGATTATTGTTTCTTGCACTACCAAATGTGTGACTGAGCTTCTGATAAAATTAATCATGATTAGGTGACTTGAAATGATTGAGCAAATATATAGTTCTATGAGATCAATGATCATGATAGTAAAACTCGAGATATGGGAAGAGGCAACAAACAGGAAACATCTCCTGAACCATAACACACTAGTAAGACAGTCGGTCCAGAGGCTTTTGGCTGCTGTTAACAGGGCCAAGTCCAGTAATAGCACATTGAGTTACCTATCAATGAACTCCTCACCTGACGTGGGAACGAGCATTCCTAGCATCTCATGAAATGCCTCCCAAACTTGGATGAAATTAAGACTGAAGGGCTTCCCTGGTGGTGCAGTGGTTGAGAGTCCGCCTGCTGATGCAGGGGACACGGGTTCGTGTCCCGGTCCGGGAGCATCCCACATGCCGCGGAGTGGCTGGGCCCGTGAGCCATGGCCACTGAGCTTGTGCGTCCGGAGCCTGTGCTCCGCAACGGGAGAGGCCACAACGGTGAGAGGCGTGCGTACCACCAAAAAAAAATTAATATTAATATTAGCAAGCACACTTTCTGATTTATGCCTGAGATATATATATATTAGATTTATATTAGACTTATTAATAATAGTAAGAATATTTGTATGCTTGCTATTATTAATTTATTATATGTATATAAATTAATATATTGACTACATATGTATTACTTGTAAATATACTTTTGATAACAAAATCGGTAGGCAGGACAGTAAGAAATTAGGGAGGACGTATGCTTTATGAGCAACTAGTTGTAATGAGCCTTCTTGATCTAAACCAAAAAATATCAAAACTTTTTATTTTCTCAATAAATGTTTATTCTGTGTTTTAAGATATGGCAGAAATGTTTCAAAAGAGCTAGTCTTCATTTGCTGTTACTATGACTATATTTTTTACTAACTGTACTAAATACTTCTTTGTCCACTAAACATTCATAAGCATGAAAAATCAGAGTGGTTCAAGATGGCAGAGTAGAAGGACGTGTGCTCACTCCCTCTTGCGAGAGCACTGGAATCACAACTAACTGCTAAACAATCATCAAAAGGAAGACACTGAAACTCACCAGAAAAGACACCCCACATCCAAAGACAAAGGAGAAGCTGCAATGAGATGGTAGGAGGGGTGCAATCACAATAAAATTAAATCCCATAACTGCTGGGTGGGTGACTCACAAATTGGAGAACAACTACACCACAGAAGTCCACCCACTGGACTGAAGGTTCTGAGCCCCACATAAGGCTTCCCAACCTGGGGGGTCCGGCAACAGGAGGAGGAATTTCCAGAGAATCAGACTGTGAAGGCTAGCAGGGTTTGGTTGCAGGATTTGATAGGACTGGGAGAAACAGAGACTCCACTCTTGGAGGGCACACACAAAGTAGTGTGTGCACCAACCCAGGGGGAAGGAGCAATGACGCCATAAGAGACTGAACCAGACCTACCTGCTAGTGTTGGAAGGTTTCCTGCAGAAGTGGGGTGGGGTGGGGCAGCTGTGGCTCACCACAGGGACAAGGACACTGGCAGCAGAAGTTCTGGGAAATACTCCTTGGCCTGAGCCCTCCTGGAGTCCACCATTAGCTCCACCAAAGAGCTTCTAGGGTTGAGTGCTGGGTCACCTCAGGCCAAACAACCAACAGGGAGTGAACTCAGCCCCACCCATCAGGAGACAAGCAGATTAAAGGGTTTTTTTAAATTAATTAATTTACTTATTATTTATTTTTGCCTGTGTTGCTGTGCGCAGGCTTTCTTTAGTTGTGGCGAGCAGGGGCTACTCTTTGTTGCGGTGTGCGGACTTCACGTTGTGGTGGCTTCTCTTGTTTTGGAGCACGGGCTCTAAGCGAGCAGACTCAGTAGTTGTGGCTTGTGGGCTCTAGAGCACAGGCTCAGTAGTTGTGGAGCACAGGCTTAGTTGCTCCGTGGCATGTGGGATCAGAGCAGGGATCAAACCCATGTCCTCTGCATTGGCAGGCAGATTCTTAACCTCTGTGCCACCAGGGAAGTCCATAGATTAAAGTTTTACTGAGCTGTGCCCACCAGAGCAACACCCAGCTCTACACATCACTAGTCCCTCCCATCAGGAAGCTTGCATAAGCCTCTTAGATAGCCTCATCCACCAGAGGGCAGACATCAGAAGCAAGAAGAACTACAATCCTGTAGCCTGTGGAATGAAAACCACATTTACAGAAAGATAGACAAAATGAAAAGGCAGAGGACTATGTACCAGATTAAGGAACAAGATAAAACTCCATAAAAACAATTAAATGAAGTGGAGATAGGCAACCTTCCAGAAAAAGAATTCAGAATAATGGTAGTGAAGATGACCCAGGACCTCGGAAAAAGAATGGAGGCAAAGATCGAGAAGATGCAAGACATGTTTAACAGAGATCTAGAAGAATTAAAGAACAAACAAACAGAGATGAATAATACAATAACTGAAATGAAAAATACACTAGAAGGAATCAATAACAGAATAACTGAGGAAGAATGGATAAGTGACCTGGAAGACAGAATGGTGGAATTCACTGCCACAGAAGAGAATAAAGAAAAAAGAATGAGAATAAATGAAGACAGCCTAAGAGACCTCTGTGACAACATTAAACACACCAACATTCACATTATAGGGGTCTCAGAAGGAGAAGACAGAGAGAGAAAGGGTCTGAGAAAATACTTGAAGAGATTATAGTTGAAAACTTCCCTAACATGGGAAAGGAAATAGCCACCCAAGTCCGGGAAGTGCAGAGAGTCCCACTCAGGATAAACCCAGAGAAGAAACATACCAAGACACATAGTAATCAAATTGACAAAAATTAAAGGCAAAGAAAAGTTATTAAAAGCAACAAGGGAAAAATGACAAATAATATACAGGGGAACTCCCATAAGGTTAACAGCTGATTCTCAGCAGAAACTCTACAAGCCAGGAGGGAGTGGCATGATATATTTAAAGTGATGAAAGGGAAGAACCTACAACCAAGATTACTCTACTCAGCAAGGATCTCATTCAGATTTGATGGAGAAATCAAAAGCTTTACAGACAAGCAAAAGCTAAGAGAATTCAGCATCACCAAACCAGCTTTACAACAAATGCTAAAGGAACTTCTCTAAGTGGGAAACACAAGAGAAGAAAAAGACATACAAAGACAAAACCAAAACAATTAAGGAAATTGTAACAGGAACATACATATTGATAATTACCTTAAATGTGAATGGATTAAACACTCCAACCAAAAGACACAGGTTTGCTGAATGGATATAAAAACAAGACCCATATATATGCTGTCTACAAGAGACCCACTTCAGATCAAGGGACACATATAGACTGAAAGTGAGGGGATGGAAAAAGATATTCCATGCAAATGGAAATCAAAAGAAAGCTGCAGTAGCAATACTCATATCAGATAAAATAGACTTTAAAATAAAGAATGTTACAAGAGACAAGGAAAGACACCACATAATGATCAAGGGATCAACCCAAGAAGAAGATATAACAATTATAAATATGTATGCAACCAACATAGAAGCACCTCAATACAAAAGGCAAATGCTAACAGCTATAAAAGAGGAAATAGTAACACAATAATAGTGGGGGACTTTAACACCTCACCTACACCAATGGACAGATTATCCAGATGGAAAATTAATAAGGAAACACAAGCTTTAAATGACACATTAAATAAGATGGACTTAACTGATATTTATAGGACATTCCATTCAAAAACAGCAGGTTACACTTTTTTCTCAAGTGCACATGGAACATTCTCCAGGATAGATCACATCTTGGATCACAAATCAAGCCTTGGTAAATTTCAGAAAATTGAAATCATATCAAGCATCTTTTCCGACCACAACACTATGATATTAGAAATAAATGACAGGGGAAAAAAACCTAAAAAACATAAACACATGGAGGCTAAACAATACATTACTAAATAATCAAAAGATCACTGAAGAAATCAAAGAGGAAATAAAAAAATACCTAGAGACACACGACAACAAAAGCATGACAATCCAAAACCTATGGTATACAGCTAAAGCAGTTTGAAGAGGGAATTTTATAGCAATACAATCCTACCTCAAGAAACAAGAAAAATCTCAAATAAACAATCTAACCTTACACCTAAAGGAACTAGAGAAAGGAGAACAAACAAAATCCAAAGTTAGTAGAAGGAAAGAAATCACAAAGATCAGAGCAGAAATAAATGAAATAGAAACAAAGAAAACAATAGCAAAGATCAATAAAGCTAAAAGCTGGTTCTTTGAGAAGCTAAGTAAATTTGATAAACCTTTAGGCAGACTCATCAAGAAAAAGAGGGAGAGGACTCAAATCAATAAAATTAGAAATGAAAAAGGAGAAGTTACAACAGACATGGCAGAAATACAAAGCATCCTAAGAGACTACTACAAGCAACTCTATGCCAATAAAATGGACAACCTGGAAGAAATGGACAAATTCTTAGAAAGGTATAACCTTCCAAGACTGAACCAGGAAGAAATAGAAAATATGAACAGACCAATCACAAGTAATGATGTTGGAACTGTGATTAAAATTTTTCCAAAAAACAAAAGTCCAGGACCAGATGGCTTCACAGGTGAATTCTATCTAATCTTTAGAGAAGAGCTAACACCCATCCTTCTCAAACTCTTCAAAAAAATTGCAGAGGAAGGAACACTCCCAAACTCATTCTACAAGGCCACCATCACCCTGATACCAAAACTAGACAAAGATACTACAAAAAAAGGAAATTAGAGCAATATCACTGATGAATATAGATGCAAAAATCCTCAACAGAATACTGGCAAACAGAGTCCAACAACACATTAAGAGGCTCATACACCATGATCAAGTGGGATTTATCCCAGGGATGCAAGGATTCTTCAATATATGCAAATCAATCAATGTGATACACCATTTTAACAAATTGAAGAATAAAAATCATATGATCAACTCAATAGATGCAGAAAAAGCTTTTGACAAAATTCAACACCTATTTATGATAAAAACTCTCCAAAAAGTGGGCGGAGAGGGAACTTATTTCAACATAATAAAGGCCATATATGACAAACCCACAGGAAACATCATTCTCAATGGTGAAAACTTGAAAGCAGTTCCTCTAAGATCAGGAACAAGACAAGGATGTCCACTCTCGCCACTATTATTCAACATAGATTTGGAAGTCCTAGCCACGGCATTCAGAGAAGACAAAGAAAAAAAAGGAATCCAAATTGGAAAAGAAGACATAAAACTATCACTGTTTGCAGATGACATGATACTATACATAGAGAATCTTAAGATGCCACCAGTCAACTACTAGAGCTAATCAATGAATTTGGTAAACTTGCAGGATACAAAACTAATGCACAGAAATCTCTTGCATTCCTATAAACTAACAACAAAAGATCAGAAGGAGAAATTAAGGAAACAATCCCATTCACCATTGCAAAAAGAATAAAATACCTAGGAATAAACCTACCTAAGTAGGTAAAAGACCTGTACTCAGAAAACTATAAGACACTGATGAAAGAAATCAAAGATGACACAAACAGATGGAGAGATATACCATGTTCTTGGATTGGAAGTATCAATATTGTGAAAATGACTCTACTACTCAAAGCAATCTACAGATTCAATGCAATCCCTATCAAATTACCAATGGTGTTTTTTACAGAACTAGAACAAAAAATCTTAAAATTTGTATGGAGACACAGAAGACCCTGAATAGCCAAAGCAATCTTGAGAGAAAAAAACGGAGCTGGAGGAATCAGACTCCCTGACTTCAGACTATACTACAAAGCTACAGTAATTAAGACAATATGATACTGGCACATAAACAGGAATATAGATCAATGGAACAGGATAGAAAGCCCAGAGATAAACCCACGCACCTATTCTTAGCTAATCTATGACAAAGGAGGCAAGGATATATAATGGAGAGAAGATAGTCTCTTCAATAAGTGATGTTGGGAAGACTGGACAATTACATGTAAAAGAATGAAATTAAAATACTCTCTAACACCATACACAAAAATAAACTCAAAACAGATTAAAGACCTAAATGTAAGACCGGGCACTATAAAACTCCTGGAATAAAACATAGGAAGAACACACTTTGCAATAAATCACAGCAAGATTGCTTTTTTACCCACCTCCTAGAGTAATGGAAATAAAACCAAAAATAAACAAATGGGACCTAATGAAACTTAAAAGCTTTTGCACATCAAAGGAAACTATAAACCAGATGAAAAGAAAACCCTCAGAATAGGAGAAAATATTTGTAAACGAATCAATGGACAAAGGATTAATCTCCAAAATATATAAACAGCTCATGCAGCTCAATATTAAAAAAACAAACAACCCAATCCAAAAATGGGCAGAAGACCTAAATAGACATCTCTCCAAAGAAGACATACAGATGGCCAAGAGGCACATGAAAAGCTGCTCAACATCACTAATCATTAGAGAAATGCAAATCAAAACTACAATGAGGTATCACCTCACACCAGTTAGAATGGGCATCATCAGAAAATCTACAAACAACAAATGCTGGAGAGGGTGTGGAGAAAAGGGAACCCTCTTGCACTGTTGGTGGTAATGTAAATTGATACAGCCACTATGGAGAACAGTACAGAGGTTCCTTAAAAAACTATAAATAGAATTACCATATGACCCAGCAATCCCACTACTGGGCATATACCCAGAGAAAACCATAATTCAAAAAGATACATGCACCCCAATGTTCATTGCAGCAGTATTTACAATAGTCATGTCTTGGAAGCAACCTAAATGTCCATCGACAGACAAATGGATGAAAAAGATGTGGTACATATATACAATGGAATATTACTCAGCCATAAAAAGGAATGAAATTGGGTTATTTGTAGGGACGTGGATGGACCTAGAGACTGTCATACAGAGTGAAGTAAGTCAGAAAGAAAAACAAATATCGTATATTAATGCATATATGTCGAACCTAGAAAAATGGTACAGATGAACCAGTTTGCAAAGCAGAAATAGAGACACAGATGTAGAAAACAAACGTATGGACACCAAGCGGGGAAAGTGGGGGTGGGTGGGTGGTGGTGGGATGAATTGGGAGATTGGGTTGACATATATACACTAATATGTATAAAATAGGTAAGTAATCAGAACCTACTGTATAAAAAAAAAATTAAATTTAAAAAAAAGCATGAAAAATCATTGTGCTCTGTGTAAGAATGTTGAAAATATAGATTTTCTCAAGAGATACTAATGACAACTTTCATTATAGTTTTGAGAAGAAACTCTAGTATTTTCATATTTTTTTGTTTGAAATAAATACATCATTGGAGTGCTAATAAATTTCATTTCTGGATCAAATGAAAATTTAAATTTAGAAGGTATATACCAATAATTTTTTTTAATTCTCATTAAAATTTTTAAAATTCTAATTCCAAAATTTCTACCAATAACTTATGTTTTTAACATATCAAAACATATATGTTAAAAAGAAAATAAGACATTATTTGTATCAGTTTATTCCAATACTAAAACTATAATAGTGCCCCAGAAATGGGAGGAAAATGACATTGTCAAGATAATTAATTTTTCTAGTTAAAAATAAATATTTGGTAATATGACCTGACCAAGTCCTTAGGCTTCTTTTCCTTTATAATTTCACTGTGTTCTCATCTCTGTTGAAATGTTATGTATTTTAAATACTCAATTGCCTCATCCAGTGCTTGCCAATTTTTTAAAAACTTTAAAATAAGTAGCTCTAGTTGGTAGTTTCCTTAAAAGAGAATATTACCTTACGGTACTTAAATTCAACTTCCTCAAAATTTCTGTATAAAAGCAGCCAATTAATCCTGCCATATGGGGCTCTGGGCTCTACAATGAGTATAATTTTTCTTTAAAAATTGCCAGTTTCACTGACCTATGCTCCATCACAGATGTTTTAGTATTCTGCCGGGGAAATTAGTAATGCCTGCCGACCAACATGTTCTATTTAGTGTACCGCTTCATCAAGTGCTAAAATGTATGTCTCCATGACTAGTGATTGCTGAGGCTCCTCAATCTTGTAAATTTCCAGACATTTTTCTTACTACATGGAGTAAAGTGTTAAGTTCATAGATTTTGATGACATTTAAAATGATTACCCAGCAGTAATCATTGGGTAAGAGAAAAAATAGCAATGCTTCCTATTTCTTTGAAATTATGTAAACAGAAGTCTTCTCGACATGACACCTCAACTAAAATTTATGGGCATGCCCCCATTTAAATATGTAAATCCAATTAATTTGAGTAAATATCGAGTTCCATTTGTGTTTTGCACATTCCCATGTAGCATCTTAATAAAATTTAAACTGATTTCATTTATTGAATTCTGTAAATTTAAAAGATAATCTACCATGAATCAATCAGAGCATCATTTACATTGCTTATATCAAGTAAGCTTAAATCGATGAATGTGTAAGGATATTAAACAACAAATACCATCATTGGTCACCTTTGGAGGATATTAAGGAACCAACTCATTATTCCGAAAATTGGTAAATAGAGGGAAAGAATCAAATATTTACTCTGCCTTTCCATAAAGAAATGTACCTCAGAACAACAAAATGGTTGATAAAGGAAAGTTTCTTTTTATAGAGTAGCTGCACAAATAATAGAAAAAGGAAAGACAATTAGAGTAATGCCATTTTACAACTCTAAGTTAAATTAATGGATTTAAGCAAAGATCAATGACTTCAAACATCACAAAAAGAGAAACAACCAGGCATATGTGCCTTCTGATAGAAATATATACCATCACCTATGATATAGTCCTTTGAACCTGAATCTGATCAAGCCTCTAGATCTATTGATCAATTTACAGAAAATACAAGAAGTACAGAAAAGAGGAAGGAATGTATTAAATGACAGCATGAGGTGCAATTGGCAAAATTCACACTGGAAATTATAGGACAAATAACTCAGTTTCTTGCACAAATAAATCGCAAGGAAAATACAAAGAGATGGATAAATTCAGACATAACACTACATTGTATTTTTAGACAATATTTTTTTACTATTCATGTTTCAGAGATTTTCCCCACCAACTTATTAATAAAGAATTAAGATAGAGATGTAATCTATCTTTCTAATTTTAAAACTGTTGTTTCTCTTTTCTAGGGTAAAACAATAATAATAATGATAAAAATCTCAAGCTAGAAAGTAGTCTCTCTTCCACTGAAGGAGGAGAAAAAGCAAGCCTGTAAAATTGT
The DNA here is from genome assembly GCF_003676395.1 of Aethalodelphis obliquidens. Lineage (NCBI taxonomy): Eukaryota > Metazoa > Chordata > Mammalia > Artiodactyla > Delphinidae > Aethalodelphis > Aethalodelphis obliquidens. The sequence continues at coordinate 45,259,584 of NW_020837947.1, forward strand.
TTACAACTTCAGCTAAGGACAGACAATCTTTCCATTCTTACCCTGGAGTCCTGTTTTAGTTTGCTAGGGCTGCCATAACAAATACAGTTCTGGAGGCTAGAAGTCTAAAATCAAGGAGCTGAGAGGTCTGACGTCTTCTGAAGACCCTCTCCTTGACTTGCAGATGGCCACCTTTTGTCGTGTCCTCACATGGTCTTTTTTCTATACACATGCGCCTCTGGTGTCTCTCAGTATGTCCAATTATTTTCTTCTTTTAAGGACATCAGTCACATTAAATTAGGGCTGACCCTAACACCCTTATTTGAACTTAATCACCTCTTTAAAGACCCTGTCTCCAAATACAGTCACATTCTAAGGTACTGGAGGTTAGAGCTTCAACATGAATTTTGGGGGGGACAATATAGCCCATAACAAGTTCTTTCAAGAATCTAACCATGTTTATTTGTAACATCAATGCCATATTAACTGTTTAAAATGGTTTGAAATCTAGAAAAAACTTGATGTTGAGTAGAGAAACAAATGTTGACTCAAAAGCTAAGCCCTTGAAACTCATGGAATTAATTACAAAGCTACACTTTGCAAATAGTCTGTAGCCCAACACTTCTAATCATTCCTTGACTCTCACACCTTAATTCTCCAGACATGTGCCCTCCAATATGGTAGCCACATGTGGCCAGTAAGCATTTGGAATGTGGCTGGTCCAAATTGAGATGTGTTATTAGTCTAAAATCACTGAATTTCAAAGACTTAGTAAGAAAAAATATATAAACTATCTCAGTAATTTTTATATTTATTACATGTTCAAATATCTTGGATATATAGATTATTGAAGTTAATTTAATCTGTTCCTCATTTTTAAAAAATTATGGTTACTGAAAAAGTTTAAAATTACATATGTGGCTAGAATTATATTTTTATTGGATGGTGCTTTCCCAAAATGCAGGTATGTGTCATTTGAATTAAGACTTGTTTTGAAGGCTTTCTTAGACTTCTGATTTATAACTGTCCCCAAGGATCCCTTTCCTTTTCTCACCCCCACTAATTTACACAGGTACAGAATTCTAGCACTTTATCCAGTCCATAACACACATTTCAAAACTAAGGAACACTTGCCCACTTGTTAGGAAGACAATCTGTAATGCCAACTTAACAAATTCAACTGAAATGTTATATTCATTGAAATTTTAAGTGATGAGTAATCCTGTTGCCTTTCACCTTTCCCTGGAAATGAGAGAAATTGTAAAAGGATCAATTGACAAAGATATTCTCATTTCGCATTTACTAGTAGTACGAAAAAGCGTTATGCTCTAATTTTATCAAGACACTAGAACTGAGGACTTCCCCGGTGGCGCAGCGGTTAGGAATCCACCTGCCAATGCAGGGAACATGGATTCGAGCCCTGGTCCAGGAAGATCTCATATGCCGCGGAGCAGCTAAGCCCGTGCACAACTACTGAGCCTGCGCTCTAGAGCCCGCGAACCACAACTACTGAGCCCCGTGCCACAACTACTGAAGCCCGCGCGCCTAGAGCCCATGCTCCGCAACGAGAGAAGCCACTGCAATGAGAGAACCCTGCGCAGTGCAACAAAGAGTAGCCCCCGCTCTCTGCAACTAGAGAAAGCCCGCGCAGCAACAAAGACCCAACGCAGCCAAAAATAAAATAAATAAATTTATTAAAAGAAAAAAAACACACTAGAATTGAGATTATCAGGATAGTTTCTAAAAATTTTGAAGGAATTATTTTACGTACTTTCAGCTGCTAGATCTTATGATGGAATAGAAATTTTGGTTTGTTTTAAAGTTGATGTTGAACAGTTGAGAGGAAGAACTATAGATAGGAGTACTTCAGGATCAGGAATTTATCACTTTTTCAGGAACATAAAACATGGTTAACATTCACATCTTTTAGAAGTATTTATTTTCCATTTTTAAAATAGCATTGTTGGGTGTAATTTAAAGGAGTGCTAGAACTTGAATACCCAGCAGGGACTGGAGCATCTGAAAGCATTTTAAAATTCCTGTTTGCTACACCCTGCTTTAAGCACTTTCATATAGCTGGGAAGTGGAGAGGGAAAAAAATGCTCAATTTGCACAGTGAATGATTAAAGGAAAGATAAAAGCTAATAGCCCTGTTACTTAACTAATTTTTTAATTTTCAAAGCTAACTTGGGCTATGTTAAACTACATGCCCCTCCCAGTTGGACCTACCTAAAATATATAAAAGCAAAAAGCACCCTTCCCCCAAATCCTTAACCTTAACTGCAGTTTTATTAAGTTTATATTCATATGAGGGGAAATATAAATAAATTACATTGTTTCTCAAACATATTATCAAGTTCTATCATTAAAATTTTTATTTGACTTGTGAGCATTGTAACTCACCTTCAATGGATATAATTTTATATCCTAAGTATGATGTCAAGCATACCTTCTAAATTCCTTACATTGAATAAGTTATACTTACCATCAACACTTAAGATTTTAAAAATTTCTCTAAAACTTGCATTTTAAAATTAAATTTGTAAAAAATCCTATTTTAGCAAGCTTGATTATATCAACTGGTAAAACTTTATTTTACAAGCAATAGGAATTGGATCAAATGATTATTATAATCCAGAGGAATTATTTTATAACCATAGCAAATGCCATTATACATACTGCCAAAACAGATTTAATAGACAATACTGAACTGTACAAGAGTTATTTATTTTTCCTTAATCTCAAAGCTATTTTAGTAATACAAAAAGCCATATTAACATTTTTCCATTAGAAAACAATGTGATGTACAAAACTTTGGATGAAAGGATATATGTCAAATTTCACTTAATCATTTGGTGGAAAACCCACCACTCCATCAATACCACCCAAAGTGTTTTAGGCAATGATTAAAGTCAAAGTAAGCATCTTAATAAATTCCAGCTGTTAAAACAACAAACCTAGTAATATAGTTTGCTACATAGTATTTTTGACTACTCAGGAGTTACTTTTTAAAATCTATTTTTTTTCTGAGTCCTACCACATACCAAGTGCTATACTTGTCCAAGTGGGTATTTGAGAAGTTGGTAAGGTGGAAGACCCCATACAGCGGTCCTTGGGTTACCAGACTTGACTTTTAACTTTCAAACATCCTCCAAGATCAAGAAACACCAACTAAAATTACACACTCCTCCAAGTGTTATTTGATTTTATTAGTGGGGAGGGTAATAGTGGGGAGGGTAAAGAGGTCATGAACTATTATTTATAATCCATTATTCCAATTAAAACCGTATGTCAAAAGCTAATTTATTTTTCTAATGAGTTTAAGATTTGACATTATTACAAACGTGGTTCACTACTGACTTATTGTGAACCCTACAAGGCACACTGCTCAAAAACAGCAAAGCAGGTGTGCATAAACGCTTTTCTTTGCATTTAGTGAAATAATGATATTTGATACCCATCTTTATCTTAAAATTCCATTCAGTTTAGGGTCCAGTGAAGAAAATAAATCCAGTTACAGATGGTAAAGAGCAAAGAAGGTAAACTAGTAAGGATTATTACTATACAAGGAAATTTATTCTCTATCTTTTCCTTTGAATAACAAGATGCTAACACACTACTTTCATTTAAAAAAAAAAATGCTTGCAACTATTGAATTGAGGCAAGTACTAAAGGCCCATAAACTGACAAAGTCGTCCATTCACCACCATTACTTCTTTACATAAGCTTGTTTTCCTAAGTATAATGCGTACTCTAAGCTATAATTTGGAAATTAGCCAAGCACTAAGCAATTACAATGGCAGGTAATACACCATCGGTTTTTGAAACACATTCGGTCACTTTTCATGACCCACCTGCAGTTTGGATTAAATAGACTCTCACTCAGTATAAATTTGTTTTGGGATCTGCATGACAACAACAACAAAAAATGTAGTTTTATGACATTTTCACATAAGACATTTAAAGAGTCTTTGGGTCATACCACTTTTGTATTAAGTGATTCATCCTGACATGCTATTAACTACAATAAAAATAATTGTTCAATTTTTAAATGAAAACTAAATGCAGATAAATGGTAACAGATTTGACATGGAATGCTGTAAAATAGTCCTGTACGTAATCTGATACTACTGATTACAAATTTCCCAGTTTGAAAACTTCAGATTAAAAACCACAAGAAAATTTACTCTTGATGGCATGCGAGATCTTCTTCAAAATGAAACTAGAACCTCAAAGTCTCAGTATTTTATCAAACATAAAGAAACACAACAAATTTGTACATTTTATTCACATTTATTTTTCGCTTTTAGTGTGCTCACAGAAAATTAGAACACCTTAAGCAGGAGTTTAATAGCAATTTTTGTAAGCAAAGTTACATTCCATCTCTAAGTCAAATTGGTCAAAGCTTCTCCAGTATTTACAAAACATGATAGACAAGATGCTACACAAAACCATTGCATCTGAAGATTTTTTCCTTATTCTCAAAGACGACTGGAAAAGAAAGCATTGTCTGCTGTAATCAAAAACATACCACAGTATAAACAGTAACCATTCCACTTATCACAGCTTGGTTGAGTTTAAAATTTGTGTTTAAAAGGTCCAAGATGACTGCAGTTTTACAAAAATGGGCAGGGTGGAAAGTTGCAAACTTCATGTGCTTCTGGATATCAAGATTTGTTTTTATACAATAGTCACAGTTAAAAACACCCTGCTGGTAATACATAATTACACTTTATTAAGGTCATAAACCAGCAATAAACAATAAAGCCTATACAACTTGTAGTTCTACTTAATCACTGACTGGTACAGCTAACATGAGATAAGTGAAAAGTTCCTATGGTTTAAATGAACTCCTAAGACTATGATCTTTTTAAAAATCTGGGTATTGGTGTTTTTTTCTTTTTTTCCACTTTCCTTCTTAATCAAGACTTGTAGTGTTGTAAACCTGCCTCACAAAATACATCGTAATAACTTTTCTTTAAAAAAAAAAAAGACTAAGCCTTTACACCATCCTTTCTAGTGGTACATTGTCTTGGCAATGCTATGCACCACTAAATTTCTCCATCGTGGCTCCTATCACTTCATCGGATATCCCTTTTTGACCCACCCATCTCCTTCATATATGGGCATGTCCATAGATTGACAAAGAAAGTTTACATTTTTGAATAAAGATGCAAAGTATGCAAAAAACATTAATACTGATGCAAAAAATAAAAATAAAAGAGAAACAAGGCAGAGGAAGGTAACTAAGCTCTCCTCGACCTGTTGGAATGGTGGTAACAGAATGATCTGAGATGGGATCTGTGGGTAGGTGGTTAAAAACAAAATTTGCTGCTTAAAAAAAAGTAAAATAAGAAAAGACATCTTTAAAATCAATCCCTGGTTGTAGACAAGTTCTCCAAAACCAGTACCTGGCACCACTCCAACAAACAAACGCGGGGGGAGAAAAGTTCTTCGATTATCTCAAAAAATCTTGCCCTTTTACTCTGCCGCCTCCGCTGGGGGGGCTTCTGGACTGCACTCGGGCTGGGCCTCCTGTGAGGGAGCTGCGCAGGCTGACGACGCCGCAGCGGCCGCCGCCTCCTCCGCGGGGGCCGCCTCCTGCTCCGGGGGCGCGCCGGGCCCCGCGGCCGAGGGCGCCTCGCAGGTGGCCGCGCTGGCCCCGGCCTCCTCGGTCTTCTCCTCTGCCTTGCTGGGCTCCTCGGCGGCCTTGGCCTCCTCGCTAGCGGACGGCTTCTCGGGCGCGACGGCGGCCTCCTCGGGCTTGGCCTCCTGCGGGTCGCCCCCCGCCGCCCCCTGCTCGCCCGCGGCCGCCTCCTCGCTCGGCGCCGCCGCCGGCTCCCCGGAGGCCGCGCCCGCAGCCTCGCCGGCGGCCGCAGCGGCGCCCCCGGCGGCCTCGTCCTTGCCGCCTTCGGCGGAGGCGCCGGCGGTGCCTTCGGCTTCACCGCCCTCTCCCGCTTCCTTCTTGTTCTTCTTGAAGGAGAAGCCGCTCAGCTTGAAAGACTTCTTGAAGGAAAAGCGCTTCTTTTTTTTTTTCGGGGTCTCGTTGCTGGGCGAGGGCGTGGCCCCGTCCTCGGCCTTGGGCGAAGACGTCGAGGAGGCGGCTGACGCGGCCTCCCCCTCCGCGGCCGTGGGCGAGCCGGGCTCGGCGGCCTCGCCCTCCGCGGGGACCTCCTTCTCCGCAGGGCTGGCCCCGGCCTCGGGGGCGGCGGCGGCCAGCTCATCTTTCTCGGCCGCGGCTGGCGACGCCGCCCCGCTCCCGGCGGCCGCGGGCTCCTCCTTGTCGGCGGCCGGGGCGCTGCCGTTAGCCTGCAGCTCCTCCTTGGCGCCGGGCTCGGCGGCCGCGGGAGAAGCGTCGCCGTTTACCTTCACGTGGCCATTTTCCTGCGGGGCAGAGAAAGCGGGAGGTCACTGAAGGGGGCCTGGGCCTGTCATCCCCGCCCCCACTCCAGGACCGGGAGGGACTAGCGTCCCCCGGGGCCCCTCTGGTTTTGGAGACCTTCTCCTTCATGGGGAGGCGGTATTGGATGCCCAGAGGAGAGTTCCTCGAAGACCTGGGGGCAGTGCTGTTTGGGATGTCTAAAGGAACTGAGGAAGCCTCGACTACGCAATAAATGCCCCCGAGACCTTAAAAGGGCCGAGTCTGAAACGTGGAAAGCAAAGGGTAACCCATTCCAACCTTTGCCTCAAGGGCTTTGGGATAAAGGAGTCACGTAATATATGATACGCCAAACGCCCTTTGGAGGGAGGCACAGAGCCGGAGCGGGTGATCTGCGCCTAGGTTACACATCCCCCTTTCTCCCTAAACTCTAAAGGCGCCTTCAAAACACCAAGAACTCCCAGGGGGATCCCAGCGTTCCAGCCAGAAGTGCCTGGGCTGCGCGCGCAAAGGCCCTACGCCCGCCAAGGGCCTGGGGTCGGCAGGGGGCGCTGCGGCTCCACGGCGCGGAGCGGGGCGCAGGCGGGCGCGGAGGGGCGGGGCGGCCGGGCCACCCCGCCCTGCCGGGTCGGGCCCTGCCCGCTAGCCAAGGCGCCCCCAAGCCCGGATAGCGCAGCGCGGAGTCCGCAAACAAAGCTCAGGTGGCATCCTAGTCTGCATAAAACTAACAAGGCAGGGGGAAACCGATTATTTCAGAGGTCTCGCCTCTTCTTCCACGCCCACCTTCGCCAGTGATTCTGCGAAGCCCGGGCGCGCCCAGGCGGCTCGTTTTGCATTTTTAACGGGTTCAAAGCCTCTTGGCAGAGCTTGCCGCCGAAGCAACACGGCCTCTGCTCTAGGAAAAGAGGCGTGGTGGTGCCCGGTGTTTGCGAAGCAGCCACCCTTGGCCGACCTCTCGGGCCCACCCAACCGTAGCCATCCTCCTGGGTTCGGGCATCGCAGGGGCAGCCCCCGCAGTGGTCCAGGCGGCACGCACAGCAACAATCTCGACCGAAACACAAGAACTGCCTCTGGTTGACCATCTGGACAGGTTCTTCAAGGACCCACAGTCTTCCCACACTAGGGAGACCATTTAAAAGTCAGATGGGTGTGTAATTCCAGAGACAACTACGAATAAAGATTTAGAACAGTGGGAAAAGCCCACCGAAAGGTAGTGAAACCCTTCTGCCCAGCTCCAGCCAGCCAGCCAGCAACCTTTCCAAGAACCCGGGGCACGCCGCCTCGGCATACAATAAGACAGCCCTTCTTCCCTCCTCGCCTTTCTCCACCGCCATCCCTATTCGCCCTCCCCCCGCCCTTCCCTACCCACATACACAATCACACCAGTTCAGAAATCTTGAAGGCGACCCAGTCTCGACAACAAACACGAGAGACACTCAAATACCTTTGTGCCCACTAAACACAAATGCAACCTGGCTGGGTGCGGGGGTGTGGGGTAGCACCTAGCTAGTCACGTTCTGCCAAGCTCCAAACACGCCATTTTAGACGATTTATCATTCATTCCTCCCGTCTACACAAGAATTCACCAGGATTCTCCGGGAACCACTACTTTGGAGTGGGGGGAGACCCCACCTATAAGAAATTGACAATTTAAGCTATCGATTTCCATTCAACTTTCAGACTGGAATCTGGTCACGGTCCTCTCCGCCGAAGGCGCTTCGGGCACGACCAGAAGGGAAGGGGAAGCGTCGGGACTAGAGAAAGACACCAAAGAAATAACCAGAACCACAGGTAGAATTTACCTGCCCATTCGCTTTAGAAGGCGACGAGGCCACAGCCGCCTCTCCAGGCCTCTCCGCGGCGGCTTCTCCCTTCGCAGCGGTCTTGGAGAATTGGGCACCCATGCTGGCTTCTTCAACAAAGAAACTCAACAGATCCAAGGGGGGAACAAAGAGCTTCGGGTTGGTGTAACGACGGGGCAAGCAGTAGCGGCGGCGGCAGCAGCAGCGGCGGCAGCAGCAGCGGCACACACACCGGAGGGAGGGGGGAGTGGGGGTGGTGAAGAGGACAGAACAGAACCGATTAAATACACTCCGGATAAAAAAATTTTAGTCGAAGAGATCAAAAAGCAGCAGCGCAGGAGGGAGGGAAAAAGGGTGGAAAAGTCGAGCACAAAAAAAGGAGCCCAAGTGTAGTTTTTTAAAAAAAGAAGTAATAAAAAAATCCCAGATTTGTAGCCGCACTGTAGACAAGAGGAAAATGGAGAAATCTCCCTGGTTGCTAATAAGATGCGGGGTCCAACGCCCAAGTGCACAGATGAATGGGCTCGCGGGCGCTGACGCGGCCCCCGCGCGCGCCGGCCAATCCGCGCGCCGCACACAAAGCAGGGGGCGGGGCCTGTGCGCCCGGCGAACAATGGAGCCGCGCTTTGCAAACGGTTTGAAAATCAGCCTCAGACCGAGAATTAATGTCCTCCAAATAAATAAATCAATTAAAAAATACATGCCTCTCGCCTCCCTCTGCTTGAAAATACTAATGCATTACTTGATTGGCTTGCTTTGTTTGTAATTAATGAACGCGGGAGGGGTGGTACTTGTGGATGGGGGCGGAGAAAGCGTTAACTTGACTCGCTTTGACTCTGGTCGGTCTATATCCGTGTCTGTCTCCCTCCCCTCCCTCCCCTCCCCCATCTTTCCCGTGTGTTTCTGTGTATGTATGCGAGTTTTTAAGACAATGGTGGGGATATGTGTGCAGCATGTTTTCTGTCTCTGTGTTCCATATTGGTTTCACAGATACTGCACAGGGTTTGTTTTTCTAACGGTTGCAAATGTGAATTAGCCCCAAATTGAAAGGTATTTAAACCAAGAAGATCGAATTTCATCAAACGAGATCGCGAGTTAGAATTAGGTCTGTAGGCCAGATGTAGAAAATGCAAAAGCAGCACGCAGACGAAGCCACACTCCCTTCTCTATCCCACACTGGCATGAAATAAAATATTTCGAGATTGGCCTGCGGCGCTCATCAACCCCCCGCCCTCCCCGTTCCCAATTAGTGATTTTCCCCCCAACAATATAAAGTGAGGGCCATGTACAAAAGATCGGAAAGGTCTGCATTTTATCATTGTATGAAATGACAGTTTTTCCTCTGTGGTGAAATGAGACACAGCCTAGAGTGTACGAATCCATATTTACAGTTGGGATGCAATTCGCGTCGATATGAATCTTTTTCAGCCTACTGCCAGCTTCGGAGGGACTCTTTTCTTCCTGAACATGTGTGAATGTGCACGCAATCGAGTGGGCTCCTGGAAGGGAGGGAGGCAGCCGCGACGAAACTCTGAACAACCGGATTGACTATTAACAGTTCTAAGGAGAAATTACATATTGAGAGATAGCAAGAACATCCCTGAACGCTCCAAGTCTAACTTGGGTTAGAAAAAAGGTCTACCAGTGTACCTCCATCTGCACCCCTTGCCACCGAAGTACCAGACGCTACTTGTGCGCGAAAGACAGCGCACTGATTTAAAGAATGGAGGGGGAGGGGGGAGAGGCAAAAATCAAGGATACACCCTTATAAGCATTCTCCTACCACCTACATTTTTGCTCCCAAAGTTTTCACCCGTGTCCAAATCAGACTACTTTTTCTCGTTTACATTTAGTGATCCTCAAATGAATAATCTTTAGCTTATGGAGGTGAGAAGCAGTCGGAGGAAAGGTTCACTTCTCCCGGTGCTGGCTCTGAATTCTCAAAGTTTTATTTTCCTGCTCATTGTAGGGAAATGGGTCACACTCTGAGTGAAAAAGACGGTTGATTCCAGCCAATAACTCTTTGTTCAAGTACTGCTTTGAAAATCACCAAGCTGCAGATCGTTACATGAAGCTTCGTCTTCTCACTGTCCACTTCTTCAGATGCGTCATTATTCAATCACGAAGTCATATTCCCCAGAGCCGACGTTAAGACGTTTCCGTAGAAGTGTATCTTGCCAAACTTGTTATCACCCTAAGGGAGCCCGCTGGCCTGGCCCAAGACCCCAGCCGCCGCGATGGTTACGAATCCCTTGTATTAGCGTCGTTCCAACTTGAAAAGCCAACTGGGCTGATCCAAAACCACCATCCAGGCGATTCTCAAAAGCTCTTTTAAGCTGTTGATTTCCCCCTACCCCCAACGTGAATCATGCCCCTTCCTTTGCATCCCCCTCCCGGTTAAACTTGGGGCGATTGCTAGCTCGCTTTTGGATTTTCTCCTGACGTGTTCTTAGCCCTCCATTTGGGGGCTGCTTTTATTGCTCCTTTGTTACCAGGCTGCGGTGTAGCTTTCCCGTCTTTTTCTTTCTCGAATGCCTATTTGCCTGGTATCGGCTTGTCTCCTTGGCAACGGCCATGGAGGATTCGGAGCCCCAGGCTGGGGGGAGTGGGAAGGGGCGGAGCCGACGGGGGGTGGGCAGGGAGGTGGTGGAAGAGAAAGAGACGCAGAGCGAGAGACAGAGAGACAGACAGCGAAGCAGATGGCCGCACGAGGGGGCGGAGTCCCGGCGGGGCGTGGACGTCGCGAGCTCGAAGGAGCCAATCAATTCCCTCAGCTCCTCCGGGGCTAGAAAACAAGTGTAAACACGTAGATTGATTACCCACGAGCGGTCCCTCGTTTAGGGTAGTAAAGTTGGTTTTCTTTCGATAAGAGAGCGCATTTTTAGCGTAGGTTGGAAAGCCGACAGTCCCCAGTAACTGGCAGGGGGAGGCGGTTTGCGGGGCTCTGCCGGGGGGTGGCAGCGGGGGCGGGGGGCGCTGGGTCAACCTCTCCTCAAACTCTCCCGGCGTCGGGCCAGCCGGGGGGAAGCTGCGAATGCGCGAGGCGGGTGAAGGCGGAGGTGAGGAAGGAAGGGGCTGGGAAATGGGAAGAGGTCACTCTGTCTCGGAAACTACATAACGACTGGGAAGGACCTCCAAACAAGACTGGAACCAGTAGGAAGTTGTACAGTGTAAGTACATAGTTCCTCAGGAGTTCGGTGTTCTTACACCCCGAACTAAAGGTTTCAAATCAAGTTCTAAGTATATAAATATGATTATATATATATATATATATAAAGAACCCAAGTGGTCATAGTGAAAATGTAAAACTGGTAAATGCCTGTAGCCATCTCACCAGGAGGAAACAGTCATTTATTCTCTTTTCACCACGCACTAGGGTATTTCTAAGAGGATGACAATCTGTATATGGTTTTCTCTAGAAAAAGAATGATTTATTTAGGATACCTCAAAGTTATTTTTTCCTTAAAATGTTAGCAGTAGAAGGGAATTTTTAGATAGTTCCACAAATTCCTCGAGGGCCTGCTGTATCCCTCAAGGCCTTGTTTTCCCATCAGTGAACAAGAGAGATGCAATGCAATCTTTGGCCTCCAGGAGCTTACTTTCTTTTTCTGGCCGCGTGGCTCGCAGGATCTTAGTTCCCCAACCAGGGATTGAACCACTTCCCTGTAGTGGAAGCCTGGAGCCCTAACCACTGGACCGCCAAGGAATTCCCTAGGAGTTTGCATTTTAGTAGGTTGCTTTAGGTGAATTGGATTATCTAGTTTCATCTAGTCTCTTACCAGATGAAGAAACAGTCCCGGGGAAGTTGCCAGATTATGTCAGTTGGTAGAGCCAGGGATAGAGCTCACCCCCTTGATGATTCCACATCTCCGGCTTCTTCCACTGCTCCCGGCGCTCACTAACCTTCCCTTGATGGCACAGATTCGTTGGATAGGTTGGTTATTCATAAATAAATTATTTCTTCGGCTCCTGCTAAGTACTAGGAAGGGGCTAGACATCAGTTGACACCAGGGAAGAGGATGAACATGTCTGTCCTCTCATGTAACTTCCACTTCGCGTATTATCTCTTAAAATTTCTTAGAATATGAAGAAAGAGTACAAAGGATGGGATTAACTGTGTGCTTAGAAGAAAGCAAACAAACAAAAAAACAATAACAAAGATGCGGGCCACGTTCTAGATTCCAAATTAAATATACCTTTTTCATTTGAAAGCATTCATTCAACATTCATTCATTCACAAAGTACAAGATCGCACTGTGTTAATGGTGTGGTGCTCCGTTTTTCATCTTAGGTTTTATATTACCTGAACTTTAATTCCACAGAAATTGATTAATGTGGAATACAGTGTGGAGCAAAGCAAACACAGCCCGTCATTCATTCAACAGGTATTTATTGATTTCCTATCATGTGCTAGGTATATGGAACATATCAGTGAACAAAAGAGACAAGAAATCTTTATGGAGCTTACATTCTAGAGTAGGGAGAAAACAAACTTTCATAAATGTAAGTAAGCAGATTATATGGAATACTAGTAGTACGTAAGTGTTGGGGTGGGGGCAAAGTTAGGGGGATATGAGTGCAGGGTTGAAATTCTATATAGGAGGTCAGGGAAGGCCTCACTGAGAAGATAAACTTTGAGCAGATTTGAGGAGGTGAGGGAATCGGTCAGGTGCACCTAACCTAGCAAGAGAAGGAGAAATCAGAGTTGAACAAAAAGATCACAAATAGATAAGTCATTATAAATAATCATATGTGTTCTGAAGGGAAATGTAGGGTGCTATAAGATGGTCTAATTTAGTTAAGAGGGTTTCAGAGGGCCTTTTAAAGGAGTGACATTTTAAGAGGAAACCTAAAGGATAAGTAAGCATTAACCAGGTAAAGTGGTGGAAAATTGTATTCAGATGGAGGAAAGCCCCTGAGGAGGGAAGAGTTCAAATGGGTTTGGGGGGAATGTCAAGAGATTGGTTTGGCCATATTTTTGGGTGCCTATAAAATGTTCTAGTAGAAAAGTTAAATGTGCAGGTGTAGGAGTCTGGAGCTCAAAGACTGATTTGGAATGCAAATATAGATATATGGTCATTCCAGATGGCATTATTTTCTGAAGCCAAGTCATGAAAGTATACAGAGAGAGTGCAGAAATACCTAAATACCTAAATAACTCTAAATACCTTCTGCCTTAAGAGGCTGGGCAGATATTTGTCAATTATACCTTAATAAAGTATAACATAATATAACATAAAGTAATAAAGTAAAATAAAAATCAGTGAATAGAAAAAAAGAGAGAGGTTGGGTAGAAAAGAAGGCTAGCTGGCAAAGAAAACTGAGAAGGAACCTCCAAGGAGGAGACAGAAAACCAGGACAATGTCCTGTCTGGAAAATCAGTGAAGACAGTGTCTCAAGAAGGAGTGGTTAGTTTTGTCAAATGCTGTTGAGAAGTCAAATAAAGACTGAAAAGTTTCCATTGGCTGTTGCTGGTTATAGAACAGCATTCTGTATACAGAATACAGAAGTTACTAGTTATGGGCTGCAGAGCAGTTTTTATCCTATGTTGAGAGTGGAATGCAGATTTAGTGTGTTAAAGAGTAAATGGGAGGTGAAGAAGATGACAGCATAAATAGTCCCTTCTTCATGAAGCTTGGCTGGGTAGAGGGTGTAGAGAGACAGGGAAGTAGCTGGAAAGGGAAGGTGTAATGTTTTTTGTTTGGGTTTGTGTTGTCTTGGATGGAAGATATTAGAGCAAAGTTAACTACTCTGGAAATTAATCCAGTAGAAAGGAAAATGTTACAGATATAAGAGAGAAAAAGAATAGTGAATGGAATGAGGTCCCTAAGAATGCAGGAGGGAATGGAGATGTAGGGCACATGCTGAGATACTGACTTTTGAAAGACTCTACTCCTTTCCTGTAACAGGGGAAGAAGAGGATGGTCAAGACTGACATGGCTGGAAGATGAGAGAACTCCCTCCTGATGGTTTCTACTTGCCTTTGAAATTCATCAGCTAAGGGCGAGGAAGAGAAGTCGGGGTGTGATTATATTATAGAAGGTATGGAATAATAATGGGGAAGCATAGGATTGAGACTTTTGGGCATAGTAAGATTTTAGAGCAATAATGAGCACCCATTTGAGGTTGATAAATCCCAATGATGCTTAGCCAGTATATCAGAGTTTCTCTCTCAAATAAATTCTTAAGTGAAAAATAGTATCTATTACAATCCTCTTTAAGATTACCAGCTATTCACTTTCCCAGCCTATACCCAGTTTTTTAAAATTGAAGTATAGTTGATTTACAGTGTTGTGTTACTTACTGCTGTACAGCAAAGTGACTCAGTTATACATATATATGCATTCTTTTTCATATTCTTTTCCATTATGGTTTATCACAGGATATTGAATATAGTTTACTGTGCTATACAGTAGGACCTTGCTGTTTATCCATTCTATATATACCAGTTTGCATCTGCTAATCCCAAACTCCCAGTCCAACCCTCACCAATCCCCCACCCCCTTGGCAACCACCAGGCTATTCGCTGTGTCCCTGATTCTGTTTCATAGATAGGTTCATTTGTGTCATATTTTAAGATTCCACATATAAGTGATATCATATGGTATTTGTCTTTCTTTTTTTAAAAATTTATTTATTTTTGGCTGTTTTGGGTCTTTTTTGCTGCACGCGGGCTTTCTCTAGTTGCGGCAAGTGGGAGGCTACTCTTCATTGCGATGCACGGGATTCTCATTGCGGTGGCTTCTCTTGTTGTGAAGCTCAAGAGACGGGCTCTAGGCACACGGGCTTCAGTAGTTGTGGCACGCAGCCTCAGTAGTTGTGGCGCACAGACTTAGTTACTCCATGGCATGTGGGATCTTCCCGGACCAGGGATTGAACCCATGTCTCCTGCATTGGCAGGCGGATTCTTAGCCACTGCACCACTAGGGAAGTCCCTGTCTTTCTCTTTCTGACTGACTTCACTTAGTATGATTATCTGTAGTTGCATCCATATTGTTGCAAATGGCATTATTTTGTTCTTTTTTATGGTTGAGTAGTATTCCATTATATAAACGTACCACATCTTCTTTATCCATTCATCTGTTGATGGACATTTAGGTTGTTTCCACCTCTTGGCTATTATGAATAATGTTGCTATCCAATTTGTATTATGCCTATACAGTCAATATCTGCACAAAAATATAGAGTAAACTAGGTCTTCTTTTATAAACTCCATTTCAGTTAATCCTGTATGATTTTGTACAGATATGTATAAACAGAATGGAAAACGGAAGAGAACCTACTGGGTGCTAGGCACTGCACCATGTGAGCCTGTGCTAGGCTTGTGTTTCACCCTTACAACAAACCCATGGACTTGAATCATTATCCCCATTTTATAGATTTGGAAATTGATGTTCAGCAAGATTTGGGAAGTGAAATTCAACTAGTGTGTTAACCATTGTGTGTTGAGGGCTATCTGATTTTAGGAATCTAATAAAATCTCAAGTGGTTGTAACAGCAAAGTGGGCTGTCATAGTAGGAGCTTTATTAATTTTTTAATTGGTACCATGTACTGAAATTTTAACTTTAAACTTGCTTTAGTGTTCTTTATTAACTATCCAATTGCACTCAAATTAAAGATTCTTTCATGGTTAGGAAACATCAGAGTCACTGATTATCTGATCTGAAGGCTCAAGGACTAATACCTAGAATAGGAATGAAGCTTCTGGAATGTTAGATCCCCTCCGGATACTTAGGTGATTACTACAAAACCACTAGAAGCTTGAGTATATTTTTAATTACTGCTCTTCAGGCGTATTGATCGACTTAGCAAGAGTTTATATATTTGAAAAAGTCCCAAAGGGTAAGATACACTCTAGATTAGAGAAAGGTTAAAAAAAAAAGCAGGAAAACCCCCAAAATTTTAAAGAAAAAGTTTTCTCCAGAAATTTTGAATCAAAGCTTATCTACAGTAGCATTTTCTAGAATTTGCAGTATTTACCCTCTAAGGGACAGGCTGAAAACTTTCCGTATCAGCTTTTGAAAGAGCTGAGTTGGGAGAGGGAGATAATTCCCTTCCCATCTTTGTTTCCAGAGGTAACAGGCAAGTAAATAAAGAAAAACAATCAAAGTTTACATTAAAAGGATATGGTTCCTAGTCTTATAGAGTTATCTAACTAGTCAGCCAGAAATGAGAGTAGAAAATTCACATGGAAAAAAAGTTGAATTTTCCGTGTGACATAATAGGAACCATGCAAAGGTTCATTTTTCATTGTTATTTGAAAGTCATGGGGCTTCCCTGGTGGTGCAGTGGTTAAGAATCTGCCTGCCAATGCAGGGGACATAGGTTCGATTCCTGGTCTGGGAATATCCCACATGCCGTGGAGCAGCTAAGCCCGTGAGCCACAACTACTGAGCCTGCGCTCTAGAGCCCGCAAGCCACAACTACGGAGCCGGCGTGCCGCAACTACTGAAGCCCGTGCACCTAGAGCCCGTGCTCCACAACAAGATAAGCCACCGCAATGAGAAGCCTGCACACCACAACGAAGAGTAGCCCCCGCTCGCCACAACTAGAGAAAGCCTGCAAGCAGCAATGAAGACCAAGCACAGCCCAAAATAAATTTATAAAAAAATAAAAATAAAGTCATAAATACTTTCTGATATTAAAAAGTAGATTAAATCCCTGAGATACTTGAACTATTCTATGGCTCAAGAAATTAAAGTATAAAATCATATCAAACATTTATCTTTATTCCAAATGATAATGGAGTTTTTAAAAAAGGATATGTTAACCTTTAGAAATCACTTGTTGCAGCCAATAAATTGACAAGTTTTTATTAAGCTGCTGCTGAACCAGACTTCATTAAGGCCCCCTCCAGTCTGATGGACATTTCAGTGCCTTTAGCACTCTGTTAGGCTTTCTGATGGGATGATTGGGAAGGATGATGACATTCATTTTTTCAACCGATATTTATTAAGCACCTACTTTATACCAAGCACTGGGTGATAGTGCTTTGCCTACGATAGCTCCGCAGAATCCTATCTCCGCGGATTCAGAGATAGGATTACTCTGAATCCGCAGAGTAATTTTATAAGGTAGAAACCATTGCTTCCTATGTCTTCACAAATCAAGTCCTGCAGAGGTTACATAACATGTTCAATTTTTTGCTGCTTTTAAGTGGTCTGGGCTGGGTTGGGTTCTGAATCCAGCTCTTGGTGTTTCCAAAGCTTGTGGCACTGTTTCCCTGGATACCATGCTGTCTTAAAGTAAGAATTTTACTGGCTGTTTCCAGTTCTCCTGGAGGTTACAAAAATGCCCAAGAGACACTAGAAATTAACCAAAAGGCATTCAACTTCATTTATGCATTGTGAGAGAAGTATTTAGGGCCACGTCCATAAAATGAGAATTAGCATTCAGAAAATCACACACGCACACGCACACAAAATCTGACAGATAAGATTCTTGAACCTGGAAACATCCTTAGTAACTCTATCCAGAATATAGTTATTGCAAATCAGATATTGGTGTAATTAAATAAAAACATGGTTAAGTTGCACTCAGATCTCACCTCTATCTTTTCTGGAGGCAGAAGTGTGAGTCTGGCTGAGGGCAGAGTGAAGCCATTGGAATGTAGGTAAAACAGAGTGTAGAACTAGAAAGAGGAAGTTACAGTTGGGAAGGAAATCAAGATATGAGATGGGAGGTGAGATCAGAGATGAGAAGGTGCAGGACCACTGTAGGAAGACTGTAAGTATTCCTGCAAAGAAAGAAAATCACAGCAGAGAATGTAGGGGTGATGACAATGGGACATTCTTCCATTAAGTCTGCAGTTGGAATTTGATTTACATTGTGGTTGTAGGTTTTAAAACTTAAAGCAATTTTACATATGTTTCATTTAATACCCACAGTAAATTAAGTCATCAATTAAGTTAATTCCCAATGATAAGAGAGTTAAATAATTTGCTTCAAGTCCTAACTATAGCTGCTCAGACCAGCCAGTGTCTTGTGGTCGGCGGGGACAAACAGGGACTTTCTCACTGTCCCATCCTGCTGTCTCTGCCCTTGTGTAGCCTTTTCCCACTCCTATTCCACCTTAATACTTAATAAAAGAATAATCATGCTGTGTTTCTAATTGATTTCAAGTTTTGTTCTCATTGCTTCAAATACTACTTTTATGCCAGTGACATTAAAATCAGAAATACCTGTCCTAACTGCTACCCCAAATTCCAGGTCTGTATTTTCTGCTGTCTCCTTACTGGGCATTGCTGTGTGTGTATTTCTCACCACTCCCTCAAACTCAGGTTATCATTTTCCCACCCAAACCAGCATCACATTCTGAAAGGATTTCTTTAGCTTTCTTGGAGACATTTTGGACTCATTTTTCTCCCTCACTTTCCAGGCTAAGAATAGAACCAGATATAGGACCCCCTTTAGGTTTCAGTGGCCACTCTACACAATATATACATATATTAAATCCTTACATTGTACACAAACTAATACAATGCTAATATGGCAATTACATCAATTAAAAAAAAGACAAACAAAAAGAATTAAAAACTAAAACAAACTAAAACAAAGCCTGAAGCTTTGCCTGTTTGGCCAGCTCATAAACTTTTCTTTCCATCTCCACATCTCTCTTTCACATCTTGGACACATTTTTCCTTATGTTACCTTTTCTCTCTTTAAAATTACCATTTGTTAGACTTTACAAAATATAAAAATAATTCAGTAGTACGGAAAGTACTGGAATTCTCATCGTATGATTTATTACAGCTCAGAACACCCCATGGATCAGCTTTGTCAAATTATGTTGATTTTTTCCTTTCAAACAACTTTGGTATTTTCTCAACCAGTGCTACAATTGAAATCAAGGTTTTCGATGCGTTCTGCCTGAATTACCTCCTAGGTAGTTTCTCCCCTCTCTAGGACATTCTATGCCACAAATATCTCCCCTCTAACTCCCTTGATCAAAAACTGACTTTCAGTTGCCTGGGATCTAACCCTCCTTTCCTGACTTCCAAAATACTTTATAATCTGTCCCCATAATCTCTAGGCAGAGGAGTAGTTTGGGTCATTGAGAGACAATTTATTAAACTCTTCCCTGTAATTGTTTCATCCACCTCCTGGCAAAGAACTAGTAATTACAAGTTGTTAGTATAGCCCCATTAAATATTCTTTATAGAGAGAAGGTTGAAGAACTTCTTCTTCAAGAAGTTCAAAGAACTTCTTTCATAATTTAAAACAATTTAGGAAGCCAGTTCTCCACCGGCTTCTCTTCTTAGGGGTGAAAAAGGAGCAGATTTCAAGGAGATGGTGGACTGATCTCCCTTTTTGTCAAAGAGAGAGTCCTGACTTTGAACTTCTCATGTCCTTTTCCAGTCTCGTATGTTTGACCCAACCACAAGAACCATTGCACCAGAAGAGGCAAAAACCCCCCTAAGAGGGAGAGAAGAGAAAACAGCAACTGGTAAATCATAGACATTTCCTCCTGATTATGTAGACAAGACCAGTTTTTCCTTCCTGATGAAAATATTTTTTCATGTCTGTAACATTTCATTTTCTCACACTAACACTTAATTTCCTTGGCTGGATCTCCTGTCTTTTTTTTTCCCCCACCATACTTTGAACGTCCTAACTACTTTTAGTGAATTTAAACTACACAGTGTCCATTAATTGCCTAAAACAGGTAATATTTCCCCCTGTATTTGTTTTATATTCTTTTCACTCGATGGCAAAAACTATCTGCAACTTTTGAATTTACAAAATCCATGTTATGATAATTGTGGTTTCTTGAGAGTATCCCATAATAAGCAAGACAGAATTGTTATATTTTAGACTTTAGACTTCATCACTACTTTTTTGAAAAGAATTCGATTTTCACTTGATTCATTCAATTTAATGGTAGAAAACAGTAAAACATTATTTGACACCAGATAGGCAAACGTCTACTTATGTTGTTATGTCCGTATCTTTCAACTTAATTCTTTTTTAAGTCCTTAATGAGTCTTCAGGATGATTTCATAAAATATATTAAGATGTAGTTTATGTCACTGTATGAATATATATATTACATTATATATTATTTATATTTACATTATCTATATTATATATCACATATGATTATTATAGTGTAGTATGCATGGGCTACAATAGGAAGTTGAGAACATTGATTTTCATTGTCATTGTATCAGCACTCATAGGAACAAGCAGCTATCCTTTGAAATGATCACTTTGTCAGAACACCCATCAGACAAGTGCCAATCTTTAAATCAGTTTGGGGAACATTCCTCTTTGGGTCAGGCCTCACAAGCCACACAAGAAACTCTGCCTCAGTATTTTATAACTGTGTTTTATGATGATAATTTTTATTACTATAAACTGTATACCACTTTGATCACTGACTTTAATAATACTAACACCTTCTAGGTACATGAAAAAATGTTCAATTAACTTTCAAAATATAATTTTATTCACTGTGCTTTTGGCTGTCTTTAAAATTAATACTTGTCTTTAGAGAGTGTGCCACTCTTGGGGTGAAGCAGCCGTGGTGTAGTGGGACTGCGGTATTTGAGGACATAGGTTCAATTTCAGGTTCAAACACTTGGTAGTTATGTTGTGACCTTAGACAGTTGACTGAGGTTCTCTGAGCCCTTTGCAAGATATGGATAAAAATTCATATCTTAATGAGTTTTTAGGGTAATGTATTATTGTTGTTTTAAGATGTACTGTGTGAGAGGTTTTCTGTTGGGATTTGAATGAAAATAGGCAGGAGATAAGAGAAATGTTTTGAGATAATACATGTTGTTACATGTATGTAAAATACTTGTTATTGCATGTATATATAATACATGTATTATATATACATGTTATTACATGTGTATATAATACATGTTATATAGCCTGGGAGCCAGCACTTAGTAAGTCCTCGATAAATGCGGCGGTTCTTTTTCTTCTTGGAATAAGGGGGAATCAGGGAAAACCTCAGAAGAGATTTTGAAGTAAAAGGGAAATAAGCAAACATATATCAGTAGAGCTGTTATTAAGTACTCGTTTAAGTAAGGATTTGCAGTGAACCCATATCTTGACTTCTCTCTTGGGCAGAATTCCTGAAGGAATTCTGAGAGAAGCTGACTAGAGACTAGAGAAGGTGCTAGAAGGTAGTAGAATTGGTAGTTGTCTTTTTCTTCCAGTAAGCCAGCTGCTCTCATGAGGGAGGTGGGATTATATTTCTTAATTAATGTTAATTTTAGTTAATGTTTAGACTTTTACATGATTAAGCAAATGCTATATCTCCACATTTTGCTTTTCTTATAACTGTCTTTTCTCAATCTGTGCTTTTCCTGAAATATGCTACAAAACCGAGCTGTTTAATATAAGTCGGCGTTTTGCCCTCCTTCCTTGCACATCTCTTCATCTGAGGCTTAGCCAGCAGAGAGGTGTCAGAATAAAACCACAATTTGAAAAATCTGCAATAGATTTTTTTTAATCCCACCCTTCTCATAGAAAGCCCAGGTAGAGTAATGAGTACCTTCAGGTTCTCGCTCTTTATTTTCCCTGAGTGCTAATTAAAAATCTTGTTAGCAGCAATCTATTAATAATTTATTTATGCCCTGAATTTCTTTGGGCAGTATTTTGTTATCCATATACAAATTTTATTTTTGCAGTTTTTGCTTTTTTCTCCAATTTTGAAAAAAATATTAAAAGAGGATCATATTTATAACAATTATGATCCTCACAGTGATTTTCATCATCATCATGATTACAAAATGTGAAATGTGTGTATACCAGGAGGCAGGAAGCATCATTCATTCTGCTTGGTGTAGCAGTTAAGAGTTCTACGATCAAATAAACTTAGTTTTGGGTCTAGGCTCTGTGAAGCAAGCACTGGTACCATTTCCATGATGGGAAGGATACCAAGGTTTGGAAAGGTGAAGTGATTTTGCTTAGATCACACTGAAAATAAGCAGCAAAAGTACTCTCAAGGGCCTGGAAATTGCGTTTAAAAGTGCCCTTTCCCGTACAGAGCAAGAACCTTAGAACTTCATGGAAGATTAGACATCACATTCAAACTGTGCTCTTGCTATGCAGTGCCACCAGTATCATGTGATTCAGGGTTGATGTCTAGCCCAAATTTAAACGTACCTTCATGTTGAATAATGAATCTGACTGAAGAAAATAATCTCATAAGTCTCTGAATCATAAGAAATTGGAACAATAGACTCTTATAAGGTTAAAATTTCTTAAATTGGAGCAATACTTACATTGCTAGAATTTGGGGATTTGTTTATTTATTTATTTTGGGCTGTGCCGCGCAGCATGTGGGATCTTAGTTCCCCAACCAGGGATTGAACCTGCGCCCACTGCATTGAAAGCACAGAGTCTTGACCACTGGACCACCAGGGAAGTCTCTGGGATTTATTTTTAAACTAATATTTCTTTAAAGTCCTCACATAAGTGAAACCTCAGCAAAATTTCTTAAATATTAATCTCAAACTTCACCTATAAAATAAAGCTATAAAAAATTGAAATTGAAAATTGAAAATTTTCATAAAATTCATAAAATTCATAAAATTTCATAAAATTCATAAAATTGAAAAACATTATAATTAAGCTTAGCATTTGTCTTTTATTTATTATGGTTGCAAAAGCATAGTCGTAGTTTCAGCAATTATCAGTACAGCATGACTCTATCATCAAGTGCTTTGACACTAGGATAAATCTGCAAATATCACTAAATAAAAGCGATACTAGAGTTCTCTTATCAAATACTTAAGTGGAAGTAAATGGGTAGATTCTGGCTTAGTGATGCATCCCAACAATTTCTCAGGTGGATAGTCAGGAGGAAGCCTGATGTATTGTATCCCTTGATTATACAAAATTCTCCAGCAGTTTCCCTAGAATAAGTAGGTATGTATTGCTAATTCCATATCACAAGGAGAAGAACTCTGAAAGATTTAACTACCTCTGTATCATTTTTCTATATTTTTAAGCACAGGGCCTTAAGTAAAATACAGTTATGCCTATTAGATTAGATCAAATGTAACAATAAAAATTTGAAATGTGTAGTGTAGGCAGCCCATTTAAATGTTGATCCAGTCAAATATAGATTTAGTAGATGATAAAAATCTGGCTTGTTCTAAATACAGAAAGGGTAGGAAAGGCACTGACTGAAAGGATCAAAGATGAAGGGATCCAGGTTGCCCAGAGTGGAGGCCAGTTGAGGTAAAGATCACAAAATAAAATAAAGAAAATATGGTTTGTCTTGGTTCAGGAGGTACCTGAATTTGCAGTGCTTGTGGAGATACTCATCAAATACTGGAGAGGGTCTTGGTGTCTTCATGAAGCCATATGTGAGGATGAGGATTCTGACATCCTTGTTTTTAGGGGTGGCTCCTACCTTGATAATGAGTCAGCTATGAACCTTCCTTGATACCTGTTATGCAGAAGCCAAGTGGAGTGTCCCACAAGCGAATGATGGGACTTAAAGAAGTATTGTATTTTAGTGAAACTCTTATATCACTCTACACAGGGGTCTCACAGAATTTTTTGGCTCTGAATTTTGGTGTCTGTGGCTCTTCTCTGGTGAAATCGAGCCTGGGAAAGCATGGTGCAGAAAGTGATCCAGTACATTAAATACTATTTCTGTTCTTTGTTTTGCTGTCTTTCATCCAGGTCCTCTTGACAGGAAATTTATTATTATTATTTTTTAGGAAATTTATTATTTTTTAAAAAAGAAGTATTTCATTTTGAAAACGAAAATGTTTATAATAATTACATGTCAGCTTCAATATCTCTACTATTTGTTCCTTGTTCTCATTGCTGCTCACATGAAACCCTCAAGCTCAGTCAGGTAAACCTCCACTGTTTCATGAGGCAGCCATACCTGGAATGAGAGCGCTTGGGATCTAGTACCCAGACAGGAGGTGGAAGTAGCCCTCTCAGGATACCAGTGCCCCAGCTTTTCACAGAGGAATTGATGCTTCTTTGGCTGACCCCTGTTTTCTCTGCCAAAGAACATTTGGAAGAGATTTGCATCATGTAACTTGCCTCGTTGGCAATTTTGTTTCTTTCTTAGCCAAGGAGAAGCAAGGGGTTCATCAAACCAAATTTGAACCTTCAGCTACTCCACTTGAAAAATCATGATGGTTGGTATAAGAATCAGCAAGGTCTTTGAAGTTCTCTGGCATGCAAGGCAAATTATAACTGGCTTCTTAACTGAAATTTAAGTTTCCTTTCGAGTTGTTTGGTATCCTGGGCACAGAGTTACCAGACTTCCATAACCATCACCGTGGGTATTTTTATATTACAATTATATATTATGTTTCATCTTTCTCTCACTAGGTATGTTTCATCCTTTATTTGAATAGTTAGGCCAAGAGAATACAAATTTAGTCTTGAGTTGAATAAATTCAAGTTGCACAATAATTAGGTGATTATTGAGAAAGAAGTATTTTATTACCCTCATACTGGGTTTTTATATCCAGTAGAGCACCAGTAATGGAATTTCTTGTAATCAAGTATGATAGAAGTTCACTAAGAACCTGAATCTTCTTTAGACATTACCAATTAATAGAAATGAATATTCCATTTAAAGTTATTGTAAAATATTGGCTATATTCCCTGTGCTGTACAATATATCCTTGTAGCTTATTTGTTTTATACATAGTAGTTTGTACCTCTTCATCCCCCTCCCCCTACATTCCCCCTCCCCCTTCCCTCTCCCCACTGGTGACCACCTGTTTGTTCTCTGTATCTGTGAGTCTGTTTCTGTTTTGCTATATTCATTTATTTGTTTTATTTTTTTGGGATTCCACATATAGGTGATAACGTAAAGTGTTTGTCTTTGTCCATCTGATTTACTTCACTGGGTGTGATACCCTCCAGGTCCATCCATGTTGTTGCAGATGGCAGAATTTCATTCTTTTTTATGGCTGAGTGATATTCCATACGCATATATATGTATATACACTCATATACACGTGTGTGTGTGTGTGTGTGTGTGTGTGTGTGCGCGCGCGCGTGCGTGCACCGTATCTTCTTTATCCATTCATCTGTTGATGGTTGCTTGGGTTGCTTCCATGTCTTGCCTGTTGTGGATAGTGCTGCTGTGGGCCTTGGGGTGCATGTATCTTTTTGAATTAGTGTTTTCCTTTTCTTTGGATGTATGCCCAGGATTGGGATTGCTGGATCATATGGTAGTTCTATTTTTGATTTTTTGAGGAGCCTCCATGCTGTTTTCCATGGTGGCTACACCAATTTGCCTTCCCACCAGCAGTGTACAGGGGTTCCCTTTTCCACATCTTTGCCAGCATCTGTCATCTGTGGTCTTTTGATGATGGCCATTCTGATGAGCATGGGGTGATATCTCACTGTGGGTTTGATTTGCATTTCCCTGATGGTTGGTTGGTGATGTTCAGCATCTTTTCACATGCCTATTGGCCATTTGTATGTCTTCTTTGGAAAAATGTCTATTTAGGTCTTCTGTTGGGCACTGCTTTTTTGTACTTCTTCTTGCTCAAAGCTTTTACTGTCTGGCGGGTCCCCTGGATTTCTCTCCACTCTACTATTGGCTGAGTCTATGCATCTCAAATGCCCCAAGTCAGGGGATCTTCTAGAGAGTCAGTCACTACCCATAGAGCACATCTGTTGTACCGAGCTCTAGCATCAGGTCAGCACCAGCCTAGAGACAGATGGTTATCCTGGTTTAGGAGTTGCTCCAGGCTCTGCCCCAAGCAAACGTGGCCAGGGGGTTGATGTCGTGATGGCTACATTTGAGAGACTCCTCAAAGTGGTCTGTGGACACACTTGGCACCAGAGTAACTGGCAGAAGAAATAACCCTTCCGGGAGAATGACCTTTGAGGTCACTTCTATCTCTAAGAGTCTCTGACTGCCAATTCTGAATGAGATTCAATTAGTATGTGTTGGATGATTGCTGCATGCCAGGTATTCTCCCATACACTGTCTCATTTATTTCTTGTAACAAACCAGGGAGTGTTTTTACCTTAGTTCACTGAATCTAAGATGCTACTAGTTATAAGCTGAACCATTATTTTATGTACCATTAAGATTGAAAGAAAATTGCCAGTTAAATTTTGACACAATATTCTCATTACTTAGCTTTTCATTTAAGTGTGCATATCAAAACAGCTTTCTTAGACTTATATAGACATAGTTTCTTATTTACATATCATTTTTTGTATATACATTGAAAAGAAAATATAGTAAAATAAATCAGTTAAGGTATTCTGGAAAAAAATAGAAATGGATATTCAATAAATCAATCAACATGTATTTATTTAATGCTTCTTTTTTTTGCAACATTCCAGGTTTTTAAAAATATTTATTTATATATTTATTTATTTATTTTGGCTACACTGGGTCTTAGTTGCAGCATGTGAGATCTTTTAGTTGTGTCATGCGGACTTCTTAGTTGCAGCACGCGGACTTCTTAGTAGCGACATGCAAACTCTTAGTTGTGTATGCATGTGGGATCTAGTTCCCTGACTAGGGATCGAACCTGGGATCCCTGCGTTGGGAGCATGGAGTCTTACCCACTGGACCACCAGGGAAGTCCCTATTTAATGCTTCTGAGTTTAAAGATTTTAAAGTACTGCTGTCAGACTCTGTCGTGATGGCAACAGAGCTTCCTAGAACCTGGAAGGGATGGCATTCTCACTGCACCCGATTTGAGTACAGTTATAGTGGATCATTCTTTAGTGAGAGTCAGCTAACCGACCCCTCCCCTCAACCCCTACCATTGATCATTGGCCTCACACACTAAAACATTGACTTCCTGTTATGCTCACAGAAAATAGAACCATGAGGTGCTCATGAACTTTTAAGTTGAAGTACCATTATTGAAATTCATGCACTGTGACGTAGGTGTGTGATAAACACTTGAAATAAATGATTAGTATTCTTTTCTTCTCTGGGATTAAGAAAAACTATAATACGAGTATATGTGATAAGGACTGCCCTCTCTTCTAATTGCCCTGCTGTCTCTAAGTGCTTTTATGCCCTTTCTAAGCCCAGTTTTGTCCTCGGTGGTTGGCCCGTGGTAACTTAGCCTGTAGGAATTTTCTTCCAGGGCACAATCTTCTGTACCAAGAATCAGCAACATTTTTATGGAAAGGGTCAGATATATTAGTTTCCTAGGCTGCCACTAAACATACCACTAAACAACAGAAATTCATTTCTGTTAGTGTTTGAAAACAACAGAAATTTATTCTCTTACAGTTTGGAGGCTCTGAGGAAGAAACTCTTCATGCCTCTTTTTGAGCTTCTGGTCATTGCTGGCAATCCTTGGTGTTCCTGGGCTAGTAAATGCCTCACTCCAATCTCAGTTTCTATCTCCACGAGATTCCTTCCGTGTATTTCTTTGTCTTTTCTTCTTATAAGGACACCAGTCATTGGACTTAGGGTCTCCTCTATTCCTGTATGACCTCATCTTAACTTAATTTGATCTACTAAGACCCTATTACCGCATAAGACCACATTGTGAGGGTCCAGGCTGACATGAATATTTTGTTTCTGTTGAACCCACTACAGAGGGCCATGAAATTACTCAACTTTGTTGTCACACAAAAGCAGCCACAGACAATACCTAAACAAATGAGTGGGCTGTGTTCCAATAACATTTAATTTATAGACACTGAAATTTGAATTATATATAATTTTCACATGTCCTGAAGCATGGTTCTTCTTTTGATTTTTATGCAACAATTTAAAAGACATTTCTTAGTTTGTGGGCCGTATAAAAACAGGCGGGGGTTGGGGACAGCCAGATTTGACCCATAGTTTGCCAACATCTGATATATAGTGTTGGTCAGCAGACAGAGGTAACTATAGGGTAATTCTTCTTCCTTCTGCTCATAAACAAAAGAACCAAATTCTGAGAAAATCTGTTTGTGATTTGCATCAAGCAGTTTTTGTTAGATAGCTTCATGTTTCAGCAGAGAGGAAACGAGACTGATCAGTAATGAGGCCTGTTTGGCAGCATCATTCCCAGTGTGCTTGCCAAAATTTTGGTGAGGATTTTGCTGTCAAGATTAAGAGGTGATGCACGCTTAAATGAAGAACATGACCTGGGGTCCTTATGTTGAAGGATTAGAGCATTTCCCTCATGGGCTCATAGTACTCCCGCTGCCAAATGTTTGAGTAGGCTTTTGAGGTGATTTTAAATTAAAGGCATTTTGTGACTTAGTACTACATGGCATTCTGGTGAGATGTTGTCAATCCCTAGATACTCATTCAAGGCCAGTTATTAGATAATACTCTGCACATCTGAACAGACTTCATCTTCTAATGCTAAGAGTTGTTAAGTCGTCTGGGGGTAAAACTAAATCTAAACATTCTGGTTTATCGTGAAAATTGTTTCTAGTAAAATTTAAGTAATAAAAATTTGTTGAGGCTATTATTAAAGATTGAGATTATATATTTGCTTTTTTCTAATTACAAAACCAATACATGATCTTTGTAGCAATTAAAATAATTCCAAAAATTAATAATATAAAGAGTGAAAGTTTCCCATAATCCCAGTTTCCAGAGATAATTTCTGAAGAGATGTTGGTAGTTATTTTTCCAAAAATTTCCACCCCATGTAATTGTGAAAGCAAATGAAAAAGAATACTGAACAGATATTTTACATGTTTCAAGAGATTTGGGGACTAAGTTTATGAACATAAAGAGCAAAGTATGATTAGGTATAAATACCTAATTACACATTAAATTCATAGTATGCTGATAATAGGATATGAAAAAGTCATGTTTCCTGTTCTTAAAACATATATCTTTTGTTTTGTTTCCAAAAAGTAGAGAATGACTCAGTGTAAATAATATCTTGCATGTATATATATATATGTGTATATGTGTATATATGTATATATATATGTGTATATATATATATAGTGAAATACTGTTATTCAGAAACTTACTACGCCTTGGGCTCAGTGATGGATCTTTTCTCTCTACTACAGAGAGACTCTAAACAGATATCCCGCTTCTTTGATGACATCAACATTTTAATGAGGTTTTACCATTCATAAAACGTATTAGTAGAGGTTTTATTCGGCTGGGAATTGAGAAAATCCTGTGAGCTTCAATTTGGTGTAGGGAAGAGTTGATTGCCAGCATCTCAAGTGGATTTCAGTGATGACTGGTGTGGTTTATGCACTTAGCAGCCCAGAACAGAATGGCTGAATTATCATTATTCCTAGATGACATGGAAATCTTGTATACGAAAGTGGATAGATAATCCTCCACTTGTATGCAAAAATGGATAGATAATCTTAACACTTACAATATGCCTACAAGATGCCAACATACTCTGTTACCAGTGTCTTATGGGCTTTGGAGCCAGACAGACCTGGGCATGAATCCTAACTTTATTCTCATTATCTATGGGAGCCTTAAGTTACTTAAACTGAGTCTTGTTTTTCTTATCTACAGAATGGGTATAAATAGTATCCACTTCTGGTACTATTGTAAAGAGTGTTGTAAAGATTAGTGTTACTGTGTGTGTAAAGCACTGAGCCAGCGTCTCACATTTAGGAGGAGCTCAAATAATGTTATTTCTTTTTTATTGCTACCATTTGAGAGAACTTTAGATGATTGAATCCAACCCTCTTATTTAACAGAAGAAGAAATTGGATTCAGAAGGCTTATTGCTCTTAGGTTGCTCAGGTAGTTGGTGGCAGACCAGAAAGGATAATTTTGACACTCTGATCCTTACTTCAGTTTTCTTTCCGTTATTCATTTATTCATCCATTTATTCTTTATTCACCATTTATTATGTACCTGTTAAGTTCCAGGTATTGTGCTGAACCTTGAGACGATAAAGGAGAGTAACATATAGAATGTGTTGAGAAGCTCACAGTCTAGTGGAAAACAAATGCATAAACAGATAAATTATCGGTCAGTTTCTTAGAGGCTATAATGGAACGATTTTATACATATTTATAAAAAACAGTTGAGATAGTTGTCTAACTCAGCTTTGGGGAGCCATTAAGGCTTCACAGAGGCAGCATGATATTTGAGTCTAGCCTTGAAGTATATTTTGAAGATTGCAAGGCAGTTAAGTGTGTGTGTGTGTGTGTGTGTGTGTGTGCGCGTGCGCGCGCGTGTGTGTGTGTGTGTGAAGGTATTGGTTGTTGGAGGTAGTATTTTAGATAAGAGAAATAGCCTGTGCAAAAGTGATGGAGGTGTTAAAACATGGCATATTCATGACAACTTTGATAGTTTGATGTGGTTTGGGTTGTGGGAAGAGGTGAGACCAGAGGATGTAACGCAGCATCTCTTATTCAACTGAAATGCTGTCATGCATTGTCTGGTAGCTGGAGTACTAATGAGAGTTAAATGTACATAAGGGGATAAATGAGCTTCTGTGAACTGATTTGGGAAACTGCTTACCATTTATAGTACTGCTTGGGGATAAAATATGGTCCAACTTCAAAATAATGGGACCAAAATAAACATTTGGAACCCAAATTGTACAAAGAAACTCCTTATAATGGTCGATTTACACATAGTAGGAGCTGAATAAATACTGGCTAAATATTTTTATACAGTGGTCCAGTTATTATAGAGTTACTTTTGATATGAAACTTTAGAACGACATAGTAATTTATGCAATTCCACAGGGTACAATAAAACTTTATTGACCTCTATTACT
This sequence comes from Aethalodelphis obliquidens, assembly GCF_003676395.1. Classification (NCBI taxonomy): domain Eukaryota; kingdom Metazoa; phylum Chordata; class Mammalia; order Artiodactyla; family Delphinidae; genus Aethalodelphis; species Aethalodelphis obliquidens. Next base: position 45,290,394 of record NW_020837947.1, read on the forward strand.
ATTATAGGTCTCTGGTTATTAATTCACCATTACAACCTGATTACTGTTATTTGACTCATTTTCCTGGAACTTAATCCAGATAAATTTGATATTGATGGTTGCTAATTGGGCAAGGGGAATAGTCTGTACTGTCGTAACTATGTGTCCTTATTTAATTATATTATATCTCCATATCCAGTTGAAATTTTGTCTCATGTACTCAGTATTTTACTACCTTTGTCTATTCCCTGTTTTTGATTTTGTTGAGGTGACTTATAGAATTTTTTTTGGTGTGTGTGTGATTAAAAAGTCCCACCATGTGTCTCTTTTTAGTGTAATCTAAATTATATCATCTTTGGAAAATAATATGTTTTCAGTCTATTGCTCTAGACCTGATATCCTAACATAACCATATTTCCACATTCCTTCTTATTTTGTTGATTCCGTGATTTATTATTTTTCTTCTTGGTTTTTCTTGGAGTTATCACTGGGGCATGTTTATTGCATTGCATTTACTCAGAAAATCTTACAACTTTGTGATATAATTCTGAATATGATCTGATTATAGATACTTTAGGCTTTGTTTTGTTAAAAAGGATTTCTTATTTACACTCACTAATGTATGTCAGTCAGGATCATCCACAATTCAGAAATAAGAAAATTTAGATAGGCTGGAGGGAGCTGCTCAGAATTTTGCTATGCTAGGGACAAGGGAAAGTGAGGAGTGGGCGAGAAGGGTGGTGTAAAGTGTCAATGTCAGGGTTTAGTTGAAGAAAAATGTCAGCTAAGGGGGTCTCTGATAACATTTTTGCAATTGGTTTTAAAAAACTTAACCAAACTACTGTTTACTTCCTGGGTCATCTTCAGGGATTCTGAGTCTTAAAGGATTTGCTTGGTCCCTTGGTTCCATTCGTTGAGTAACTTTTTTCAGATAACATGATAACTGCACACAAATATAGTGTTTTAAAGTCTTAGAGGTCTTTTGAGCATAGGAATAGTTATTCCCTAAACAAGTCACTGAAGAGAAGTTTCTGGAAATTTCTGTAGCTATGGCAACCACTTCAGGCCAAGGCATCAGTTAGCTTTTGCTACATAACAAACCACTGTAAAACTTACTTGTTTAAGAAAACAGCATTTATTCCTTCTCCTTTTTTGATGGGCTGGGCTGGTTGAGGTTGGAAGGTTTAGGATGGCGTCACCCGCTCACATGTATGGGGCCTCATCTGGGTGGCCTGGACGATTGAAATGCCTTAGGCCTTTCTCCATATGGCATCATCCAGCAGGCTAGCAGGTCTGGACTTGTTCATAAGATCCCAACAGCAAAAGAACACAAACACCAGTGTGCCTTTTTCAAGTCTCTGTTGTGTCATATTTTCTAATATCCCATTGGCCAAAGCAAATCATACAGCAAAGCCCAGATTCAAAGATGAAAATATAGACTCTATCTCTTGATGGGAGGAACAGCGAAAAGGGCTTGAATAGAGGACTTAGAGAATCTTGTGATCATTTTGAAATTGATCCCAGCCAATCACTGTAGAAATTATCCTACATGTTCAATAAGAGGTTATAATGGTGAGCACAGCTTTCTATGGCTTCAAAAATTACCACACTCACATACAATATTTGCTACAAGCTAAGTCTATAAAACTTAAAAAAAAAAAGCAACCTACCAATATGGAAGGCTGAATTTAAGAAGGGAAATAAGAAAATCCACTATTTCTGTGTTGCTTCACACTTTACAAAGTACATTCACATATACTGCTTTTTTAAAAAATCTTTCAAGCCTCTTGGTGAGGTAAGTCTTAGATCATTACCCTCATTTCGTAGGTGTATAAACTGATGCCCAAACATGTTAAGAATCTTACTCAAAATCACTTACCTAGTAAGAGAGGTGGGTTTTGGACTTAGTTCTTGGTAGCCATGCCTCCAAGCTGTACCCAGGTGTCTCTGGGGGTGCTCCATTAATCATTTAATGCAGCAAGGGACAAATAAAAGTAATTATTAGCGATCTCTGTAATTCTTTAAGCCATACCACATATACATCATGCTCTCATTCAGTGAAAAGTCTGAAGATCAGTACTTTTTCATTTTTGGAAAAATGTGTGTATAAATGATACTCTCATTAAGAACTTAGTGAATTCTTTTTCTGTCTGTGTTTCATTTCTGAAGTTTGTTAATACGTATGTCCAGTTGTTTCCACAGTACACATATATGTTTACTGAATATCACAAGAATTGCTGAATTTCACAGATTTTTTTGGATCCTAAATATTAACAATTCCTACATCCATTTTACTGTAAAAAAACTGGTTTATCTTATATACACATGTATACTGAAATTATGCATATATATGTATGTATATATGTGTGTGAGTATGTATATACGTATATATATGTAGCACCTTATGTCTTTTATTTCACTCTGCACAGGCATGGTTCTCCAACAGAACTTGTAGACTTTCCACGCACTCAATGTATAGCATCAGGGAGAAGTAGGTTCCCAAAGATTTCTTTAGTGAGAGATCAAAATTCCTTAAGCCTGTACTTTCACACACTGTAATACCTTACATGCTTGATGGGAGGTTCAAATTAGGTAATGTAGGTAAAAATCATTTGTAGACCCTTAAAAGCTATAGAAACATGAGCTATTAATATAAACATGCCTTAAAAACATACCATTAAGAGGAGCCAACATAATTATTTTAAATTCGTAGTTACTAGATTTATAAAAATTCAAGGACTTTTGGAACCACTGTCTGTACCTTTCCTATTTCTTTAGGCTTATCAATGCTCAAGAAATATTCCGGGCTTCCCTGGTGGCACAGTGGTTAAGAATCTGCCTGCCAATGCAGGGAACGCGGGTTCGAGCCCTGGTCCTGGAATATCCCACATGCCGTGGAGCAGCTAAGCCTGTGTGCCACAACTACTGAGCCTGTGCTCTAGAGCCCGCGAGCCACAACTACTGAGCCCACGTGCCTAGAGCCCGTGCTCTGCAACCAAAGAAGCCCCCTCTTGCCGCAACTAGAGAAAGCCCGCGCACGGCAACGAAGACCCAACACAGCTAAAAATAAAAACAAATAAATATATAAATTTAAAAAAAAAAAGAAATATTACAAGTCTGGGAATAATCACAACTGCTCATGACTGTACAGAGCCAGGAACTTAGTCCAGCAGTGAAATTTTTATGGTTAACTTCTCATCCCCATCCCTGGGCCTCACCCCACCCCCCCCTCAAAAGAATGGAGAGGGCCTGCAGAATCTCCTCAGGGGTCTGTTCAAGAGGCAATTAACATTCCTACCTGACCACTCTCCAGTTGCTCCCTTCACACTGTGCAGTACTTAGACCCGTCCTCACCCTTGGTCTGGATTCTTTTAGTGAGTCCTAATTATATTCATGCCTTGACTTTCAGGCTGAAGTAACATTTATGGCCAGTTTATGGGCTATTTTCAAAGAAATTTCCTAGTGTTTTATAGGGACTTTATTTACTTTTATAAGACCTCTTCAGTGTATTCATTATAAAGAACCATATTCGTTTGCTTTTCTACTCTTTCCTTCATGCTGCCACCTCTACAGGAAATTACATTGCAGGCAGAGGCTTCATGCAGAGAAAAGATGTCTCCTTATTCACTGGAAGCAATTTCTGTCTTATGTGTTACTTTGATTGTCATAACATTCTCAGGCATGAACTTCACTCTCTTGATTAATGTTTATAACCTCCTCTTTAGGAACCTGTAATGTCAGTGCCTGTGGAGGTGGGAAGCTCAGTACATGGCGGGCAGGAGAGTTGATACAGTCAGCTAATGCATAAAGAGACTGGGGTCGCCAAAAGGTCCCACTGTCAAAGAAAGCCCTGGGACTAGTTCTGGCTGCTCTAAGTAGTCAAAATTGGACTACTCATGGGCTCTCGTGACCCACTGGACTTGGGACAGGATACCCCAGCCCTCTGCAGATATGTCTACTTGCTACTGGTTTGCTCTGTGACTTTGGGCAATTCCCTTATGTTCGACACCTTTATTTCCCCAACTGTAACATGGAAAGTGTCTACATGGGACTTATTATAAATAGGACAAGTGGTACGTCTGTGAAGCTGCCCTTAAGGTCTCCTGCTCTCAGAAAGATTAAAACTAGAATATCTTCCTCCCCCTGGAAAGAAGAGATTTCCAAGAGCAGCGTAGAGTTACAGGCACTGGAAAGGCATGCCTGTATCCATCATTCCACGGGCTCTCAGATACTGCCCACCTCTGGAATGACACAACTATGTCACATACCTCTAGTAGATCGTGATGCAAGATCTGGGCAGACTTGTAGTTTAAGGAAACACAAAAGGCTGGAATGTCTATTGGATTGATAACTGCTCATGAGACATTTAGATAAGCTTTTCTAATCTTTGTCATTAAATTCGTGGGTAATTTCTGATAAATCACCTTGTACTTGGTGTCCATTTTCATTATTCATTAATTACTTCATTCATTGTTATTCAGTCAGCACATATTCTTGGAGAACCTAGTATGTCTAAGATACCATAGAATGCTATCCTAATTTTAGGGTTCAGGTCTAATGCTCCATGAATTTTTTTTACCTGATACTCTCAGTTGCAGGTAATCTCTCTTTGCTCTGGTTTCCTACTTTCTAACTTTCTTATAGTACTTACCACATAATGATACATATTAATGTTACTTGTGTACATGTTTCTTTCTTATACTATAATTCTTATATATCATTAAATACTTAAACTGCCTAGCACATCCCCTTGTATTTCACAGACAGATATGTAATAGGAGACATGTAGAAAAATAACAATAGTATAAGACAGTATATGATGTTATATGGACATATAGTGCTGCATGTAATAAATGCTTAGGGAATTAAGAGGTGAATTGACGAGCAGGGAAAGACATTTGGAAGTAGTCAAGGTGGTAACAGGTGGAGTTGGGGTGAAGACATTCCAAGTAGTGGAAAGGCATTAACAACTGGCATATATGGAAACAATACATCTTTGGGGAGCCAGGGGACATGACAGACAGTAGCCACTAGAGGATGGGACATTGCAAATGCCAAGCTAAGGCAACAAGATTCTTCTGAGGGCAAAGGCTACTACTCAAAAATTTTTGAGCAAGTGAGTGACAAGATCAAAGAGGTATTTTAGGAAGATTCCTCAGGTAGTATGCAAGGTAGCGAGACAGCCTAGAAACTGGGGGTATTAGACAAATTTGTTACTAGTGCAAGAGTACGTGAGAGTATGTGAGCGCCTGGGCACAGATATAAAGGCATGAGGCAGTGAGACTAGAGCAGAAGAGTGGACTCCAAAGAGTATGAAGCAAAGATCAATAGGAAGATGTGATTGAGTTTGAGGATAAGGAAAAGGGTGGAATAAAAACTGACTACAAAGTCTTGTGTTTGGATGACTTTGAAAATAGTGATACCATGACTTCCCTGATGGCGTAGTGGTTAAGAATCCGCCTGCCAGTGCAGGGGACGTGGGTTCCAGCCCTGGTCTGGGGAGATCCCACATGCTGCGGAGCAACTAAACCCAGGCACCACAACTCCTGAGCCTGCGAGCCACAACTACTGAGGCTGCGTGCCACAACTACTGAAGCCCGTGAGCCTAGAGCCCATGCTCTGCAACAAGAGAAGCCACCGCAATGAGAAGCCTGCACACTGCAACAAAGAGCAGCCCCTGCTCGCTGCAACTAGAGGAAAGCTGGCGTGCAGCAACGAAGACCCAAGGCAGCCATAAATAAATAAATACATTAATTTATATAAAAAATAGTGATACCATTTATACAAATTGGAAAATCAATTTTAGAGGGAAAATAATGCATTCAGCTTTAGGCATTTCAGCTCGAGAAATGCATCAGACTATGTGGGTGCAGAGGAGGCGGGAATTAAAGCAGCTTGTTAAAAGGACAGGACTGAAGCTTAGGAGGGAGGTCAGGGGTTAGGAAGTAAATACAGATAAAGTAGAGTTGTCCAGCTACTTGCCTTTGTTGTACGCTCCTTGTTGGCAGGACCAAGTACTGTTTGCTTTTGCTATCTACCTGGCCGATAGTAGGCATTTTGTGAGTCATTTTGCTTGAAAGCTACCTAGAGTCATAAGCAACTCTGTGCTCCCTGTGCCGGTGATTGAGGTGCAAAGGAAGCACTTACATGTGAAATTCACGGAACAGTGAAATATCCAGGAAACAGTCTCAGTCTTTTCTGTCTCCTGGGAAATATTTTATTAGTACACGTTACCAAATTAAAATTTATATTTGATTTAAGTATAAAATAACTTGAAAGGCTTTAATCCTGTTACAGGTAGGATCCCTCGGTTAATTGGTATTTTTTACTTGCTGACTTTTCAGCTCCCTTAAACTTCTAATCTATGCTTCTCTAAGTTAGGTGGAAAAAACTCCACCTAGATAAATCTACTAATCCTTGAAATATTGAGAGTGTCCATTACATCGACAATCTCTATTTTTTTCCCCATGTTTCCCCATAAATTCATCCAGTACTGAGAAGTGATTGTGGAGCCTTGAGAAAGGGTACTTTTTGGTTCAGCTTCTGTAGCTTTTTAATCTGCTTCTCCTCTCCCAGCCTGGGAGAGCTCAAGCCATGCATCCTTCCAAGTGTGGAGGGAAGAAGTCAGCTTCCCCAGCTCTGTCAGTTCTCAGAGGTGCTGGACTGATGCCTGGTCGCCCCTGGAGAATTGCGCGGCCGCCAGTGCAGCTGCGTTCCTAGTTACACGGTGACCAAGCAAAGTCCCTTTCTATGCACTGATTTCTTAGCCCGTAGACATTGAGGCACCAGGATGTTGTAGGGATTGGGGAGGCCCTCTGCCCCGTAAATATGGCCTCCTCGGAGTTGCCCCCTCCTTCTCCTTGCTTCAGTCAACCCTACAGTTCACACTGTAACACAGCAAAGAGACTGCAGCTGTCTTTTCTCTCTTCAGGAGAGAGACACTCATCCCTGCCGAAGTGCAGAGAAGGAAGGAGGATAGGATAGTAGAAAAGGGCCTTTTTTGGGGTGTCTCTTCAGTGGCAGAGCCCTGGATTAGGGCACAGCAGGAGGTCTGCTACTTCTAGCTGTGTGACACTGTTCAGGTTTCTCTACCACTCTATCTCCCTTTCCTCTTTGCAAAATGAGCAACTCTAACTAGATGATCTCTAAAGCCTACTTCCTCTCCTAATATTCTAGTTTTTAAAAATTTTATGGGATGAAAGAGAATAAACATTCCAAGTTGGTCTTGTCATAATCCCACTGGAGTACTGGGCAATGTCTAGCTCACAGATAAACACTCCTTTATGCTTTTTAAAGTACTTTGGGAAGAAGAGAGTAAAGAAAAAGTAAAGTTCAGAGGATGAAATTGATCCAGACAATTCCATTACATTCAGGAAACTACAACCTTGAAGTAGTGTTCCTAAACTGGCCAGAACTTGAGTTCTGAGGAGGTAACCACTTCCAGGCTGACTTTCAGACTTATGCTGGCCTTGAACCAGCAAGAGCTCTCAGCCTGAAGGACTGTGGTACAGTAAGGAGGCAATCTGGCTTTGGATTAAACTACTCCATCTAGCTTTGCTCGTGGTTGTTAGGGGTTGTGCTGTCAGTTACCACTGTGAGTGAGCAGCAGGGTCCGCGTGGATACTTGGCAAGGGTTGGTATCTATAGGGTCATGCGCATTGTTTGTGCTGAAATCCCATAATGTCCCCAGGCAGTTTAATTCTGTGGTAGAACCAACTTGAATAATTAAACAAAGCAAAGATTTGACAACACTGTGCTTGTGGTACAACACAGCTGTGATTCCATGAGCTCAGCAGAGAGAAGGAGTTGGGGGCATCTGTCATAGCAAAAGCATGCTTTATAACAAATAACAATTTAGCAGGCATCCAAAGTGCTACAGAAGCTACAATGAATATGGTCTGTCAGGATCGAGGGGGTCATGGTGTCTGTTTGGGGCATGTTAAAGGGGTAGTTGATCACATCTGCTTGGTTACCAGCATCCTTTGAAATGAAACTGTGCCAGGGGAGAGTCACTACACCTTACTCCCCTTTTATAAACACTTTTTTTAAAAATTGAGCGTTATACAAACTGATTTATAGATCAGTAAGTAAACAGCTGGGGGGAGAAAAGATCACTCTTTGGAACGCTAAAAGTTTGATATCTTTTTTGTGTATCTGTGATAATCCTAAAGATAGAAAAAGACTACAGACTCTTTGTCTATTACATGTAACAGAAGTTTGTACATTTGAAAGGATTTCTTCCCTGCTGCCTTTTCTTATTGGGTTAGGCTTTTTTAAAAATAAAAAGGTTCTTAAGAACTAACTAATTTGCTGATGCTAGACCCTGAGATCTGTATCCCCAAAGGATTCTCTTTTATTTTATCCTGAATGTGATAGCTCTTTGTGTTCCGGAAGAGTACAGGGGATGCCTTCCAATAGCTGTTTCCTCCCCAGTCACATTCATTCCTGCAGAAGCCATTTGTACAGCAAGTGAGAACTGGAGCATGTTAAGTATCGGAATAATTCTACTGCACAGTATTTCCGCAGAGCAGAAATGATCTTGGATCTTAACGTTCAATACCTTTGAACTGCGGGGCTCAGCTACATAAGTAGATCAGCATATGATTATAAAAGGCAGTCATATTATGTGATTTGTGTGTTTTGACTTCAGAAATCTACAAGAATAATTAAGTTACTGTCATACTTTTGTTTTGTGATTAACATAACTGCAATGACGGTTTTCTCAAAGAATCAATTTACATCAAAATTCAACATTTTTTCACTTTTAACATGGGCAATATATGTAGTTTAAGATCACAATAAAATGAAATGACGTATTTCACATTTTATGGAAGGTGTGTGAAAACAAATAGTCAATACTGATTTTTAGAAAACTCTTTGAAATCTTCCTTTTGATCTGGGCTGTCATGGCATTGATTACTTTTCTCCTTCTGTTCCTATTTATTTTTCCCTTCTTGACTCCCTTACTCCTCTTTTAGAGACTTTCCCCCTGTCTATGGAATGAGGTTCCACTACGAGTCCACACTCTTTTCGTTGCACAGCTTCCCCACCGTACGGTGTCATCATCCTGGTTTGGTGACCGTGGCACCATCCAAATTATCTGTCCATCTCTCCACTTCCTCCTCCTTCAGACTTCCAGCCTCTGCTGCACAGTAGCTGCCTGATGGGTCAGTCTACACAGCCCAAGTCATTTTTTACAGAAAGTTCTTCACTTTACTCAGTTCCTACAGTCTGCCACCCTCCTCAAAACGCTGAGCTGTTCTCACTTGGCCGTTCCAAAACTCTGGCATTTCTGTGTCCCTGATGGCTCACCCTCCCATTCTTAGTTCTCTCACACCTGGATATTTTCACTTGGTCTCCCAGTCTGAGGTTTCTCAACTTTGATCACTACAAAATATTTCAGAACAAAAATTTCTTTTCTCTCTGGTGCGTTTGCAGCCCGCTTTGCTTCAAATTCATCAGATGTTTCTCATCTTTACCTTTAATTTATCTGTACATGATTTTTGGGGCAAAGCTCCCGGATTCCCACTACTTAAATTTCTTCATTGTGCTACTTGTACCTTGTCTGTAAAGTCTTGCCCACTGTCGGACACATTCCTTCCACAGGCTTACTTCCAAATGTGGTTAACATCTTTTCCTCTGTTCTGGAGCGTACTCCTTCCTTTTCTTTGCCAAACCCACACCTATGCCAGGTAGTGGTTTAAAGCCTGGGTGCTGGAGCCAGATTGCCTGGGTTCAAATTCTAGCTCTGCCATTTACTAGGTAATTTATGTTGTGCAGGACACAATCTCTGAGCCCCTGTTTCTTCATCTATAGCATGGGAATGATAACAACAGACCTTACTTAATAAGGCTGCTGTGAGGAGTGAATGAGTTTACACACATGAAGTGCTTAGACTGCGTCTTCACAGAGTGAGCACTGCTTACGTGTTAGCTCTTATCATTCACCCACATTGAGTGTTTCACTGGCTTTTACAGTCTAAGGCCGCATCTCTCTCCCCAATCCCTTTTGTTTTCATCCTCTGAGGATCGAACATAAGATTCTGCATATCAAAGTTGATCAACAAATATTTGTTGAAATAATCTAGACAGTGTTGGGAGACAGCTGAATTCCCTGGATTTGGGATTTGACTTTTAGTTGCCTGAGAATGGAACAATCATATGTCATTGTCATATGTCATATGTCTTATACTGTGTCCCTGGCCCCTGTAAGAGGGCCTGACATATGGTACATGCTCAAGCTATGTTTGTTATAAATGCTCAGATAAATGAATGAATGAATGAAGTGAATTGTGAAATTTCTCTAAGTTTAACTTAGGAACCTCTTGGATCACAAAGAAATAATATAAGTTATTTTTAAGTTAAAAATAATTTGTATTATTAGTAGTAATAATATATGTAATATATAATATAAACATTATATATAAATATATAATACATATACACATACAAAATATAGGTACAATATATAGTATATCTGGTAAGTATATATGTTGTAAAACTATATACATATAATTTTTATATATATATACTTTTGAAAATTAAAAAAAAGATAAAATGTATACAATCCCATAACCAGAAATATCTATTTGGTATATATATTATATTTTCAGATATTTTCCTGAACATGTATGCATAAATTTTTAAAACTAAAATTGGATCATACTGTACCTAATATTTTATAAACTCTATGACTTTGTTTATTTAAAACTGTAGTGTGCACTAGATGTCTACTGTATAATGAACACCAAAAGTGGGTTAAACAGGCCATCAAGCTTTTTCTTTTTTTTTCCTTCACATCTACCCTTTCAGTCCCACTTTCTTACCCTTATGGTGCCTATTTTGAAATATTATAATTTAAAATGCAATTTACAAGGTGGTGGGGGAGAGAGGGTGGGTCTAACTTATACTAGAACATAATTAGCATTCCAGAAAATACACTTAATAACTTTGTTTAGCTCTACAACTTTGATTTTCCTTTTAGAATGATTTTATTAATGTTTTATTTTACCTGAATTTATAGCTGAAATTCCCCATTGATTTTAGAACAAACACTGAAATTAAGGGTTTAATAATAGAGCATAAACGTGATACACACCTAGACAGAGGTTTTCAAGGAGATCAAAAGCATTTTTTTTCTATTCAGAAACTATACAGTTCAACTGTATTGGGGGGCTTCACCACTAGCTTTCTCTCCCTCTTAGTAAGTGTCAAGAGAGACCAAGGACACTGTTGCTTCTTCCAAATTCCATTTTTGTTTACAAAGGACTCTCAGTTTTAAAGGTCAATATAATGTCAAAATGGCTGAGCAAAAAGGCACAAAAATTGACAGAAAAATGACCATGAATTAACTAAGAAGCCACCATTTACATTGTAAATGAGATAAAGTAATAGAAAATATGCTGAATCAAAATAATAGTTTGGGCCACACTAATGAAATCCTCAGGTGGTAAGTCCTTGAGTGAACACACACCTTTGCTTGGCCTTGTGCAGTCAGGTCTGGGAGAGCCCCAGCTCTGTGCTGTGAACCAGGAAGTATCAAGTTGTCAGTAAGTTATCTTTACTTTCACAAATATTTACCTACCATCACCCTCTTCTCATGAAAGGAAAAACAAGGGGAAAAACAATTTAAAAAAGGAACATGAATTTCACGTTTATGAGGTATCATAGATAAGGAATTACAGTTAAGGGGCCTTTTTATGTTTTATTTTAAAACAGTAAGATTTTTGATTCTCTCAAACAACATTTGCACGTAAATGTTTAACAAAAGCTCAAGGTGTAAGGAATGATTCTCAGGTAGAATCTATAAGTGAAATGTACATAAATATCCAATTTACTTTACAAGTTTAGCTGAGTTTTGAGTCTGCAGGCTAAGAGGATAGAAGGAGGGGAAAAAGTAAAAATATATATTAAGGCTTATTTGTGTAATTTAGTTATGATAGAGATAAATAATATTTAATGAAATGCCAAAGCTAACTAACCCTGCAGAAATAGACAATTTCTATAAGATCTCTACACTAAATTATACCTTTAAACAAATAAAAATTATAATTTATATACCAATCAGAGTGTCCTCGTAAGAGTTTGAATTATTGTTTGTGTCATGTTTTCTTAGTCCGTTGGTTAATATTATGCTCAAGTCAGAGATACTTATTATTCCAAAGGTTTTATTAAATGAGTTTTTGGTAATGTCTCTATAGCTACTGGTAGAAAAGTACATTTTTGTGACATTAAATTTTATTTGCTTAGAGTTTGTCTTCTAGATGTGTAACGTCTAACGAGAATGACAATCTGAAAGGACAGTGCTGCTTCAGCTGGGCAGTTTCATCTCTCCCTCCCTTTAAATCTGTCTTTTGCTTATACAGAATGGACTGACTTCTAAAGTATTTGTTTACTTTGTAAAGATACTAATTTTTCCAACAGACCTTTCATATATCAGAAGGTCCTTGGGAGTCAAACCTTATCTCTCTTCTTCCTTCTCCCCACCCTCCCCTGTTTGGTAAAACTTGTGAATTGTTTCATTGACCTTGAACATTTTGTTCACATCCTCTGAAGAAAGGCAAAGGTACAAAATGATGTTTTTGAAAGTACTGTGTTACAAAAGAAAGAGTGCCTACTAGTCCATGTTCTGGGTAATACTTCTCAGGCTTCCAATTTGGGAATGCACAAATACTAGAATATTAAAGTTAGGTGGAAAGAGTTTTAGTGATAAGTTCAAAATCCTTTGATTTACTAGAAGTAGAAGAGTTTTAGGAGATCATTTAGTTCTGCTATGAACCTATACAAAATATTATCAGACAAATTTTTCTTAATATAAATATGGTATAGAAGTTCAATGCAAAAATTTGTGAAAAATAACAAATACTTCTGTGTACTCTATCTAGCTTAGAATATAAAACATTACTCTGATCAAGCTGGGACGAAGTGAGAGAGTGGCATGGACATATATCCACTACCAAATGTAAAATAGATAGCTAGTGGGAAGCAGCCGCATAGCACAGGGAGATCAGCTCGGTGCTTTGTGACCACCTAGAGGGGTGGGGTAGGGAGGGTGGGAGGGAGATGCAAGGGGGAGGAGGTATGGGGATGTATGTATATGTATAGCTGATTTACTTTGTTGTACAGCAGAAACTAACACACCATTGTAAAGCAATTATACTCCAATAAAGATGTTAAAAAAAAAGAATCCCTACAGAGACAGGGATTCCTAATACAAGTCCAACAAGTCATATAGCCTTGTCTGGTCCCATAATCTCTCAGCTCCTCAATTTCCCCATTCATACAATCAGGATGCTATTATTACCTTCCTTAGTGGGGGTCTTTTTTTTTTCCCCAAAAAAAATAAATAAATAAAAAGACGTTCTCTCCTCTGACATCATAAAATATTCTCCTAGACTAATAACATTAAAGCTTTATTCACACTTAAAAAAAAATAAATTATTTAAATAAAATATTACCCTGATCGATCGATACATGGTTTAGTTTCGTATGTTTTTTCAACTTGATATAAATAGGAATCATGATAATAAGTCACCAGCAATGTTTTAAGTTCTGATTGTTCCACACCCTTACCAACACTTGATATTGATGAACTTTAAAACTGTTGCTTTTCTGGTGTATGGAAATGATATCTTGTGGTTTTAATTAGCATTTCCATGATAACTAACAAGATTGAATTATCTTGTACTTTTTTGGATATATTCTTTTTTTCTTTTCAATGATGCCTATTTTTCTATTGGGTTATTTATATTTTTAAAATATATAGAAAATTTTCATGAATTTTGGATGATAAGTCTATGTCAATTATGTTTTGCAGATATGTTTTCTCAGTTAAACTTACATTTTCACATCCTTTGTCATACATATTATGGAGGTCTTATCTATAATCTGCAAAGTGAATTAACTTAAGTGTACAGAATTATTATATATGCACATACCCATATAGCCATCACCTAGATCAGTATGTAAAACATCTCCAGGACTACAGTAGACTCTCTTATGCCCCCTCTCTAGTTAATGCTCCTGCACTGCCTGTGCTCACAGTATTCTACCCTCTACCACTCTGGATCAGTTTTGCCTGTTTTGAACTCCTGGTGCATGGAATTTTATAATATGGGTTTTTTTGTATAAGGGAATTTTTTTCAATATTTATTTATTTTACTTTTTGGCTGTGTCAGGTCTTAGTTGTGGCATGCGGGATCTTCTGTTGCAGCATGTGGGCTCTTTGTTGTGGCACGTGGGCTTCTTTCTAGAGGAGAGAGGGTTTGAGGGCATGAGGGTTTTCTCTCTCTAGTTGTGGCACATGGGCTCCAGGGCGAGTGGGCTCTGTAGTTTGTGGCATGTGGGCTTTCTTGTTGAGGCTCATGAGCTCAGTAGTTGTGGCGCGCGGGCTTAGTTGCCCCGTAGCATGTGCGATCTTACTTCCCCGACCAGGGATTGAACCCGTGCCCCCTGCATTGGAAGGCGGATTCTTTACCCCTGGACCACCAGGGAAGTCCCGTGTATAATATTGTATAATATTGTATGATTGTACAATTGTATACGATATGTACAATTGTACAATTGTATACGATATGTACAATTGTACAATCATACAATAATCATACAAAATGTACTATTTTATAATTGGCTTCTTTCACCCAATATTATATCTGCCAGACACTGTATGTAAAAATATTGTTCTTTTTCATTGCTACATAGTATTCCACTATGTGAACATTTTACAATTTTCCATTCTATAGTTGATGCATACATGGGTTCTTGTGTTAGACTATTAAACATTCCTGCTATAAGAATTCCTGTACTTATCCTTTGATGGACAATAGTCCTTACTGTCCCTGCATTTATAGTCAGGAGTGGAATTTCTGGGCATAGTTGTATGTATGGTTGGCTTTAGTAGGTATAGCCAGACTGTTTGGCAAAGTGGTTGCACCAATATATGCTTGGAATAACAGTGTGTGTGTTTCAGCTGCTTTATGTCCTCATCAACATTTGGTATGGTCATTCCTTGAATTTTAACCACATTTTATTAGATTGGTCTATATGAAATCATCTTGTCATAGGCAATTTTATATGGTTTAATTTAATAGACTCTCATTTTCTCTTTAATTTGCATTCTCTTGGTGACTAATGATGCTGAACAATTTTTTGTAGGCTTAATGGCCATTCATAAATTTCTTTTATGAAGTGCTACTATTTTTTGCTCTTTTTTGTTTTATTTTTTTGATTGTCAGTCTTTCTGATTTTGATTTGTATTTCTTTATATATTATGGATTCAAGTCCATTGTTAGACATATGTAGTATCCTCTTCTGGCTTGTGGTTTGCCCTTTCATCTCTACACGATGTCTTTTGGTAAACAAAAGTTCTTAGTTTTAACGAAGTCCAATTTATAAAATTTTTTATGGTTAATGTTTTTAATGAAATCCAATTTATAAATTTAAAAAATTTATAATATTTAACATTACACAAAGATTTGTGTTTAAGGAATCTTTGCCTACTCCAAGGTTGTATGTTTTCATTTAGAACTCTGTTTCAGCTTTCATATTTAGGTCTATAAAGCATTTTGAATTTTTTTTTTTCATATGTGGTATGAGGAGGTCCAGATTTATTTATTTATTTATTCATTTATTCATATTGATATCCAGTTGACCTTAGCACAATTTATTGAAAAGATCACTTTTTTTCCTACTGAATTGCAGTGACATCTTTGTCATAAATCAGATAATTGTATCTGTGGATCTCTTCTATGCTTTCTGTTTTATCCTATTAGTATATTTGTGTCCTCTCTATGTACCTTTTGATGGATAGTATTTCTAAATCTAAATATAGTCAGATATACAATCTTTCTCTTTATAATTTGCACATTTTAATGTCTTCCCTAACTCAAGGTAATAAAGATGCATTTTCATATTATTTCCTAAAAGTTTCATAGTTTTACCTTTCAAAATTTTAAGGTTGTTTTTTAGAATTAAAGTATTTAATGAAGTTGCAACTGATTTTTGAGACTGGTAGAGATCCAATTATATTTTATTCTGTGTATATTCCAATTGTCCCAGCACAGTTTATGGAATAGTCCCTTTTTTCTTCTTTGAGCTGCTATTCCAGTTCTTTCACAGATTACTCATGGGTTTGCTTCTAGGCTGTATGTTTTGTTCCATTGGTCTGTTTGTCTATCCCTGTGCCAGGATCACACCACCCTAATTACCATAGCTTCAAAACCTCCAACACTGGGCTTCTTTAGGAATATCTTGACAATTTCTGGCCATTTGCATTTCTATATGAATTCAGAATAAATCTGTCAATTCCACAAAAATCTCTGTTAGGATTTTGTTTGGTTTATATTGAATCTATAAAGTAATATAGTGAAAAAATTTATTCATTTTTTAATTTAAAAATTTTTAATTGAAGTATAGTTGACTTACAATGTTGTGTTAATGAGAAAAATTGTAATATTAGATTTTCCTATAGATGTGTGTAGCATATCTCTGCAGATTTTTTTATAGGATTTTCCTTAATGTCTTTTAATACACTTTTATAATTTTCTTTATGAGGACATTATCATTTATTTGTTAGATTACTTACAGGGAACTTATATTTTTGTTATTATAAATGATATATTCTTAACTATTTTAATCATGAAGTCTAGTGTATGTTTGTAAAGACCCTAGCACACACGTATGCAGTTTAACAAATAATTATAAAATGAACACGCTTGTTATCACTATTCAAGTCAAGCTATAGAATATTTCTAACCCCGTAGAAAATATTCCAAGTTGTAGCCTCCCAGCCTCTCCCAAGAAGTAACCACTATCATGACTTTAAAGTAATCAGATCTTTATTTTTACTTTAGTTTTCACACCAAAATATGCCATCCTAAATAATGTAATTTAGTTTTGCCTGCTTTTGAACTTCATATGGATGGAATCTTTATGCATTCTTCTGTCATGTTTCTCTTATTCAATATTATGTTTTGTGATCCATCCATGTTGTAATGGTATCTTTTTTTAAAAAAATTAGATTTTTCTAACTTTTTTTTCCTGGAGTTTAGAAATTCAATTGATTTTGCCTGTTGATTTTGTATAGGAACTTCACTGAACTTTCTTACTATAGTTAATTTTTCTGTGGTTTCTTTTGAATTCTTTCTATAGATGATTGTATCATCAGCAAATTATGAAAGCCTAGTTTTTCCATTACAATCCTTATGCCTTGTTTATGTATTCAGTGTTTTCATTCATTTCTGCTTTACTGTGCTGGTTAGGATTTCTAGGGCAATGTTGAACAGATTTAAGAGGAGCTGATATATGTATTTGTTCATGGTTTTAAAAGGATTTCCATTGCTTATGATGTTTATTGTATTTTTTATAGAGATCTTTTAATAGGATAAGGAAGTTTCCTTTTTTTCCATTTTGATATGACCATTTAAGCAAATCATGAATGGATTGAATTTACTCAAGTGCTTTTTTTGCATATATTGAGATAGTCATATAGTTTTTCCCTTACATCTGTTAATGTGGCAAATAAAATCACATTTTCAAACATTAAACTATTTGTTTTCTTGTGGTAAACCTAACTTGACCTTTATATAATATCTTTTATATACAGTGTCAAAGGCAGATTTATAGTGAACCTAAGAAAATTTAAGCTTCAGGACCCCACACTTGCCCAAACTCTCTCCAACATCTGTCAATCTATATGTATATTTCTGTTCCCAAAGTATATCATTTTTATTTTATTCCAGGATTATAAGATTGCTTAAATGCCACATAGGGAAAGATTTATTTTATTTTTTTCAAAAATGTCTTGGCTGTTTGATTGCATTTTTGCTTTTAGATATATTGTTAAATCAGCCCTCCCTCATTTAAAAAAAAAACAGATCCTGTGGACTTTTCATTGGGTTTATATTAAATTTATGGTTTAATCTGGGGACAACTGACATCTATACAATCTGACCATGGTGGAGTCATGGGGCCAGATTTACCTATTGTGTTAAACAACTAAAAGCAGGACAAAATATGTAAAATAATGATTTTCAGATATTAGACAACAGTGCAGAACTGTGACCCCTGAGAGAGGAAAATAAATGAAGAGGGCCCTACAAATAGGCTGCCATGCAGTGGGCGAGAACCCACACAGAGCCTGGTGGGCTACTTGAATTCTGGATTTTTAGCTCAGAATTCAGGGGTGCCAAGACTACTAGAATTCATAAGGCAGAGTACCAGAGGAAAGAACTGAAGAGATCTCTGGAGTTCTCCAGAGGGTTCTTCTCAGATCTGCAGCTGGGTAATGATTGGCACACATGTGTGAGGAAGCTATCTAAGGCCAGGGAAAGAACTTCATGAAAAGATCAAGCAGACAGTCCCCAAATCTCATACAGGGCCAAGAATAGTTTATGTTCCCATCATCCAGTGTCAAAAGACCTAACACACAGGATATCAAGTAGAATATTCACAAGGGGTACTTATTGGTGAGACAGTCCTAGACCAACAGGCTGTTCTGGTCTCACCTAAAAAAGCAGGTTTCAAAAGGGCCAAGTAACTTAACCATGTCCCAGAGCAAGATCAAGAATATTTATAAGAATACAAAAACATCCAGGACCCAACAAAGTAAAATTCACAGTACCTGGCATCCAATTTAAAAATTAATAGGCATACAAATAAGCAAGAAAATGCAATTCATAATGAGGAAAAAGATCAGTCAATTGAAATTAATCCAGAAATGACACACATGAAAAATTAGTAGAAAAGAACCTTGAAATGCTATTGTAAATATACTCAATATGTTCAATAGGGTAATAATATGTTCAATATGTTCAATAAGGCTGGGGTTAACAGAAGATTAGAAATTATAGAAGAAAAGACCAGTGAATTTGAAGACAGAGCAATAAAAATCTGTCCAAAATGAAACATACAGAAAAAAAATGAACAAAGGATTCATGGGGCTAGCTGTAGAGCAATGTATAGAGGCTAAATATGTATCTAATTAGAGTCCCAGAAGGAGAAGTGGATGAAGTGAGGTCAGAAAAAAATTTTTGAAGAAATAATGTCTGAAATATTCCAAATTTGATGAAAATTATAAATCTAGAGATCAAAGAAGCTCAGTTAACAAAAAGGGCAAGAAACATAAAGAAAACTTCACCAATTCATGTCATAATCAAATTGTTTAGAACTGCTAATAAAAATATCTTAAAAGTGGTAAGAGAAAAAAACCCATAAACAATGTAAGCAGAATACAGTTGGGCAACACCTCTAAAGTACTGAAAAAATAATTCATCAATGTAGAATTTCATACCTGCCAAATTACCTTTCAAAAATAAAGACTCCTTCAAACAAACAAAAGCTAAAAGAATTTACTGCCAGCAGGCTTGCGCTATAAGAAACATTCATGGAAGCCCTTCGGGCAGAAAGAAAATGATACCAGGTGTAAATCTGGATCTACACAAAGGAATGAAGAACACCAGAAAGAGTTAATAGGTACATAAATATAAATGACATTTAAACAAATCTCTTTAAGTGATAATTGAATGCTTAAAGCTAAAATAATAACAACATATTGTGAATTTTATAACAACAGCAACACATGTAGATATACAATATATAAAACAATAGCACAAAGCCTGGGAGAGGGAAGTTGGATGTACACTGTTGGGAGATTCTAATACTATTCATGAGTATAGACAATATGGAGCCTTCTTTTCCAGGATCACTACTTATTTTTATATTTCTTCATGTTTTCTTTAATGTCCTTCATAAATGGATTAATTTTTTAACGTAGGCCTTGCAAATTTTATATTAAGTTTAT
This sequence comes from Aethalodelphis obliquidens, assembly GCF_003676395.1. NCBI lineage: Eukaryota > Metazoa > Chordata > Mammalia > Artiodactyla > Delphinidae > Aethalodelphis > Aethalodelphis obliquidens. Next base: position 45,310,170 of record NW_020837947.1, read on the forward strand.
TTTTAATTCAACTTTAATTTTTATCAATGAACACATGTACATAATTTGTCATATGATATTACAAAAACAGTATTCTTCCAACTTTCTCCATCTCTATTTTCTGTTCCACTACAACAAATGTTTTCCAATCTTTAAGTTATTTCTAATAATATTTATTTTCATATTTCTAATATCATTCTTATACTGCTATTTTTAATTTTTTCCATTTATTTTATTTCCTACTTATTTCATGCTTTAGGAGAGAATTTAGTGCTCTTACATTACCCCCACACATACTGCTCCATCCCCACATACTCCTATTTGTTACATCATAAAGTTTTTGTTAAATAAATATTCAATGTCAATATTGACATGATCGTAAAAATTTTGTTCACAGCTAAGCTACACTATGTACTGTTATTACACAAGTGTGTACTTGTACAATCTTATTTTTTTCTCATTTGCTGAGTTTTTTGTATACCTATCGTTAATTGAGCCTCAGACTTCCCAACAAAGCTACAAAATTTATTTCAGTATGGTCAGTTAAAGTAATATGTATATTTTACTTTTTCTTTTAAAAATCTTCCCTTTTGGCCTGATTTCTAAGTGACTGTAGTAAGCATAGATTGTCTGCTAACAAAGTTAATCTACAATGAGCATGTAGAGCGAGAGAGAAATTAATCTCAGTCTAATTAACAGATTTGGGGGAGGGTTGTTTATTACTGTAGCATAACTTAGCCTGTATTGACTGTTATAATATTCCTTTAGGTAAAAATAACTGCTCTGTCACAGGCTGAACTTCAGTCATCCCATGCTTTGCCTCTGCCATCAATCTAGGAAGCCCTTTGACCTTTTCATTTTCTTGCATCCCTGCTTTTTTGAATCTCAAGTCTTCCTTTTTCTTATTTTACTCCCTTGTTTTGGTGGCACATATTCTTCAGTAGCTTCCTTAGAAACACTTGTGGAAAGCAAAGTTTTTGAGACCCTAAATGTTGAAATGTGTCACACTAGATATGATTTATAACTTGGCTGAATTCAGGTATTTATGTTAGCAATATTTTCCCCTCAAAATTTAGAAGACATTAATTCCTCAATTACTTGCTGAAAGTGTTATTATTTGAAGTCCAATGCCATTTTAATGTAACCTGTTTTCCTTTCTGGAAGTTTGCAGAATATTCTCTTTGCCCTAAGTGCTCTGAAATTTCACAGTGATATGCCTTGGTGTGCCTTTGTGCTTTGTAACTGAATCTGGAAACCCATGGACTTTAGTTCTGGAAATTTTCTTACATTGTTTCTTTAGTAATGTCCTCCCTACCATTTTCTCTGAGCTCTCTTTAGAATTCCTATTATTTAGATACTGGATTTCCTCAGTTGATCCTCTAATTATTTTATCTTTTCTCTACCATTTTCAAACCCTTTATCTTTCTCTTCTAGTTTCTTGGAGATTTTCTCAATCTTATCCTCCAACCTTTCTCTTGGTTTTGCTTTCCATATATATTTTTAAATTTCCAGATCATTTTTATGTTCTCTGAAGCTTGTCTTCCTCTCTTTTTCTTTCTATAAATGTATTTTTTTGATGTGGACCATTTTTAAAGTCTTTATTGAATTTGTTACAGTATTGCTTCTGTCTTATATTTTGGTTTTTTGGCCACAAGGCATGTGGGATCTTAGCTGCCTGACCAGGGATCGAACCCACACCCCCTGCGTTGGAAGGCAAAGTCTTAACCACTGGACTGCCAGGGAAGTGCCAAGGTTGTCTTCCTTTCTTCCTTCTTTCCTTTTTCCCTTCTTTCCCTCCGCCCTCCCTCCCTTCCTTCCTTCCTTCTTTCTTCCCTCCTCCTCTCTATAGTTTTTTTTTTTTTACAAATTTATTTGTTTATTTATTTATTTTTGGCTGCATTGTGTCTTGTTGCGTGCGGGCTTTCTCTAGTTGCAGCGAGTGGGGGCTGCTCTTCGTTGCGGTGCGCGGGCTTCTCATTGCGGTGGCTTTTCTTGTTGCGGAACATGGGCTCTAGGCGCATGGGCTTCAGTAGTTGTGTCACGCAGGCTCAGTAGTTGTGGCTCACGGGCTCTAGAGTGCAGGCTCAGTAGTTGTGGCGCACTGGCTTAATAGCTCCGCGGCATGTGGGATCTTCCCGGACCTGGGTTCAAACCCATGTCCCCTGCATTGGCAGGCGGATTTTAACCACTGCGCCGCCAGGGAAGTCCCCTCTACAGTTATTTTAGAAATCGTTTTATTGTTCTTCTGCTCCCTGCATTTTTTTCCTATGTGCTTGTTTATTTTTATCTTGTTAGGAATTTCAACCAAATGTCTATGGATCCTTGACCATTCATATTATGAGTGAGTCACTAAAAAGCTAACTGGAATCTCTGGGAACGTGGGATTCACCATTATATTTGTTGTAGAATTCTGGTCGGTTCTATACAATGCATTTATTTAAGAATATTTATTTCCGTTACTAGCTGGCTAAGATGAAATAAAAAAAAAAAGAATGGATTTTGTATTTCAACAATGCTTTCTTGGCGTCTGTTGAAATCATCATGTACTCTTTAACCTTTCATCTGTTAGTGTAGTTTCTGAATGATAGGGTTTCTAACAGCAGTACTTCAGAAGGGCTGTGTTGTCCTTCTCTAAGGAGAAGCTAAAATTTTCTGCTAAAAAAGGGGAAACTGGGGCGGGAAGGCAGACAATGCTGTCCATGCTGCCCATGTTTAGGCCTGGGGTTGCACTCTCCTTGCTCTATGCAATGCAGAAGTTAAGATTTGACTTTTCAAAGCAAGGATTTGACCCTAGAAAGGCTATGACATATTTTAAGGAGTCAACTAAGTTTGTTGTTATTCTTAGACTTTTTGTGTTTAATATCAGTTTTTGCTTTATCAACAGCCCAAATGGAATTAAATCGCTTACAAGTGTGTCATCTAAAGCATTTGATTTGACACATTTTAAGGGTAAGAAAGGGTGTTTACAAGATGTTTTTCAATGAGCTCTTCATCTGTGGTTTAGCTACTTTCCTTACCACAGCATAGCTTTCCTCCTACTCTTTATCGTCACATGGCAATCAAAAGACCAAGAACTTTTTTTTTCCTCCTGCAGTATTTTACTATTTTACATACTTCCCCAAAGAACAAGGAAGAGTAAGAGGCCTGTTCTGATCGTTAGCATTGGCTACAAAAGAGTGTCTGATTTGCCTGATATACCAAAGGATATTTAGCTAAGATTTTTCCCTAAGCATTAAGCTAAAAAGTCTTAGAAATTATTGGTAGATTGAAAAAATGAAAAGCAGCCTACAGGTGTCATGGAAGAGACTTAGATCTTGAAACCAAGCCCGGAGGTGTTAGGCTCACTTCTCACTCACTGGCAAGTCACTAGCCTCTCTGGGCCCTCGTTTCTTTGTACATAAAATAAGGAGGTTTGACTTCACTAGGTTGTCTCTATGGTCTTTTGGGACTCTAACATTCTTTTGTACTCAAAAGAATAGCAACTCTAGAAAATATTCAGTAGATGGACATATGCACTTCATTGTTTAATTAGATGTAAACTTCATTAATATTACATTTCAGAATTGAATATTTTTCCTTTTTGTTCTGAACACTTTGGTTTTTACTTTATTTATTTATTTATTGTTGGCTGCGTTGGGTCTTCGTCGCTACATGCGGGCTTTCTCTAGTTGTGGCGAGTTGGGGCTACTCTTCCTTGCGGTGCACAGGCTTCTCATTGTGGTGGCTTCTCTTGCTGTGGAGCATGAGCTCTAGGCGCACAGGCTTCAGTAGCTGTGGCACGTGGGCTTCAGAGTTGTGGCTCGCGGGCTCTAGAGCGCAGTAGTTGTGGTGTACGGGCTTAGTTGCTCCTCAGCATGTGGGATCTTCCCGGACCAGACCTCAAACCCATGTTCCCTGCATTGGCAGGCAGATTCTTAACCACTGTGCCACCAGGGAAGTACTTTTGTTTTTAAATATATGAAATGGAAGGCTTCCTGGAGAACTATAAAATATCCCCATAGTAGGCAGAATACTACTCCACAACCCGAAATGTCCACGTCCTAATCCCAGGAATCTGTTAATGTGTTACCTTACACGACAACAGGACTTTGCAGATATGATTAAGTTAAGGATTTTGAGATGGAGAGGTTATCCTGGATTATCCAGGCGGGCCAAGTCTAATCACAAGGGTCCTTATATGTCAAAGAGGGAGGCAGAAGAGGTCAGATGTGAGGGATGAACCTGCCGTTGCTGGCTTTGAAAATGGAGGAAGGGTGCTCCCAGCCAAGAATGCAGGCAGCTTCCAAAAGCGAGAAAAGCCAAGGAAACGGATTCTCCCCTAGAGCCTCCAGAAGGAACGCAGCTCTGCTGAAATGTTGATTTCTAGCCTCATAAGACGTATTGTAGATTTCTGACTTCTGGAACTGTAAGGTAATAAATTTGTTTTGTTCTCAACTGCTACGTTTGTGATAATTTGTTAGAAGCAGTGGTAGGAAACTCATATTTCTATCATGTTCACATAGTAGCAAACACTGTTCTGCCTAAGAAACCAAGGATTGTGCTATATTGAGCTATCTGTTTATATTACAGCTAAAGGAATAATTAGAAAATTAATTAATTATGCTTCTGTGTACCATTATATTCCTAAGTTTACTTCCTGGGACTATGTTTTATTCTTAGAATTCAAAGAACGTTGGATCTGGAGAGAAGCATAAATATAATCTAATGAAGTCTAGTACTGTCTTTTTACAAGAGAAGAAATTGTGACCCATTGAAATGAAAACTCTGAGTTTCTCCATCATCATCCAGCTAGCTGCTTATAACACTAAGATTGCAACTGAGGACCTGTGGCTCCCAGTCTAGCAGTAGTTCCACTACACCATACTCTTTCCAACTGAAAGTGTTAGGACGTGAAGATGTTTAATAAATAGTGTGAAATGTGAAGGAGTATGAAATTCAAATGCACCTTGTCTGACTCAAGGCATTCTCACTTGAGAAGCAGTGTAACAGAGTGGATCTGATCTAGGACCCCGGAGCAAGATTGCCTTTATGCAAATCCCATCTCTAGTACTTCCCAGCAGTGTGACCCCTGACAAGTTACTTAACCTTTCCATGCTTTCATTTCCTTATCTGTAAAATGGAGATGGCAATACTACTGAACTCACAGGATTATGGGAAGATTTAAATATATTAGTAACGGTAAGCCTCACAGAAAAGGGCCTGGACCATATTTAGTACTAAATAATTATGAGCAATTACTATTATGAGCAGTAGGCTGTGTAATAAAGACAGACTATTTCTGTTAAATAAAAGAATATTTTTATGAATATTTTTAAATTTTTGTATTTATTAATATTATTAATATTTGTTCCTGCTATGGTTTTAGCCACCTCCTATGGTGAAGGCATGAATACCTAATCCTAAAACAGGGGCCAGATATTCTGGTAAGTTGCCTGTAGACTGAAAGTCTTGTCCTCTTCCACGCCTGCAGACGTTTTGTGGACAGTGAACACATGACTGTCATGAGTGCTCTTGCTAATTAAAGCCTCATTAATACCAAAGAGCTGTACAGTGACTAGTTCTATACTGTCGTTTCTGCAAGCTGCATTGTTTCAAGGACAAAGCGGCTGATGTTCTGTTTTGTTTCTTTCATAATGCTGAGCATGGCTATCTGATAGAATTGCTTAGGCTGGCAAACTTGTGAGCAGAAGTGCTAGATTTGTATGCATCTTCAAGAATGAGGCAGTTCAAAGCTAAAGTGAGCTAGGAAAGAAACAGGAAGTGAAAAAGTAGAGCGGAAAGACATAGGTAGATAGAGGAAGAAAAAAGAGGAAGGAAGAAAGAAGGAGCCATGAAAGGACATGAAAGATAAATGAAAACATTTAAATGGAGAAGAGACTTTAAGAGGCAGTTTAGGCAAACAGGAGACTGTTTTATCTGAAGTGTTTCTGATGCCTAAACCCGTGCTTCTCAAACTTTAATGTGCATCAGAATCACCTGGGGGACTTGGTAAAATAGTTTCCTGGGTCCCATCGGCAGAGATTCTGATCCAGTAGGTCAGAGTGGAGGCCAGTAACGCAGATTCTAGCAAGCTCAAAGGTGATACTGATGCTGCTTGTCTGGGGACACTGAGAACCTTTGGGTTAAACCGTATTCACACAAAATAAGTATAATAGCTTTTAACGTCATTTTTATTTAGTTATATTTTACATGCAGTAAATCGCAAGGATATTAATGTTCTTGGTTTCCTAACATAAGTAACTCCCTACTAGGTCATAAAAATATCTACCTGTTCCCATATACTGTCTCTGTCAAGGATACCAAGAGACTTTTTTGAATAAAGTCCTAGTGGCCTGATGTTATTTTCCATCAGAATGAACTTCAGTAAGTTTTTTAGCTTTTTGAAGAAAAACATGTATTTCTGTAATCTGGAATTGAATGCCAAAGAACTAGAAAGCACCTGTATTACTTTGACTACACCTGGAATTCTCCTGGTCTCATCTAAAGTACAGCCCATTTTCTGTCTGGTATTTGTGATCCCATTTGAAAGGAGGATATTTTGGTGTGTTACATTGAATTCTCTCTCATTCTTTGTGTTAGCAATTTACTGGATGTCTATAATAAGTAATCTGAGATGTTGGGCAAGGAAGTTATTGAGTTGAAATCCTTCAGCTGTGCTTCTTGAACTTCATGTACATCTGAATCCCGAGGGATCTTGTTAAAAATGCCAATTCTGATTCAGTGGGTCAGGTGTTGGGTTCTAAATTCTGCATGTGTAACAGGCTCCCAAATGATATTGATGCTGCCAGTTTGCCACTCACATTTTCAGTAGTAAGGCCCCTGTGTGGTGTGTGTAGGTGGTTCTCAAACTTAGCGAGTATCAGAATCAGTGGAGGGCTTGTTAGAACACAGATTTTTGGCCTCTACACCTGAGTGTCGGGTTTAATGGGAGTGGGGCCTGAGAATATGGATTTCTAAGTCCTCAGATGATGCTGGGGAAAGTGCAGCGAACACACTTTGACAACTACTAATCTGTTGACCAACCTCTTCATTTTTCCGATGCTCATTGACTTCCCAGAAATTTACACTGCTGGTTGTTAAGATCTACCCTTAAATGTCTCTGACAGAGTCACCAGTGGTCTCTTCATTGACAAATCCAATGGACTTCTCTGAGTCTTACATTACCCGGCTTCTCAGTGGCTTCTGACTATTGTTATTCCCCTCTTGATACCCTCATCTCTCTTGGTTACTCTCATAGAATTTTCTTTGTTTCCTTCTTACTTCTCTAACTCAGACTCTATTCTATCTCAGATTCCTTTGTAAGTTTCTCTTTTTATCCACCCCTGTGCTTTAATCTCACAATTGTGCCTGACATCAGCCTCTTATCCTCTGTTACCTAGACCACATCAGTGCTCTTATAATGAATCTCTCTGCCTTGAGTCTCTAAGCCCCTCTTCCCACCTCTACCAGAGTGATCTTTCTAAAATACAAGAGTGCTGATATTCTCACTATGCTTAAAACCCTTCCCACTTGTTCCCATTGTTCCATTTGGATGCATTCCAAACTGTTTAGCTTGGCTAATGTGGCTCTCTATAATCTAGTTCTTATCTACCCTTTCCTCTTGTCACGCCTACTTTGGAATCTTAGTAGACATACTTAAAAACAACCAGTTTCAGTAGAGACTACATGACTTCATGCCTCCATACCTCTGTTCATGCTCCATTCTCTTCCAACAGTTCCCTCCTTCCCATATCCGTTTAGCCAGCAGACACCTTCTCAACTTTCACATGTCCCTCCTCTGTGAACCCTGGGTGACTATGCCAGGAAGCAGTGACCATTTTCTTCTTGTGCCCACACATTATAATGACATCAGCTATCCTTTATTTGTACTTCTTAGTTTACATGTCTGATTCTTTCTATCAGATTATAAAGCTCTTGAGAGCAAGATTAGTTTTCCAACTCAGGGTCCCTGTGCATTGCTCAGTGCCTGACACGTTTGCCTGTTTGTTTTGTGAACAAATGAATGAATAACAGAGTTTGAGGAAGCAGCACCTGATGAAGACCTTGGGTGACTGTATTAGTTAACAAATCTGCCGTGACAAATGACCACAAATTTGGTGGCTTAAAACAACAGAGCCAATTCTCTCATAGTCCTGGAGGCCAGAAGTGTCAAATCAAGGTGTTGCCAGGGTCGCACACTCTGGAGGCTTTAGGAGAGATTCCTTCCTCTCTGTTTCCAGATGCTGGGGGCTCCAGCGGTTCCTTGGCGTGTAGCTGCATCACTTCAATATCTGTCTCCGTTTTCCCTTTTTTTCTTCTTCCTCTTCTAAGGACACTTGTTGCCTTTGGGGACAACCTGGATAATCCAGGATGATCTCATTTCAAGATCCTTAACTTAATTTCATCTGCAGAGACTCTTTTTCCAAATAAGGCCACATCTACAAGTTCTGGTGGTTTGGGGGCCACCATTCAACCCCCTACAGTGACTATGAAAAAAATAAGGATGGCATTCATAAGTAGGGATAGGAAAGTGGGAGAAACTCCTCTGCTGCCCTCTGGATCCCACTTAATAGCAATGAATAGAAGGTGGTGGACGTGCGCTCTGTTTTTTCCAGTTCTTTGCAAACCAGTTATCACCACAAGCTCTTCTTAAAAAAAAAAAAAGTACATGTGTGTGCATGTGTGTGTGTGTTTTGAGGGACATGGGTCAAGCACTAAGAATATTCTCCTTTCTGCCTAAATCAGAGCAAACCTCCTTAAGCTTCAAAAGAACAAGGAAAAAAAAAACAACAGAAAGCGAAAGGATCTCATCTATTTGTCTTTGAAAAGTAATACTTTCTGAACTGATTTCGGTTTTCTTGTCACTTTACATTTGTCCTGGAAGAGAGGGAACTGTTCACTTCTTGTTATAGTACCTTGCCTTCTTCACCAGTTAGGCACTGAAATACTTTTGATGAGAATATGAATTTGTATTGGATGAGAACAAGCAAAGAAGTAGGGTGGGGATAAGCAGTTATGGAAATTGTGGGAGTGGGAGACTGGGCAAAGGCCTGGGAACGCTGGTCCAGATTCCAGCCTCACCACTTACTCTGCAGTTTGCACATGATCCCCAGCACTGAAGCCAGGGTTTCCAGAGCCAACAGCTTTCATTTCCATTAGTGAATGACTTAGTCGCCAAGATCAAACCTTTTTCCCTCTGACTTTGCAATTGAAGGTCGAAGGCTTTCTCATCTAGTCTACGGCTATGGGAGAGCTCAGGAAAAGTGGGGAAAACGTAAAACTACAGGATGAAGAATCTATAGAGCTACAGTTCCCTGTATTTTTCCACGAGACAGGAGAACAGCACAGGATACTGTAATTTGTCAAACCCCCAAACAAAACAAAACAGGTCTGTTGTTAATACAGACAAACGGTCACAGCTGCAGAGAAGTTTCCACATAAAATCTTTCAGTCCTAAATAGTCGTTTTGCAGTTTTGTGATCGCTTTTCCAGGATTCTTTTTCCCCCTCAGTGTTTATTCATGTTAACTGTTTGTTCCATGTTACAAGGTCCCTCCTGTTAGATATATTTCTGACAGTGCTGCTTTCCATACAGTAGTTTTAAAAAATATTAAAATATTCTACTCAGTTTCATCAGTACATTTCACTGGCACAATAACTTTAGCAATGAAGTGTTTTGATTACATAGAAGAACTGCTGTTATACTCCCTCTCCGTACCCCCATTCTCAGCATTTGGGTGATACAGCTCCCCCCTGCAAGCGTGTGGCTAACTGCTGTACCACAAATTAATGCAGTGAAGCTTGAAACCCAGGTTGTCATACAGCTCAAATGTAGGCCAGGTGTGTTGAGAGTTTTCCAAGTGTTTGACTATATTTTGGTTAAGTTAAATTTTCTAAGCTGGCTTGAATTGCTGTAAAAGTGAGAAAGCCAGGCCGAAAGAACTGGTGTTTGATCGTTTAAGGCTGAAATTTAAACCTCAAGCAAAACTTAGGGAATCCAAAACCGATTCAAACAGAAAGAAGAAAGTTTTATGTGACATTGCTCTGATGGAAACTGATGAGTTATACATTTTTACTGTTGATTCTTAGCTTGTCTTCCTCTTTTGCCAGAATATATTTATCTCTTTGGGAATAATACCATGTTACAGTAAAACTGCTTTCATTTTGACTGCATTTGTGATACTCAAAGAGGTTGATGTTTACTTTTGCCCCGACGAGAGTTTCCAAAGAATGGTGTACAAGCTTGTGAGATAAATGTTTAACCCATGTAAGAGAAAAGGGATATCTGGGCCTTTGTAAAACACTTTACCAGAAATAATTTGAATATAAATAATTATAAAATCAAAATGACAAAATATTCATATGTAAAAGCAGAGTCCAAAGTTTTTTACTTGGCAAATTTTATGGACTTTCAGAATTATTCAATATAAATGAAAGTAATAAAAATTGAACTTAAATATAAAGCAATTTTTATGACTTTTTACAATGTGTCCACTTATTCAGATGGTCTTTTATCTGAATTAGTAAAATATTACTGTATTTGAGTCATACCCATAAATTTTCTAAAGATACTTTTATTTACATGCATTTTAAGCTATAATTTTATAGATTTTATTTTACAGTTAAAGGCAAGAAGGAAAAATAAACACAAAAATTAATGTTTTATTCATTTTTAGATATAAAACATTACAGGTTTATTGTCAAAAATTAAGCAAATACAGAAAACTCTAAAGAAGACAAGAAACGGGCTTCCCTGGTGGCACAGTGGTTAAGAATCCTCCTGCCAATGCAGGGGACACAGGTTCAAGCCCTGGTCCGGGAAGATCCCACATGCTGCAGAGCAGCTAAGCCCGTGTGCCACAATTACTGAGCCTGTGAGCCACAACTACTGAAGCCCACGCGCCTAGAGCCCATGCTCCGCAACAAGAGAAGCCACCACAATGAGAAGCCTGTGCACCATGACGAAGAGTAGCCCCCGCTCGCCACAACTAGAGAAAGCCCACGTGCAGCAACAAAGACCCAACATAGCCAAAAATAAATAAATAAAATAAATAAAGTTAAAAATAATGTTTAAAAGAAAAAAGACAAGAAACCACTTCTAATTCTACCACTTAATAATAATAATTGTTAACATTTTTAGGATTACTTTTAGCATTTTGGGGTGTATATTATCTTTCTAAAAAATAAATCAAGATCAGTTAATGTGCCAGTGCTGCTGGAACAACTGAATATCCATATGGAGGAAAACAAATGAACTTTGACCCATATCTCACTCCATACACAAAAAATTAATTTGAGAAAAATCATAGACCTAAACTTAAAACCAGAAACATAAAGCTTCAAGGAGAATAAAAAGAAGCTATCTTTATGATCTTGGGAAAAAGATTTCATGGAAAAAACACAGAAAGCATTAACCATAAGAGAAATAATGTTAAACTGAATTGTGCAAAATTTCTCTGCTCATTAGAAGACACCATTCAGATATGATCAGACAAGTCATAAACTGGGAAAAAATATTCTCAGCATGTATGTATGACAAAAGACTTACATCCAGAATTTATAAAGAACCCCCCAAATCAATAATAAAATAATACTATACAGTAATTATTTATTGCTGTATAACAGATCACTCTAAAACTTAGCTTAAAGTAACAAACATTATCTCATACTTTCTGAGGATCAGGAATTTGGGGGCAAATTAGCTGGATGGTTCTGACTGAGTGTTGCTTATGAGGCTGCAATTAAAATATCAGTTGGAACTGTAGTCAGCTGAAGATCTGACTGGAGCTGGAGGATTCATTTCCAAGAGATGACTCATACGGCTGTTGGCAAGAGGCCTCAGCTCCTTGCCACGTGGGCTTTTTTATAGGCTGCCTGAACGTACTCCTGATATGGCAGCTGTCTTCCCCCAGAGTGAGCAATCCAAGAGAGAGAGCAAGGAGGAAGTCACGGTGCCTTTTATTTTCTTATTGAGACATCCACATCATCACTTCCACCATAGTCTGTTTATTAGAAGCAAGTCACTAAGTACAATCCAGATTTAAGACGTTTGGTTTCACCTTTCGAATGGAGGAGTATCAAATTTAAATCACTGCAGACACTTCACAAAAGAAGATGCATATAAATGAGCAATAAGTATAAGAACAAAAGTGGTCAACTTCATTAATCATAAGATAAATGCAAATTAACTCCACTGTAAAATACTATTTCAACCCACTAGCAGGGCTAAAATGAAAGAGATTGACAACACCAAATGTTGGAGAGGATGCAGAGCAACTGGAACTCTCATCCTTGCTGGTGAGAGTGTAAAATAGTACACACACTTTGGTGAATTTCCTAGCGGTGTCATATAAAGTTTACACTTAACTCGTTCCACTTCTAGTATTTTCGTGAGAGAAGTAAAACATATGTCCACAAAAAGCGTTAAACACGGCAATATTAAGTTTATTCATAAACACTTAAAACTGGAAACAACCTAATGTCTATTAACAGGGAGAAGGAAAAACAAATTTACACAGTGGAATGCTTACAAAATGTATATTTATACAATTGATTATTACTTAGCAATACAAAAGAATGAACTCCTAATATGAATCTCAAAATGTAATTACCTAATCTAATTAATTATTAAGCAGAAGCAAGTAGACATAAAAGAGTAAATATTGTATGATTCCATTTATATGAAGTCCAAGAACAGACAAAACTAATCTATAGAGACAGAAATAAGAAAATGGTTGCCTAATGAGAATGGAGGAAAGGGATCAACTGGAAATGGGCAGGAGGGAATCTTATGGGGTGGATGAAAATGCTCTATTTCTTGTTTTGGATGGTAGTTAGACTAGTGTACACAATTTCCAAAACTCATAAAACTGAACACTTAAGATCTGTGCATTTTATTGTATTAATAATGCTGTAATAAAAAAAATGAAGATCATATAGTGTTTTATTTACTGCTTCTTTGACTAAAATTACATTGTGAGTGTTTTTCTATTCCCTTTATTACTTTTTGAGAAAGTGTTTTGATAACTACATATTGTTTCAGGATATTGACACCATACAAATATAAATATCATGATATGAATAAAATTATATACCAAGATATGAATATATCAATATTTAATTTATAAATATTAAGATTAATCTCAAATTTTATAATAAGCATGAGTAAATTTTCTTTTATCTCTAAGCATCTTGTTTTGTGTGCATTTGTGATCATAGGAACATTATATTTAAGCTTTTAGTTCAAGGATATCTGGTGTTCCTGATTAGGTAATGGAGGTTAATGGTCTTTCATTATTAGATGTTTCCTGCTGAATCTTTCCCCCCTCCCTTCCTTCCTTCTTCCTCCTCCTCCTCCTTCTCTTTCTCTCCCACTTTGTGTTTTTGTTTTTTGGGGTTTTTTTGTCCATGCTGCTCAGATTGCGGGATCTCAGTTCCTCAACCAGGGATTGAACCTGGGCCACAGCAGTAAAAGCCTGGAATCCTAACTACTAGGCCACCAGGGAACTCCCCCACTTTGTGTATTTTACCTAATTTTTTATTAAAAAAATTTTAATTCTATAGAAAAGTAAAATGAATGACGAGTATAATGAATACCTGTGTACCTTCACCTAGATTCACCAATTCTTAACATTTTGCTACATTTGCATGCTGTGTGCACGTGCGCACATGCATGCGTGTGTGTGTGTGTGTGTGTGTGTGTGTGTGTAGGCACATACATTTTCTTAAGTTGCGGATGTTACTTCAGCATGTGAAAAATCCTGCAAAATCACAATAAAATGATTACTCTCAAGAAATTTAACATTGATGCAATTATATTATTTAATATAGAGTGCATATTCAAATTTTCCAAATGGGCCCCAAACTTTCCTTTATACTTTTTGTTGTCGTTGTTTCAAGATCCAAACAAAGGTAATGCAGTGCCTTTAGTTATTTCCTTCGTCTCCTTTAATCTACTCTAGAACAATCCCTCTACCTTTTTTGTTTGACATACATTGGTATTTTGAGGGATCTAAAACAATTGTCTTGTAGAATGTTCCTCAGCCTGGATTTGTCTGATTAATTCCTCATGATTAATTTCAGGTTAAACATTTTTGGCAAGAATACTACAAGTTATGTGTATAATGTGTTGCCTTATATAATGTCAGTGGATTCCTTTGCTGGTGAAGTTAATCTTGATCTCTTGGTTAAGATATTTTCACCAGATCATTCTTTGAAACTAAAAACTAATCAGTAGGATGATCATATGAATATTGTGTCCTTCAATAACCCTTCATCCAATAGTTTTGACATTTATTAATGATTCTTACCTGACTCATTTATTACAGTGATGGTTACAAAAATGGAGATTTTTGTAATTCTGTCCTGTTTTTTACACTTATTATTAGCTGTATTCTTCTGCACAACAGTGCTTTTCTATTTCCTCCTTCTCAATTTTAGTATCACGGACTCTTAAGAAATTTTTTTATTTAATGTGTTATAATCTCTTTTGGACATTTTAGTGTTCAAATTGCCTTGAACTTGGCCAACGGAGACCAGAGCAAATAATTTTAAATCATTTTAGATTGCTTCAGGCCATCCTAGGCCCCCCAAAAGTCCTTCCATAGATTTTCAAATCAAATTTATTTCTTTAGTGTTCAAAGATGGTGTCCAGTGGTGTGATGGTAAATATTTAGCAATCAGCTTTCTCAGAAAAAAAAAATTCCTGTTTGTGGTGTTTGCTAATTTCCATGGTGTACATACTCCTGCCTTGGTTGATTTTTAGTTGCCAATGGAGAGAGAAGCATGATAACTTACTACCGTTTTGTATTTCTACCATGCAGGTACAATAAATATAAATAACTTCAAGAGCATATGTAATAGTCAAATATAATCAAATTATTAGGAAGTGATGAGAGTTTTGAATTACCTTTTTTTAAAATAATTAATTAATTAATTTATATTTTGGCTGCGTTGGGTCTTCGTTGCTGTGCGCGGGCTTTCTCTAGTTGTGGCGAGCGGGGGCTACTCTTCGTTGTGGTGCATGGACTTCTCATGGCGGTGGCTTTTCTTGTTGTGAAGCATGGGCTCTAGACACGCAGGCTTCAGTAGCTGTGGCACACGGCTTAGTTGCTCCACAGCAAGTGGGATCTTCCCGGACCAGGGCTCAAACCCATGTTCCCTGCATTGGCAGGCAGATTCTTAACCACTGAGCCACCAGGGAAGTCCCTTATTACCTTTGTTCTTAATGTCATTTGTTTAACCGTAAGTTTGTGTAGTTTAATGTCATTTGTTTAACCGTAAGTTTGTGTGGTTTAATTTTTAATAATATCTGTGTTTAACAACTGGCTCACCAAATTCCTTGCCAAAGTTTAACAATTGGCTCTTAGAGCAGGTACATAGCAGTACCCGATCAGTACCCGATCCCAGTGTCTATTACCAATCAAGGTTTGAGCCTGACTTTTGGCTTCAGTATTAATTAAATGTCAATAAAATTATACTTAAAAGCAGATTGGAAAAATCTTAGCATATTTTTTCCCCAAAGAAATCAGTTTGTCAGAGAATCAATTTCCCTCCCTCTTCTCTATCTACACTTGATGCTCTTAGTTTAGTAATGTCAGAAACCATAACTATCTTCAATTTACTGAATTGGAAAGTTGGTAAGAACTTCAGGTAATGTGTGAAGGAGAAATGAAAGACCGTTTAGGGACAAGAGGCAATCTTGTATCATCCTGTCCAGATCTTCTATAGGGGAACATACACTTTCTTCTGCCCTTCCATCCCTTTTAGAATCAGCTCCCCTTTTCCTGGTAAGTGTCCTTCCCCCACGTAAGCTATATACCTTCTCCTTCCCACAGTTTGTTCCTTGGGAATTTTTTAACTGGATCTGGTAAAGAGATTCAGTCCTTCTCTGGAGGAGAAAGTGTGGTGTAAAACATGGGAGAAACTGGCAGGAGAAGTTGTGTGACCAGATTTACCCCCCTAGCCTCCGTGCTGGTAGCATCACTGCAAGGCACTGCCCCATGTGCTCTGTGTCTCTCGTGGTCCAAGGATGCACCTCCTTAAAGTGAGATGGAGAAATTAGGGTTGAGCCACCAATTGCAAGTCCCTAAACACTGATTCTTGAAATGAGAAGATAACCATAATCTTGTTCAGCTCAGTTCAACTTTATTAAGTGCCATCCTTGTGCAAAGGAACAATGTTATATGCTGGGGGAAAAGGAGGAGAGTTACATCTATACCTTAAAGGATCTAGTCTAGTGGGAGAGAAGTGTGTTATATCAAATACATATAAATACATGGACGTGGCATGTCGTACTGCATATCTATACAATGAACACTCAGCAGCCATTAAAATGATAATCTATATGTACATTTGTGAAATACTACATATTTACATATAAATCACATCTCTGAAGAGTATTTCTAAATAGAGGAAAGAATCACTATATGCTCATTACATACACACACACATTTTATATATATACACACACACATATACTCATATATATACTCTGCATATATATACATATGCATATACACACATAAGTATACACACATACATACAAAGCATATATAACTAAAATTAAAAAACATACATAAGGGGGTGGCTCTGATTTTACTTTTCTAACAGTATATATATGTAGAAAAAAGGACAGAAGGAAGTACTATAAAGTGAAGAGTAGGTGGTGGATTGTAAATGACTTTATTTCATTATTTTTTTTTCTGTTTTCATAATTTTCAAAAATTTCAGATAGAGGCTAATGTGACTGACATCAGTACTCAAAATATTTTATTGTTTAAGATATTACTCAGTTAACATAGGTCTTAATTTTTGCAGTGTATTAATCTTCTAGGATTAATACAAAATACCAGAGACTAGGTGGCTTAAACCCGAATTTCATTTCTCATAGTTCTGGAGTTGGGAGTCCAGGATCGGGGTGTCAGCACATTTGGTGTCTCCTGTGGCCTTTCCCCGTGGCTTGCAGGTGCCCGCTTCTCTCTGTGCCCTCAAGTGGCCTTTCCTCTTTGTGCTCACAACTCCTTGTGTCTCTTCCTTATCTTGTAGGGACCCTAGTCTGTTGGATTAGGACCCCACTCATATGACCTCATTTAACCTTAATTACCTCCTTAAAGGCCCTCTCTTCAAATGCAGTAACACCAGGGTTAGAACTCCAACCTATTTAATTTTGGGGGGTATACAAATCAGTCCATAACAAACAATTTCAAAAATGAGCTCAAACTTAAAAAATTGATTCAAGATAAAGCAATGGAAGTCCTGAAACTAAAAGAAATTTTCATGTGGCTTATTGTAACTGGTGATTATTTTTAACATCTTTGTAGACTGGAAAATCAGTGTCTAGCTTCTAAATAAATGTTGCCCTCTCCATTTCCCAGATCTGCTACCCAAATATTTTTTTAATTATATTGTCATCTGATTATGTGAGTATAGGTGATATTATTGTTAAAAATACTCTGTCCCTTAAAACATGAGTTTATCTTTGAAACTTTATTACAATGCATTAATTTTCTTTTCTAAAACACAACCAGGTGAATCCTCTACATAAGATAGATAAAAACACATATTTTTCTCTGATTTAAAAATAATATATGTATGGGAATTCCCTGGCGGTCCAGTGGTTAGGACTCCATGCTTCCACTGCAGGGGGCACGGGTTTGATCCCTGGTCGGGGAACTAAGATCCCACAAGCCTCGTGGCCTGGCCAAAAAAATAAAAATAATTAAAAAAAATATATGTTCAGTGTAGAGATTTTAGAAAAGACAGAAAAGCACAAAGAAGAAAAGCATACACTTTATCCCAATGTCCAGAGATATCTGATGTTACTATTTTGCTATGTATTCATGACTGGCCTCCAAGATGGCATCCAAACAGTCCTCACCTCCCTTGTGTAGTCTCCTTGCCTGTGGAATCAGGCTGATCTGTGTGAGCATTAAAATCATTTGAAAGTGGCTATGTGTGAATTCTGAGAGTAAATCATTAAAGAAATCATAGCTGCTCTTTTGCTCTCTTGGGAGTCCAGCCACCATGTTTGGAGATACTCAGGCAACCCTGGAGAGGCCTATGGGGAGAGGAACTGAGCCCTCCCACCAACAGTCAACGTCACCTTGCTAGCCACATGAGTGAGCCACCTTGGAAGTCAATCCTCCAGCCCTGGTCAGACCTTCAGATGACTACAGTCCTGGCTATCGTCTGCTTGCAACCTCATGAGAGAACATCAGCAAGAACTGCAAACTCCACTCCTCCCAAATTTCTGACTTATAAAAACCATGAGAGATAATAATTGATTATTGTTTTTAGCCCTTAAGTTTTGGCATGATTCATTACACAATAGATACGTCGTAGAATATTCTACTTTTCTACTTTTTTTCTACTTTTTTTTTCATTTGACAAATGTTCACTAACACTTGCTACATCAGTCAGGGTTGACCCAGAGAAACAGAACCAGAAGGGAATATATATATGAGGTGTGTGTCCACACGCGTGTGTGTGCGTGTGTATTATTTACAAAGAACTGACCTACGTATGCTCTCATGGGGGTCACTGAGCAAGCCTGAAGTCCACAGCACAGGCAGGCAAGAAGGAAAGGTCATGAGCAGGTTGGAGCCCTGCGAGCACAGGCTGAAGCTTGACCTTAGGCAGCAAGCACTCCGGAAGGAAGACCTAGGGGAAAGGGAGAGGAATTGCGCACCCAGCTGCTGTTTTGAAGTCTTTTAGCTCAGGGAAGTCCTAAGCTTTCTTTTAAAGGTCTTCCAACTGTTGAAGCCAGGTCCCCTAAGGGTAATCTCTCTTTGTATTAGTTTGAAGTCAACTGACTTGGGACTTTAATTACATTTGTAAAATCCCTTCATAGCCACACCTAGCTTAGTGTTGATTGAAAAACTGGGAGGGAGAGAGGGATAGAGGGGGAGAGAGAGGAAGAGAGAAGGTTTTATAATATTATGAGAAATTGGCTCACATAATTATGGGGGCGGAGAAGCTTCGTGATCTACTGTCTGTGAGCAGGAGATCCAGGAAAGCCAGTGGTGTAATTTAGACTGAGTCTAAAAGCTTGAGAACCAGGGGAGCAGATGGTGTAAATCCCAGTCTGAGAGCCGGAGAAGATGAGATGAGGTGTTCCAGCTCAATCAGTAAGGCAGAAAGAAGGGGTGAATTCCTCCTTCCACTGCCTTTGGCCCTCAATGGATTGGATGATGCCCACCCACATTGGGGAGGGTTATCTACTTTACTAAGTCTGCTGATTGAAATCCTACTCTCATCTAGAAACTACCCTCAGAGACATACCCAGAAATAATGTTTAATCTGGGCAGCCTGTGGCTAGTCAAGTTGACACATAAAATTAACCATCACAGCTGGTTTCTCCATATTATCACCAACCTAACATGCTACTAGTTAAGTAATTTTGCTTATTAAGAGTCACATAACATGAGCCAGCAAGCAATATTCTACATCAATTCTGTGTCTTTCTTCCATGACACATACAGTTTTTTAGAAAGGTTTTTAGAAACGTTCATGCTGTTTTCCATATTGATTAATACATTTAAGACATCAATACAGAGCTATAATAACTGACGTAAGAAATCATCCTTAAAAATTAAACACTGTTCAAAGAAAGCAGCTTGCAGTGTTTATTAGCTATAGATTAATATTGTGTCTTGCTTTTGGATTGAGGTTTTCTTCCCATTTTCAAACTACTTTCACATCTGTATCTCACATGATCTCCACAGCATCCCTGAAGGTAAGCAGGGCAAGATGTCACATAACAAAATGTACAAGTTTGAAAGAGGTCTTCTGGTTCATTGTGAGTCTACTGAGTATAAGACTTAGAAGGTACAAGGATAAGACAGAGTGTTTCTATCTTAAGGAGTTGTCAATCTTGTAGGGGAGAATAATATGTAAACAGATAGCTCTAAGAGAAGATTTGATGTGGCAAGTAATGTTATGGCTAGCAGACAGGGATGGGTTTGGGGAACACAGAGGCAGAAGAATCCGATTGAGCAAAGTCACGGAATATGCCAAGTACCTCACCAGAGAGCATATCACGGTGTTCTTGGCACATGTTTGAAATGAAAAGTTGGGCCAGTGAAAAGTCATGAATATAAGTAACAAAAGTAATGTTTGAGCCTGCCTCAAATAATGTTTCTTTGAAACTAAGCGGAGAAGATATTATTTTACCCCATTGGGGAAAAAAGCTTTTTGGAAAATGTTAACCCTTCCAAGGCCTCAATTAAACTCTGAATTTTCTGTGGCTGAGAATTTTCATCAAGACTGTTTATGACATTGGGTAATATTTGATTTGGGAGAGGACTGAAATCTTTTTGTATTTGAAATACATTTATCATTTTATTTATTATTTTAAAAATATCTTATTTATTTATTTTTGGCTATGTTGGGTCTTCATTCCTGTGCGTGGGCTTTCTCCAGTTGCAGTGAATGGGGCCTACTCTTTGTTGCGGTTCACGGGCATCTCATTGTGGTGGCTTCTCTTGTTGCGGAGCACAGGCTCTAGGCACGTGGGCTTCAGTAGTTGTGGCTCGCGGGCTCTAGAGCGCAGGCTCAGTAGTTGCGGCGCATGGGTTTAGTTGTTCCTCTGCGGCATGTGGGATCTTCCCAGACCAGGGCTCGAACCTGTGTCCCCTGCATTGGCAGGTGGATTCTTAACCACTGCACCACCAAGGAAGCCCCTATGTTTATTATTGAAATCTTTTAGTATTTGAAAACCTGTGAGGCCGAACACAAGTGGAGCAGGACTAGAGAGAAAACAGTGAATGACAGGAGCATGGAAACCTTTCTGCTTGATGACCAAGCTCAGGACAAAGCCTGAGAACGCATTCCTGGCCCTGGGGTGGTTGGCACTACCAATGTGTGGCTGGTGGAACCACAGTGCCTGCCCTCCTGGGAGTCATCTTGTGTCCTGCAAGCACTACCAGACTAGTGTGTGCATTTCTTCCAGCAGGGTCCCTGCATCCTCTAATTGCAGTCAGTGGAGCCTACCATATAGGAGCGATAAAGGCAAGCTCTGTCCTGTCTGTGTCAGGGGAATGAAACCAGGGGTCATTTACTTTACATATTTATCTTTTAAGTGACATTTTCTTCCAACTGTAGCTAAGTAGTATTGTCAGTAAGTCAGGGTACTCTGTCACAATATGCTAGTAACCTCTCACTTAGCTGGTGATTCCTCTACTGCTATCCTGAAGTGTTTTATGGGCACAGTTTGAGTAATATCATTGTTTTTTTAGACTGTGCTCAGGACTAATCCCATTAAATCAAGGCATGTATATATGTATGTACATATGTATATGCATATATGTATGTATGTCTGTATATGAAGGTCCATTGTAGATCTCTACAGGATGAAACTGTTCTGACAGCTTGTTTATTTCAAGCACTCTTTCCTTTAATACTCTTTTGACCTCCTATAAACTTAGACTTTCTTAGATGTCAAAATACATAAAAGATTATTTCTAATATCTGAAAAAATACAATTATTCTTTAAACTATTAATAACCAAAGGAAAAACATGAGGGAAATATTCAGGACTTAAGGGAATGAGCTATCCTAATTTTTATATAAAGGACTTGAATAATAAGTATAGGTAATTGTACAATAGGATTCAACTGGGTGAACCAAGAAAGAAACCTTTTATGTGTCTATTATCTTGATTTGGATTTAGAAATGCTTAATTAACTGGAATTCAGTAAAGTGAAATTGTAAGGAAACATCATTTGCTTTCTTAGGATTTCTCTATAAGAAGAAGAAAGACAAATCACAGAAATTGGCAGGATGCATGGTGGTCCAGCTGAGAAAAGAATGTGACTACACCATACTTCTGCTAAGGGTCTATGAGTAGCTCTAAATACAAACAAGAAAAAACAACTCACTTCAAAGACCTTAAAAGGCAACAGAATAATTGCAGGGTATTTCTTGGGGTCAACATAGATTAACATCAGTATGTTGTACTTTCCCGTCAAATCTGCACAACCATTTAATTGTAATTGTCATCGATGACTCTAATGCACTGTAACATTTTCAATCATAAAAAATCATTAAAGCAATTTTTACTCTGCTTATTAAAGTATGGAATCTATTAAAAAATATTAGAAAAATTATCAACCACTAAGTTTGAAACAAAAAGGGATTTCATTTGAGTCCCTCTGAGGTTTTCATTATTTAGAAGATCTTGTTCCTCTAACTTCAGGAAATCACTGACTTAATGTTCCATTTTGTTTCGGTCTAGGTATTGCTACTTCTGAAATGAGTTTCAACAGCTAAAAGCATAATCTATTTAGGAATTACTAGAACCCTTTCCTGAAATTCTGAAAAAATTAAAAGTTTCAAAATAAGAGTGTCATGGAATTTAAACTAACTGCTCCCAAATTAATTATAAATGTAGTCATGATCAAATGATCATGTATATACTATATGTGCTGTTTTTTGTTTGTTTATTTGTTTTTACCATTATCAGTGCTAATTCACTCAACAAGAAAGATCCCAAATGTCTGGAAAAATATGGTTTTGTGATATCCATAACAAAGGAAATTTAGCCAGGCATCCCATTCCAGATTTGGTGTGGATGACAGGTTTGACAGGAAGAAGAATATGTTTTACAGATTGAAGAACAGAATGTCAAAATGAGTAGATACTTTCAAAAAACATTTAAAATATACTGTCTATATAGAAAGCTGATAAAAACATTGAATTAAAAATAGGAGCTGGGGCTTCCTTGGTGGCGCAGTGGTTGAGAGTCTGCCTGCCGATGCAGGGCACATGGGTTCGTGCCCCGGTCCGGGAGGATCCCACATGCCACGGAGCGGCTAGGCTCGTGAGCCATGGCCGCTGAGCCTGTGCATCCGGAGCTTGTGCTCCGCAATGGGAGAGGCCACAACAGTGAGAGGTCCGCGTACTGCAAAAAAAAAAAAAAAAATAGGAGCTATCTCTTTAAGTTGATTTATGTGGTCTGTATTAGCATTGACTATATCAATATTTTATGTTCTATATATCCTTTGGTAATCTTCTATAATATTTTCATGTACAAGCTCAGTATACGAACGTGCACTTATTGGCAGTAAACTCCACCTTCCTCTTACACCAGGACTTATTTAAAACTAACAAATACATTCTGGATTTTAGGTATATATGCTATAGTATTTTTTTTGTCCCACAAATTAATTACTTTTGTAAAGATTCTATAAGGTCTCCTTCTTATTGTAAATATTATGAAAGCGTGCATAGAGCATGGGGATCTTCCATCTAAGGAAGACCTTTTTCTACTGGTGATTAACTCGACATCACCAAACAGTACCCTTTGGGTTCAGTTTCCTGATCTGGGAGTTGAAGGTTTACAATGGCTAATTGCTAAAGATCCTCTTTATGATTATATAAAGACAATTATCTTTGAAATTTCTTTTAAAATAAGAAATGTGGGAAATTTGGGATCTTTTAGAATAAGAACTTAAGAAAATAGGAATCAGGAACATATAAATGGATGTTACCCTAAGATATACGCTTTCGTCATAAAAATATTCACTCAGAACTAGGTAAAATGAGAATCCCAGCCTCAGTATCTGCATGTGTTGAATATTTTTTGGTTTTAACATGGTTTAATATACTGTTGTGCCAGTACTAAAATGAGTTTTCAAGCAATAATGTTTTCCCTAAGGAAAAAAATAAATGCCAATTTTGTCTGTGTAGGAAGTGTGTAGGCAGGACTCTCAACTTTCAGGAAAATTTCTGTCTTTATAGAAAGATATTTTCCAGTTACCCTTTGAATTACTTCCCTGAGAATGAAAAGACTATGAAAATGGAATTGTCACAAGACTTGCTTGATGGCAGAGGTGATCTGTGGCTGCTTCCACCTTTGCTGGAGTTGAGAGCAGAACCTGAGGAAGGACAGAGGAGGTGTCGCAGTGTGGCTGGGGAGGGAGTGGACCCAATACTGCTTCAGAAAATGGTCTGATTGACCAGTGCCCTGTGATGGCTATAGATTTTTGACACCTGGTATAGGTGCTGGTATAGCGGCTCTCCTACCTAATATAATAGTCGAGGACTTGAGCTATATAAAGACCTCTGAATAAACAATACAAATGTTACAAAGTCCACACACGAAAGCCCAGAGCTTTATTGACAGACAGGTCCCTGAGTCCTCAGCTGATGTCTGTGTACTCACGCTTTGTATATAGTTCCAACAACTTTGTTGATGTAGTTCCTAAGTCCAAAGCAGAGTAGAAGTCATAAAAAGAAGGGGACATTTTACTCCTCCTATGCACGATGACCAGACTCAGAAGGAAAATTTAAAAACTCAGTGGCTAGGAGGGAACCAAAAAGGATAAAATGCTACAGTAAGTTAAAAACAGTTGCCTGGAATCATTTAATAACAGAAAAAAGAGTTCTTTAGGTCTTGAGGTCATTTTTATATTAGAGTGTGATATAATAATTGATGCTCAAAGTGGCCCTGAGTCATTTTGAAAAAAAAATTTATTGTGATCAATATGCCCTGTTTATGGTGGTAGAAAATTGCATAATATATTTAAGAATGATTTCCATTTAAAGTTGTTCAGGGCTTCCCTGGTGGCTCAGTGGTTAAGAATCCACCTGCCAATGCACGGGACATGGGTTTGAGCCCCGGTCCAGGAAGATCCCACATGCCACAGAGCAACTAAGCCCGTGCGCCACAACTACTGAGGCTGAGAGCCACAACTACTGAGCCCACATGCCACAACTACTGAAGCCTGCACGCCTAGAGCCCATGCTATGCAACAAGAGAAGCCACCGCAATGAGAAGCCCACGCACCGCAACGAAGAGTAGCCCCCACTCTCCACAACTGGAGAAAGCCTGTGCACAGCAACAAAGACCCAATGCAGCCAAAAATAAATAAATAATAAAAAAATTTTTTTAAACTTTATATAAAAAAAGTTCAAATATCAAAAGGATTTGTCACTTACAGAGGAAAAGATTTAGTAATAGGAAAAAAATTTGGTCTCTACATAGTTGAGGTTTTATTAATACCCCAATTAAAGTATTTCCTTTGCTAAGATGCCTCCATTGATGATTGTACCTTAATTTATCGGACCTTACTTCATAAGATAAGGCATTTATTCCACTGGTTGAAAATAAATTGTGAAGCAATACTTAAATGTTTGTAGTACTCTTATTTATTTAGGTACATTGAAAGCTGTATTGTATCAGAATAAGGGATGCCCACAATATCAGCATACAGGAGTTCACCAAGATGAATGGACTTCGAGTGAAGAGATTTTATTAAAATGTATGCCTCTCATTTTTGGAGCTCTACAGCTAAAGGAGAAGCAAGAGACCATAAACAAGGTGGTATATTTTCAGCAGTGTTTCAGATATCTTCTTTTTCTCAGCATCAGATCAATTGGTACATTGTTATTCAAATTATATTCAAAGAGTCCAATAATGTCAGTTTAGGATTGAAAAACAAAGGCTGAGATCATATCAGATGAAGTTCTCAGTATTATAATTAAACGAAGGTAATATTTGTCATATTGAACAAAGAAACTGTCTAACAAAATTTACCCCAGGTTTTGAACGATGGGCTCACGCTTGCCTACTCTTTGGTGACTCTGCGACAGCACCTCTAAGTGTGAAGTTAGGTTCAGGATGCTAACGAAGGAGAACAGCTTATTTACAACAGCATTGCAGGCAGAGTTCTTTCAGAGTTCAAGCATACCATCTTTCCTTCCCAAGGAGCAATTGCCTTGCACATATGCTCTACAAATACCAAATACAAGGAACCTGGTTTTTAATTACGAAGTAAAATATCATTCCAAAATTGCAGGATTGGTGGTTGCCTTTTGCAACGCAATGAACATAAGGGGACCTGACATTAAATGTCTGATGTGTTGCCATGACATTTTCTGGAATTTTATTTTATGCCACTTTTAAGCGGCAAACTACGTTTAATTTGAATTCCTTGGGGGGTAATAGAGTGGTACAGAATTAAAGAACCTAACTCTGATGTTGGAATGTCTATGCTTACAGAGTGTATAGTTCAGATTTTAGAAAAAAAGTAAATACAGAAATAGAGACACACTGGGATCTTTATTCTCTCCTTACAGTAGTTATATGTTTTGCTGGATATAGAGGCCATTTAGTCAGGGAGGGATGTCTCTAGCTTTCCCTTTGAGTAAAGGGAAACATAATAGAGTGGAAGAAAAGACGATGGCAGTCAGTGCGCACCACATTTGAGCGTGCAGCCCACTGAAACTGAGAGAAAAGGGTCACAGACTGTAGTGTGTATATAGGTATGTGTGGGGTGTGTGTGTGTGATTGGTTTTGTGAACTCCTGTGGATACCAAAATCCACAGATGCTCAAGTCCCTTAACTAAAATGGTGTAATGCAGTTGGCCCTGTGGATCCTCCGATTCTGCATCCGCAGATTCAGCATTCCCAGATTCAATCAAATGCAGAATCCGTGGATATGGAACTCCAAGATCGGGGGCCAACTGTATTCCTACACATCACAGAGTTGCTGGAAGAAGCAGTAGTACGACTGACGTTGCTCTAGTTCTCTCTATTCCAAAGTGCCTTTTAGAGTAAATATTATTTGCTCAGCAGGTTTCAACCCCTATAAACTGGAAGATAATGAACGCTGGTTTTTCCCCTTCCTATACCTGTATTTTCTACACCTGCAACCTTCTTTTGTTCGTTACTCCCCAAAGATCTCTGACATTCTGAAAAGTGGAGAGCCCAAATCTTAAAGCTGGAAGACACTCCAAGACATCCTCTGTTCTGTCACTGTAAGAGCAAAGGGCAATTAGGTATCATGATTATAATATGGGCTTATATAAATAAAACATAATATAAAAAGCTGGGTCATCCTACTTGAAACGGTTTTCAAAGGTTCAGTATGGTCCAAATGCCTTTGACCTCTAAAACACCCAGTACAGCTAAACATGATACAGTAAATTTAGTGAGTGAATAGTTACTATTTTTTAGATTATCGTGAGGAGGGTTGATACAGAGACTTTAAAAATCTATTGTCTTGTTTTTAAGTTTCACACCCATAGCTCATGTATGCACTTTTACTCCAACAGTCAGCTGAATGTGTGGAAATAAATCCTTATTTCTTTCCTCAACCCCGCCTAGACTGTTTTTGCCTTCCCCCCTGCCTGTCCCAACCTTCAGGGCCAATCCAAAAGGTCACCATCCACGGGCCTGTCTCCATGAGACCTCAGTATTATAATTTTCGTTGACCTTTCACTCATTTTCTTGTATTCCACTGTTCCTAACAGAGTGTTTTGCATATAGCAATTATTTAATAAACGTTTGTTGACCTCAGTTAACAGCTGCCCTCCTGCCAACTTTAAGATACAATTTAGAATTTTCTTAGGGTCAGGAACTAAGTCATCTGCTTGTTGACCACTTCCCACTCCACAATGATAAAATGCAATCTAAAATAGAGAGATTGAACTGACCTCAGTGCTTTGCTAAGAACTACTTGTATGCAGTAGTCTGCTAAAATTACATACAATAAACTGAATCACTTTGATGCACACCTGAAACTAACACAATATTGTAAATCAACTAAACTCCAGTATAAAATAACAATTAAATTAAAAAAAGAAAAAAAATTACATACAATAGCTAACATTTATTCAGATTTACCATGTATCAGGCCCAGCAAGGTCACTGTGCTAAGACTTTTATAATCATGATCTTACTTATCTCTCATAATTTTGTTAAAATTGGTAATACTGTTATCCCCACTGAGACCTAGATTCATTAAGGAATTTGCTTAATCCTATTCAGCTCATTAATGGCAAACCAAAGACTTGAAACCGTGCACTTAACTACTGATTCTATTGTGCCTC
Organism: Aethalodelphis obliquidens; assembly: GCF_003676395.1. Taxonomy (NCBI): domain Eukaryota; kingdom Metazoa; phylum Chordata; class Mammalia; order Artiodactyla; family Delphinidae; genus Aethalodelphis; species Aethalodelphis obliquidens. The sequence goes on from NW_020837947.1 coordinate 45,337,961, forward strand.
TTCAAGTGCCCAAAGCAAGTCAAGAAGTAGGAAGAACTAAGTTCTAGAGTTTCTAGTGCATGGCTGAGCAAACAGGTCATCTGATTTCTTCATGGTTTGTTTTTAAACTAATATTATAAATCCAGTAGTATATCTGTACTACTAGGTACATAGAAGGCTTGAGGAAATATTAAGCCAGCTTCTAAATATGGCGTTTATGGAAACATGATACTTTACGTCAACTTTTAGTCCAAGAATTATGTTTCATTTATATCAAGTACTATAATTGACAAAGTATTTTCATATATATTATGTCATTGGATTCTTAAAACCATTCAGAGACTATTATTATCTGGCTTTACTGAAGAGGATTTGAGTTTGTGAAAGGTGAGGTAACTTCCATCAGATCATACAGCAAGTAAGTGTGTAAGAATTAGTTCTTTTTATTATACTCATTTTATTTTATTTTTATCATACTCTTTTTATTATAATCATTTATAATAATGATTCTGGAATATCTCAACACATATTAATATCGCGACATATATGTGCATTTGTAATCGACTTCACTAAACTACTAAAAAAAGTTTACAGTTTACTAGTAACAATAATAATAGCAGCTTTACCACTTCCACACAGGTTGAACACATGAATTGTCATCCAAACCAGGACCCCCTGAGAATGACAAATGCCAAACTAATAGGGAAGCTGAGACAACAGTCATAAATTGGACCAGCCCAGGCAAACTGGGACATGTGATCCCCCAATTGAAACAGCACCTATCTTGTGCTATTCTAAACACTTTACATGAATTAACTCGCTTAATTCTCAAACCTTATGAGGTAGGAATTATACTCATTTTTCAGATGAGAATTCTGTGATGTGTTTAAGGTCACACAGCATTTGTGGATTCTTTTCAGTGCTCTGTGCTCTACTGAATCTCTTCGCTTGCTTACAGTAGGGAAAGGGAGAGCAAAGGCCAAAAGAATAGACCTGGGTAAAGGGAAGCAATGGTTATGAGAATTTCGTAGGTGAAAGAGACAGCTAGCTGTTTCCTAGTGCCAGTAGCAGGGTTGGGGGAATAGTTTGTGGGAAGCAGTGGCAATTAACTAAGGAAGTATAGATAATATAACAATCTTGCTGGTTACTGTTTTTTAAAAATTATTGCACATTTACACACATTAGAGGTGGTTTTGATGTACTTGCTACTCTTGGATAATTATTTAATGACCTGTGAACAATTAGCTAGGTAAACCCTCTAAGCAATTGACTTTTCTATGTTTCTAGGTAAGATGAGTGAACCGATCAGGATTAATTTGTTATATTAATTGGATCCAGCCTGGGATAGATCCCAGTTTCTCACTGTGAGAAGCCCTCAGGCTTGTCGTGCCTCTGCTAAGGCTAAAGGTTGTTTGTTTTTTCCTAAGTGGGTGTCATCTGTGTGAAGTCCTGGACCCTTTCTCTTAACTACATTCCTTTTCTTCTCTGCTCTATCGCCTCTTAGTTTGTTGAGAGAAGGCTGTTGGCATTCCACTTCACTTGTCAGGCTGCATATAAAGGCAGAGATTGGAGATCTACAAGTGAAAAGAAATATTTCAACAAACAATGCCTGGTACTTTCAATCTGATCACTTTACAAACAAGCAGATGCTTTCTTTATTGTACAGATGACCTCATCAGGGAAAGTAGATTAAGCTCTGGATCACTCTACTCAGAGCCATCCTCCAGCACTTCTCAAATCACAGGCCTATTCTTCTGCTCTACTCTTCCCTTAGAAAAACAAGGACAACTCCAAGTAACATTCATCTATTCATGTTTTAAAAAAAATGGGTAAATATTTATACCTCAAAGAGTTAAACGTAAATAATGTTTCACTAAGTGTGATAAATTGCATTCACAGTGATTTTAAAGCAAACTGTGTTTGGGGCAGGCATTATGCTAGAATTTCTTTCGTAACTTATTTAATTCTCACAACATTCTAGTACTCCTTTCCCATTTTAAACATAAGATAACCACAGGTTAGAGAGATTACATAACTTGCTCAAGGTCAACAGTAATCTCTTCAAGAGACGAATATGCTGTCTTGGTTTCTACCAAAATTAAATTTTTTTTTAAAAAGGTGCACAAGAATATTTGCACTTCTCTTTAATAATTTCAGTTAATGATATATCACTTTTGTGCATTTACTACATACTAATCATTATGCTAAATACTTTTCATATATACCTGTACTTTTACCAAAACCTTAGGAAAAAGTCACTATTATCTTCATAATACAGATGAGGAAATGGTAGCTAAATAATTTATCCAAGCTGATTAATAAGTTGGAGAGCTGGAATTCAAACCTGGGTCTGTATGACATCAAAAAAATCTTAATTATACTAAAGTATTTTTAATAGTGTAAGCGGAGTCCTTTATTAAAGCATTGATTTTGCACAGCATTGATAGTCTTTTTATAATTTTATATTTTTTTAAATTTAAGTTACTTACATGCTTTTTTCCACAAAATTAAATACAGGTTGATGACCTTCAATTTTCTATTCAGGATTCTTAAATACTTCTGTCATAGGATCTGGACACCAGTAAGCCAACCACTCCACCTAAGGAGGTATAATTGAAACCGAGCAGGACCCTGTGGGACTCCTAGGTACAAATCCTTTCTGTGCACCCTATTTCTTGTTTGTAGGAAATCGGCTTCTTTTAGCCTCCTTGACCCTCCCTGAGTTCCAAAGGGCAGATTCAAACAGTTGCTAATCAGGGAAGGGAGAGAATGCAGAAACAAGGGACGAGCAGTCAATAAACAATAGTGTAGACTTGGGTTCCTCCTCCTGGTTCCTCCTCAAGGAACATACATGACAATATCTTAGAGCTCTTCCGCGGAGCTAAGGCCCCCCCACAGCCATGGAGGCTGGTAACTTCTGGCTGAGCCCAAGATAGCTGGAGCACTGCCCTGTTACCTCACCACCAACCAATCAGAAGAAAGTCACACACCTTGCAGCCCTCACCGCAAATTTTGCCTTTGACTGCTCTTCCCTTGTTTCTGCATTCTCTCCCTTCCCTGGATCTGGAGGTGGCCATCCTGTTAGGTCTCCTGTTTGGCCACTGCCTGTTTCAGCTGCTTACAAAGTTTATGTCTTACAAAGTTTATGTCTGACACTCTTACAAAGTTTATGTCTGACAGACTAAGATGTTGTTTCTATGTGGGTGGAAGCTGGTTTAGATACAGAATACGTCCATTTAGATCAGGTGGAGAGAGACTTTTACTCTACTAGATAGGACAGAACCCACTCCTACTGGAAGTACTTACTGAAGAAAAAGACCTCTGCCCCAATTCCCGGGAAGTGTCTTGAGTGTGAAGTCTCTCAGCGGGGAGTCTCTCACCAAAACTGCCTACCTTGGCTAGGCAATATAAGAACTGCTTGCATGAGTTGTTCACAACAGGAGGTCCCAATAAGGAACACAGTGTTGCCAGGATACTTTGGGAGGGGCCTATAAGAGGGAGGAGATGCCAGCCCATAATATGTCCTGCCAACCTCCCAGAAACCCTCATGCTGGAATCCATCTTGGCTGAGAGATGCTTCCACCACCAGGAAAGACCCTGAGTCAGACCAAATATGGTCACAATCAAGATGATTGGCCAGAGACAACCCAGAAAGCTAACCCCATCTCCCTAAAACCTGAGACTGCAAGCCACACGGCAGAGCATTTCTCCTGGGTTCCCTTACCCAGCGGCTCTCCACTCTAGCACCCTGTCCCAATAAAGTCTTTTGCTTTGTCAGTATGTGTGTCTCCTCAGACAACTCATTTCCGAGTGTTAGACAAGAGCTCACTCTCAGGCCCTGGAAGGGGGTCCCCCTTCCAGCAACAATAGTATAATAAATCCCATTTCTGAGGTAACCAGGAAGTGAAGTTGAAAGATCAATCCATCACTGGAGAGCTATGAAGAAACAGAGAAGGGACTTCCCTGGCGGTCCAGTGGTGAAGACTCTGCACTTCTACTGCAGGGGGCATGGGTTCAATCCCTGGTCGGGGAACTAAGATCCCACATGCCGTGTGGTGTGACCAAAAAAAAAAAAAAAGAAAAGAAAAGAAAGAAACAGGGAAGAGTGAAGAAAAGGCATTTAGAAGCTCAGGTGTGAATGTAGAACAGTCTAAAAATTTACCCTTGACTCTTGTGTAAGAGAGTAATATGTGCTATAGGTCAGGATATCTCCACCTCAGCACTGTTGCTATTTTGAGCTGGATAGTTCTTTGCTGGGGGTTGGGGAGGGGATGCCCTGTGCATTGTAAGGTGTTTAGCAGCATTTTTGGCCTCTACCTGCTAGATACCAATAGCATCCCCTGTGTGCTGACAATAAAGTGTTTTCGACATTGTCAAATATCGGGAAGGGGCAGGATGCAAAATTGCCCTGGTAGAAAACCAATGCTCTAAAGCTCTGGGAGGGCTTGGTGGGTCCAAATCCCTGACAAAATACTTTTTCTTGGTCTTTGCTTTTTTCTTTTGCTATATTATATCTTCAGGTGTTGGAGAAACCAATTAATTGAGCACATGATTCTCAGATGTTGAAAGACTCTATTTACAGCTAATCAGTTGACTTTGATACAAACAATGCAGGTTTTTGTATTACAAAGGAGCTAAAGACATCAAATGACATACAGTTGTGTTTCATTATCAGTCATTAACTCCACCCTTTTCCAGATCATCAGGCAAAGTATGCCATTTAAAAGATAGGAGCCCACTTTTCCAGGATGACCTGACTTTATATTTTGTTGTTATTGATCACCTAACAAAATGAAAGAGGAAATGTATCTTGTCCCACAACATATTTTAAAACAATATCTTACACTGTTGTTTTCAACTTTTTTTTTTTTAAAGAAAGCAGAACTCTCTTCCTTAGACATCTGTTGGAAAAAAATTAACATTTAAACTAGATGAAAACAGTATCCTAGTAATATGCTCAGCTGTAAGGTCAATTTGTACTATTTGCTGATTATAGTCAGTCATGTTAAGAGACTGATCCTATGAATATTGGTATTCAAAATGAACAGGAAAGATTAAAAAAAAGTTAGGAAAGATTGTGGCAGGTTTATATCAGTTTTACCATCCAATTTTTTTCTTTATTTGAAAAATAAAATTGACTCAAGAAAAGTTATAGTTCATACTGTTAGGGATTAGTATCTGAATTTACACTTTTAGCTATACAGCCAGAATCTTTCCAAAATTAAAAGAAAAAATTCAGGCACATTTATTAATTATTAATAAATGACACATTTGCAGTAAATTCAAATATCTACATAGAAGTGGCAAGAGAAAGTGGGTCAAGTGAACATACTGATGGTTTCTTATTTGGTATAGAACGTATTTCAGTGTATAGATTTTCTTTTAAATTATAATTCTTATATGTTATTGAATGTATTTTTATTGTATTTTATTTATTTTAAAATTTATTTGAAAGCATATTTTTATAATGAAATTTGAGCTCAGTATTTATAGAACGGTTGAATCACCTTCCAGAAATTCTCAGAAAGACAGCTTGAAAAGCATAACCTTACTTTTTTTTTTTACTTATTCAAATGCCAGTGATATTTGTGAATCAAAACTACTAAGCATTTTATCATCTGTACTTGATACTTTTCATATGGAATGGTACTTAATTTTTTTAAAATAATGAATTAAAACCCTTTTATTTTAGCTCCTGTTATGAAGGAACCTCTGAGCACTTATACTTTATTTTTTCCATCTGTGTTGCAAATTTCTCCCCCCTCAGTTTTTTAAAAACTTTAAGATTTTTTTAAAAAATGACTATTTCAAACTTATAGAAAAGTTGCATGAACAGTTCAAAAAACTTCCATATCTCATGTAGACACGATGCTTAAAACTCCAGTGTACATTTCTCAGAAACAAAGATACTCTCCTCTTAATCCCAAATAATCCTCCAAATTAGGAAATTGATACAATGCTGCCTTTCAATCCACAGACCCCATTCAAATTTTGACAGCTTTTGCAGTCTTTTTCCTTTATGAGCCAGAATCATGCATTGTGGTAATTTTGACCACTCTTTACTTTTCTTGAATCTGGAGCATTTCCTTAGTCTTTCCCTGTGATTCGTGACCTTGACAGATTGAAGAGTACAGACACTTCATTTGATAGGATGTCCCTCAACCTGGGCCTTTATGAGGTTTTCTTATGACCAGACTCAGATCATTCCTTCCTGGCAGGAAGGCCTCAGAATGATGCTGTGCTCTTCCCAAGTTGATCGCACAATGGAAGCTCAGGATGAGCATCTATCCCACTCCTGGTGATGCCAACCTTTAGCACTCGGTCAAGTTGCCAGCTTTCTCCACCTTAAAAATCACCATTTCCCCCTTTTTTTAATTGATAAAGATTTTATGTTGAGATAGTTCAAGGCTATGCCAAAGGCTTCAAACTCATTAAGCCTCCACTCACCAGCCTTAGCATCTGTTCCTAATTCCTGCCTGAATTAATGACTATTATATGACTGTCAAATGGCGATTTTCTATTTCCATTATTTATCAGTTGGCATTCTAGAGTTGGATAGATTTTTTTTCCCTTCTCCTTCATTTATTTCTTCATTTAATAGTTATTTTTCATATCAGTACAGATTTATGGATTCCTATTTCATTCAATGCATTGTGATCTGTTACTATCATTACTCTGATGCTCAGTTTTCCAGAATTGTCCAGTTGGAACCTTTGTAAACTTGCTCCCAAGTCTTTTTGACAATCTTTATATCATTCTTTGAACACTTCCTTACGTTCTATGACAAAAAGATAATCCAAGTCCATATTGTATCTTCCCCACCCAAGTGCTGGAATCAATTGTTTATCTAAGGAGTCCTGGTTCCTTTTAGTGGAAAATGTTATTGGAAACCAAAATCTGCTCTCAGACTGCTCATTGCTACTGGAGTGTCATTGCTTCTAGACTCTCTTGGAAAACAGAGCTGAACTTCTATATGTATATACATACAGATACATATATATGTATGTATATATATTTATATACACAAATCTATATTTATCATCTATTATCTAAAACTACAAGTTCACTCTAATATTTCCAATTCCAGTTCATAATCTCAGGGTTATTTCTAGCTTTCTCTTTTCTTTCACTTCCTTTGACAGTGAGGAACCTGGCTCTCATTATTGACAATATAGTTACATTTTCTCAAAGTGATTGTCTATAACTAACCTTCCCATCATGCTTTGTTCCTCCTCCACCATCTGCAAGGGGAGGGAAGGAAAATGAAAGCATCTATCTTTTCAGTTTATGGGGCAATTGTGGCCCTGATCATTCAGTACAGTGCATCTCTAGAAGTATTTCCTAATCATTTTACCTGTCTTTCAGTTTCTCTCCACCTCCAGGTTTGGTAGTAGAATGATTATAGAATATTTTGTGGAATTAGAGAATAATGTTTAACAATTGTCCTCAGTCTAGCTACTGTTTCTTCATTTTATCCCCCTTCCCCCTTATCTGTTCTGCCACTGCTGTTGGCTTATTTCTTGCTTGAATTGCTTTAACAGGCTCCTAAATGCCACAGATCTGGTTCCCTTGAAGATCTTCCACATAAACATCAGAGTGATCCTTTTAAAACACAAAGCTGAGTACAATATTCTACTACTTTAAAATTTCTCAATGGCTTCCCTATTGCTCCAGACTCATTAACGTGGTTTATAAGGAAATCTATAACTTGATAGATTCTTGTTTTCTCTCCAAATCCATCTCTAATCACTTTCTTTTCTGAACTTCCTATGTCAGCTACCACAGGTGTTTGTATGGATACAAAAGTCATTAAAAGAGTGCTTTTTGATACCAAGCTTTCTGGAATTGAATCCTCTTTCATTGCCTGATTAAGCTTGTGTTTTGTTTTGTTTTTTGACCCAGTTACTATTGCTATGAAACTAACCACCCAAAACTTAGTGATATAAAACAATAACCATTTTAAAGCCAGCTTTTGTGGATCCAGATTCAGGAAAGGGCCAGTGGGGACAGTTGTACGCTGGGTCTGGAGGATCCATTTCTAAGATGACTCCTCACATGTCTGGTGCCTGGGCTGATGGCTGAAGAATGGTTTCTGCTGGTAGCTGGACATTTTACTGGCAGCTCAGGGATCCAACATGTTTGTTTCAGCAATCCAGGTGGAAGCTGCTTGGCCTTAGAAGTCACATAGTGTCACTTCCACTGTACTCTATTGATCGTAGCAAGATTCAAGGGAAGGGACATAGATTCTTTCTTTCTTTCTTTTTTTTTTTTTTGCGGTACGCGAGCCTTTCACAGCTGTGGCCTCTCCCGTTGCGGAGCACAGGCTCCTGACGCACAGGCTCAGCGGCCATGGCTCACGGGCCCAGCCGCTCCGCGGCACGTGGGATCCTCCTGGACCGGGGCACGGACCCGTGTCCCCTGCATCGGCAGGCGGACTCTCAACCACTGCGCCACCAGGGAAGCCCATGATTCTTTCAACGTTTTAAAACTGTTTCTCCTTGGAGGTAAAATGGAGGTACTAGCAGTCTGGGTTAAATGAGTATTTTATAAGGGGGCTAATACACAGTAAGAGGTTGATAAATATTAGATATTTTTGTTTTTCAATGACATTTCTGCCTGGAATTTGGGTCCTATTCCTCACTGTCTGATGAAGATGGAGGTAGTTCAGCCCCTCTCCCCGGAAGTCTTCTCTCACTCTTAAAAGCCGCCTCAGGAAGTTTCCTGGTTCCCTGACTTGTACAATGCTTTATAAACGCCCGTGTATGTGCTTATTTTCCCTACTAATCTGAGGCTTCTAGGGCAAAGACAATCAATGCAGTATCTCTAGCATGCAAGGACTCAAGACCCTGAGATAGGGTGATCGTACAAACAATTTTCCTGGGACGTTTCCCTTTTACATCTGCTGTTACAGTACAGTTAGTAGTCGTGCCACATTTTATTCTCAGAAAGTTCCCAGTTTGGATGATAAATTATGCAGTATCTACTCAAAGAGCCTTCTAGAGTCTCAATCATGTTCGTAAAGGAAAGACTGCCCTTGACCCTCTGACACGCTTTCCTATTGTAGCAGCAGTGCTTACGGGTAACACTGGACCCTGGGAAACTTGCCTCTCACCGAGGGGGTGGGGAGGCTGTGAGGGAAATATGCCTTATGATATCCCAGGGAGCCAGCCTGTAGTGCTGAATCACTGGCAGCATTTCCCAAAAGTGAGTTAAGAAACCATTTCCCACTGACTCAGAGGGTGTGGGGCTCTCACTGGTCCATACCGACTAGAAAGGAATCACCTGGTTTGCTTTGACTTCCGTTGAAAAGGTAGCAAGAGTCCACTCTGAAACCCCATTCCCTACTGTTCTCCAAGCGTCTTCTGGTATTGTCTCCTAGATGTCTTTCAGGAAACACTGGCTGGTGAATGCACTTAGGTTGTGCTACAGAGGAGTTCGAAATGGAACAAAACCGAATGAGGACTAAATTGTAAATAAACTAATGCTCAGATGTTTGTACTTACCTGGAAAAACAGGTTTAAAAGATCCAGGAAATAGAGCCATAGGTTCACTCAAGAAGGGAGTTTGAAAGAATGTGTCATCACCTCCGGTAGTCCTGCCAATTGCCATTTTCGGAAGTGAATGGGGACTTTTTTTGCCTTTTGTTTGGTCTTCTTCATTTTTCAAAGCCCAGTTTAAGTCCTGCTTTGTCCAAGAAACTTTCCTGAGTTGCCACAGACAGCCTCACTTCTCCCTGACCTCTGCTTCTCCCTAACTCACCTTTATTTTAAAAATTTGCTTATCTGACAATTCTCCTGTAAGGTCAATAACCTGTGATACAGCATTTATGGGTGCCAAACTCTGTGCTGAGTGCTTTGCCATAATCATTCCTTCTAATCCCTTACTACCAGGTAAGCACTGTTACCTACATTTTACAGGTAAGGAAACACAGGTAACATTGTATTATTATTTATGTTATTAGATTACATCGCCTCTCCCCATCTAACTTGTAATCCTCTCAAGAACTGCAAACAGGTTTCTTATCTCTTGGTGTCTTAGTTTCCCCACATGCCGTAGGAACTCAAAGGAGCAAATTGTTGATGTTAATGGCCGGTTTTACTTTCTGTCTACTCCATGAAGACGGAATTTTAAATGTAAATACATAGATGTGCTCTACAGGCCATCTTTAAAGCCCTAGAAACCTCACATCAAGCCAGGAAAATTAAGTGTGAAGAGAAGGAATAATACGTACGTGGGACTTGCCATTTTGAGAGTCCATTGATGTCGCTTTTGAGTCACAGGAAGCTTTGCTTCAACATTTAAAAGAGGAAGAAAATGTTAGGCACATTGTGACTATTTGAATATTCTCTTGGGTTGATTTCCTGCATTACATCTTTGAAAGTGTCCTGATTTTCCTATGTATTCCAGTGCTGAGTGGTATTTCCTGTCTCAGCCTAAAAAATGGGATTTGACTCTTAACAGGAAGTGTCAGTAACAGCATCAGCTGCAGTGACAGAGATGCTGCAGCAGTGACTAGCACATTGTAACACATTTGAATTTGGATCTTAAAATAAGCCACACACGCTGAATAAGTATGTAAATGTATATGAAATAAGTATGCGTGCCTTATCATAATTTTAAGTCTGATTTTTATTGTCAAGAATGTTTCCATTTAAGAGTTTTTAAACTCTTGCCTTAAAGGGTTGGCCAAAGATCATTTCTGTGTTTTTTAGTCTCTTATATCCAAATTGTCAGATATTATGTGTGAAGAGACCATTCAAGGCAGAATCATGAAAATTACAGATGGAAAATTAGGTCATTTTCTTTTTCCTTTTCCAATACAGGCTGCTTTCCTTACAGAATATCTTCAAATATTTTTTCCATCCTTGTTTAGAATGACGTACACGAATGATGGGGCCATTACAGGTTCCCCTGGGAGGTTATTCCACAGAATAATGGGACTTGCTGTAGGTATATTTTTTACCTGATTTTTAACCTAAACTTTTTTTATTTTTTGCTCAATTTCATTCTGTTACCCCTTGGACCACCTGTACAGTTCTTCATAGAAGGTTGCAGGATGCTCCTTTTGATAGGAATACTCAAAATAATTAAAGGGAACTAGGTCCATTTATGTTTGATGTGCATAAGTCTGCTTTGTTTATCATGTGCTTATTGACATGGCCTAAGGAGGCATAATGATAGTGGGTGATTCTTAAACACCACAGAACTGGATAAGAAAAAGTTCATAAATATTCTTTTAAGTAGGTGTAAAAAATATTAGGCCCCTTCTTTTGGGCATACGTCAGGTCTCTCATTTCTGGGAAAATGAATGAAATAAGCAACCTGATCAGTCTCGTCTTGGATTGTCTAGAACTTCTCCAGTAAGTTAGACTTGCATTAGTATGTTCAGTTCGGCTTCATACTCTAGCCATAAACTGGGGTTTCCAATATGCCGTATCCCAGAGACACCAACCTTGAGGCTTGTTGCGTGCTTTATTGGTCTCTGTATGTCCATGGCTGAGCCCGTGCCTGGCAGATATCAGGCGCTTTGTTGGATAATTGGATCCAATGAATTATGTACTAATTAGAAAAAAAAGTAGTGAGAGCAGCCATGAATCTAGTATTTTTGACACCCAGCGCCAATCATTTTCAATACCCTTATATGAAAGATGTATTTCAGTAATAATTGTGCAATGAAATGAGTAATAACAGCCAGAAGAGAAATATAGACAATAAAGTTTTATTAAACGTAACAGATAATCATGCAAATAAATTAATTAAAAATAAATGTTACAGAATAAAAATATTTTAGATTTATATATATATATAAATTAAAATATAATACATTAATTATTTCTTGGGAAATAGGAAAATACTTTATACTGCCATTTATTCCATTGCTTCCAGAGGCGGTATTGAAGCGACTCAAGTGTGCCTTCTTTGTCTTTACAATCATTGTTTGTTTTGAATCTATTGTTTTAAACACTTGAAGCTGTAGTACCCTAGGAATTGGAGATGCTAACTGCCCTCTAGGTAAGCTCAAAGGATTCCAAACCATTTTGAACTTACTCTCTAAGTGAATGTGGACAGCTGAGTCTCCGGGTATACAAATGGAGGTTCCAGAATACGATGTTTATTTAAGAATAATATGTTTTTATATATATGAAGATTACATACGTATTATTAAAACTCAGCAGTAACCACAGCAATTGCTTAGAACTTGGACCAACGAAAGATACTTTAGGGGGGAGGAGTATTTTATCATTGACATTGTCTAGAGTTGGCAGAGCATAGGGAAAATAAAAAGCAGTGTGCCTTTGAGCTTGTCATTTCTTTTAGTTTATTACTGAAAAATGCTTAATATTATTTAAAAGTTTAAACTTTCTCTACAGACCACGATGACTTGCTTGCACTTGGGGCAGACCATTCCCATTTCCCTGTCCTGGGTTCACCACTGTGGAGGATACTAATTCTGTTTTGAACAAAATTTTTGACAAAAAAAGAAAATTTAAAAATCTCAAGTCATCCATTATAGTTTGACTTCCATGGTTTGCAGGCATCCAATACATATTTTTTGAATGCCTAACGAGGAGAGAGAGTGGAGGATGGGTGAAATCCCTCAGAAGGGGGCTGCGGGCATTGGAAAGTAGCAGGCCAGTATCAGGTCCCCGGGGGCAGCAGAACAAGGACATCAGCAATTTAGAAAGGGAAGTGAGCAGTAGAACAAAGAACTGATGTTTTGTTCTGTTGGTGATGGTCATGGGCTGCTGGCGGGAAGAGCAGAAGCAAGAGAGTTTCTCGAGGCTTAACTTCCCATCTCATTCTTTTCATTTTTACCTTTGACCGGGGTTAGCCATACATGTTTTCCCCATTCTATTGCTCAGTTCCTGAGAAAACCCTTCCTACTCTTCCTTCAGTGACTTATCTGCTTCTGTCGATAATCTGGAAATTTTATGGTGAAACTGCAAAAGGGTGAAACACTAAAATGCATCTCAGGTCATGTGGAACATTTGTATGCCAGATGCGTAGTACAAGTGGGGAGTACTTTGCATTAAATTCTTTCTGACATTCTTCTCTTCTCAGGCTCAGTTTTCTCTTGCTGACTTTATTTTTTTTTTGCGGTACGCGGGCCTCTCACTGTTGTGGCCTCTCCCGTTGCGGAGCACAGGCTCCGGACGCGCAGGTTCAGCGGCCATGGCTCACGGGCCCAGCCGCTCCGCGGCACATGGGATCTTCCCGGACCGGGGCACGAACCCGTGTCCCCTGCATCGGCAGGCGGACTCTCAACCACTGCGCCACCAGGGAAGCCCTTTGTAGGCATTTTTATACACTTCCTCTCCAGTTAGAGCAAGGGTAACCAAGAAGTGCAATCCTCTGAGACGGCTCTTAGCCGTTCTGTTTTAGTCCTCATCACTCTGTCCAATAGAAATCTCATACAAATATATGAGAACGCCCTGTAACCTGTTTCATCTTGGCCCCTCCATCTCCTACTCTCTTATCAAAAATAGAATTTCAGCATACCCATTAGGATGGCTATTAAAAAAAATAGAAAATAACAGGTGTTGGTGAAGATGTGGAGAAATTGGAACCTTTGTGCACCGTTGGTGAGAATGTAAAATGGTGCAGCCACTATGGACATCAGTATGGCAGTTCCTAAAAAAATTTTAAAAAGAATTAATAGATGTAGCTAGTGGGAAGCTGCCGTGTAGCACAGGGAGATCAGCTCGGTGCTTTGTGATGACCTAGAGAGGTGTGATGGGGAGGGTGGCAGGGAGGCTCAAGAGGGAGGGGATATATGTATAACTGATTCACTTTGCTGTACAGCAGAAACTAACACAACATTGTAAAGCAATTATAATCCAATAAAGATGTAAAAAAAATTAAAATAGAGTTAATATATAATCCAACAATTCCACTTCTGGGCATACACCCAAGAGGACTGAAAGCAAGGAGGAGGTATTTGCACCCCCATGTTCATAGAAGCACTATTCATAATAGTCAAGATGTAGAAGCCGCCAAGTCTGTTGATGGATGAATGGATAAACAAAATGTGATATATCCATACAGTGAAATATCACTCAGTCTTAAAAAGGAAGGACATTCTGACACATGCTATGGCTTGGCTGGACTTTGAGAACACTATGCTAAGTGAAGTGAGCCAGTCAATATTGTATAGCTTAATTTATAGAAGATACCTTTATAGAGTAGCCAAATTCATAGAGACAGAAAGTAGAATGGTGGTGACCCAGGGTTAGGCTGAGAGGGAAATGGAGAGTTGTTGTTTAATGGGTACAAAGTTTCAGTTTGGGAAGATGAAGAAAGTTCTGGAGATGGAGAGCGGTGATGATTGCACAACAATATGAGTGTACTTAATGCCCCTGAACTGTACGCTTAAAAAGGGTTCAGATGATAAATCATCTAACGTTACATGTTTTTAACCTCAGTAAAAAAAAAAAAAAGAAAATCTGACAACATTATACACCTTAATCCCAGAAAACTGCATGTGAAAAATAATTATGGGTATTTTACCACAATAAAAGATAATTAAAAAATAGAATTTCAAGTTTGATTGTTACACATCACTCTTCATATAAAATAACAGAGAGCTATTTTAGGGGAGTTAGAGTCTGATGGCATGGGCCACATGCTCTAGCTCAGCCTAGGCGAGTTTTGAAATAATGCTTGGTGGTTGGCGTGGTTTGAATACAATACATGGTTAAGCGGTATTACCTTGTTCTTTCCAGGTCAAAGAGAGGAACAGAAGAGTAAATCAGAAAAGGAAATGGCCACCCCTGTCTAATTAGATGGAGAGATTACATCCCCAACTCATCTACATCATGTTTAAGGATCTGAATGGTCACTTTAGCTCCTGTTGCATCTTAGTGGAGGCTGCTTGTGCAAAATGATGTTTGGCAAAATCAAGTAAGCAAATTGGATGTCATGTGAATTAAAAGCAAAGTTGGGAAGAACAGAAACCTTCAAAACCTGCAATGGGATATCCACCTTTTGACATTTAGGTTACCAGGCCAGCGATGGCATGGGGTCTTAGTAAAAGAAAGCTCTGATTACTTTGGAGGCTATTGGGCGATAAGAAATAGCAATAATGATGCTTTGAATTAAGGCATTTCTCCCCAGGGCTCACATATGCAATAATTTCTTTTCACAATATACTGAGAAACCAGGGAGGAATGGGTAGTATTATCTCCAGCTTATAGTTATAGAAGGTGAAACTGAGGCACAGAGAAGTAATCTGAGTTTGAAGCCGTGTCTCATTGGCAGGGGTAGCAGTAGAAAACAGGATTAATTTCCTGATCTCCGGGCCTCCTGTCTATAAATAGCTTGCCTTCTGTTCTGTTGATCCTGCCCAACAACGCTGCACCCCAATGTCCCCAAACATGGCAACAGTTGGCTCCCCAAATACGCTTTTAAAGCAGAGAAGCCTTACAAGAAGACTGGGTCCTTTAGGCCCCTCCAGAGGCTAGCAAATGTGTGGGTGACCATCACATAACTTCAGGGTTGGCTCGTGAACCTCAGTTTCCTTCACTGTCACATTTCTCTGTTTCTAACTTCCTTTGAGCAGGGAGAAAAGACAACTGGGATTTCAGTGAACTCCATTTTCTTGGCTCACAAGTCACAAGCTCCAGTTAAGTGCCACCCTGAATAAGTGGCTCCTTTGTGTTGAGGGCGAGACCACCCCCTGACCCAGAGATGCGGTTTTGCAACACGCAGATGGAGATTTCCAGAAGTCCTCAGCTGGAGCAGCTAAATGTGACTGAGACAACACAGTCCCATAGACAAAGGTCAGACCTATTTTAATCTCTGAGTGAGGCTATTACTCTGGGACAAGGCCCTTCTTGTCTGATTTCCTGCTATTTTCAGTGATTCACAAGCCTGACTCTCTTTCATCTGGGAGTGCAGAGACCCATCCCCCTTTTAGATTTGTTTGTGAGTTAAAATAGTTCCCATCCTCAGTCTTCTCGGAGTGTCTACTTGCAGCCATAGAATTCCTCAGGCTGTGACCTGGAGGAGTCCCTGGGAGGGAGAGTCAGGGCAGCTTGGAATGCAAGCCCAAGGGAGGAATCCGGAGTGTAACAGGAAGTGGGGTTGCTGCTTGCTTGCCCAGAGGCTTGGAGCCGATAGATCAGTGGGGCTGACTCCTCTGACAGTGCTCTGGGAGGCTTCTGCAACACAGCCTTACGGAGGCTTGCCCTGTACTGTCTGCTGAGGTGTATGCATCGTGCAGGTGTTTCAGTCCAATCCAGTCACTGTAGAATCCAATGCAATTAGGATGAAAGACGCTCCTTTAGTTTCTTGATGACACAGCCCTCATGTTCTGTAATTGCTGGTCCATTTGGATTGATAACCCTCGTATTTATGGGTTATTTCTCCAAAGTGAATGCTGCAATATAAAAGCCTGCTTATCCAGTTATCCTGTGGCTTTTGAGTTTGCTAGTTCCCTCTTTTCTTTAAAAAATTTTTTTTAATAACTTTATCTACTGTGGAAACATCTCAAATCACTGTTTCTTAATTGTTTAATACCTCAGTTTGATGTAGACAGAGAAGAGTTTGAGAAACGTAGCCAAAGCTAGCCTTCAGGGAATCTGCCCAGAGTAATAATAATGATGAGTTGACACTTGTTGATTCTGTACTCCTTGCCAGGTACTGTGCAAATGCTTTATACGTATTCTCTCATTTAATCTACATAAGAATTCCATGAGATCATTTTACTGAAGACAAAACAAGGTTTAGGGAAGTTAGGTAATTTTCCCTAAATCACACAATTAGTTTGTGGATAGAACTAAAATTCCATCTCAGATCTTCATGCTGCTAAACACAATGGAACAATTTTGCTGAAACTTTGAGAATAAATGTTGGATCTTCCCTAATGTCATGGTCTTTGTGGATATCATACAGTTAAAGATTTTCTACATTTTCTTCTCATTCTTTTTAAAGAAAAGGTCCCTGAAGTCAGTGAGAAACTTTGGTGAGTTGCCCTTTCCATTTGTTTATAAGAGGAAACGTTAACTTCTGTGATTGTTCCACACATTCTTGCCACTTCCCTAAATCAAAGAAAAAAAAGAGCCAAAAAACATGGCTGTAATGGCTGTTTTCATATCAGAAGGTCAAAAAACAAAGATCCATGAGGAAATAGTGGGAAGAGAGTATTGTCACAAAAACACCAGAAGTTGCATAAATAAATAAATAAATAAATAGTTTTGAGGGGGATGGAGAGAAGAAATTAACATTTTGTCTCTGAATTCTGATTCAAATCTAATGTTTTCAGAAGTGACAATTCATCCCACAAAAGACTGAAGGCTTTTGGATTTGGTTGTATCAATACTCCACCCACAGAGTAAAATTGAGAATTGATTACACCTTGCTTGAGGTCAAGCAAGCAGCAGAATCCACTACTTTTGCTGTGGACTTTGTCTACACCCCAGAGCAAGGTGGAGAGAGAAGCCAATTATCCAAATTTTCAAGTCAAAGAAGTACTTTGGCTTTAATTATCTGGTAGAAAGTGTTTGGAAACCTGAATTATTTGCGCATATTTTTATCTTTGCTTGATACAAACAGAGTGACTTTGTGTTTAGGCCATTTCAATTGATAGTTATTCAAGCTCATGTGAAGAGAGGTAGCTTCATGTTCCACTGGGAGAGAAGGGCTGAGATCAGAGATGTGGTTTTTAGGTCACTGCCAACACTGAAGAAGGATGCAAACAGGGCTTCTCAGCCCCAGCTTTGCAGGAGAATCACCTAGGGAGCTCTTAAAAGTGTACCAGTGGCCCTGGTCCCATATAAGGCCAACCAAGTCGGGATCTTTGGGGTTGGAGCTGAGGCCAGGACATTTTCTAAAAGCCCCCTTGTGATTTGAAAGCATCCATGGTTGAGAATCATCGGATTCATCCTGGATATTATCATTCTGATGATGATAAGTATAAAAAAGATGGAGAATACTTCAGTTCCATTGTCCAAATGATCCACAGACATTTGATTTTTAAGAATATCAAAAAGAGATAAGGCAAAATGACAGTGTAAGTTAATCTTCTTGCCCTTTCCAGTGGCACTGTGGTCTCATATACCTGTCTCAGGTAAAATATGCCTTATAGTTCTCAAAGTTAGTTATGAAAGCAAATTCTAAAACAGAAAACTCTTTCAGAAGGATGAGAAAGAAAAATCTCTATCTGATGAGTACTACCAAATAGAGAACAACATTGACCAAAAACCATACTTTTAACTGATTCAGAAATCACCTTCACAAATCTTTTGGCTTTATATTTTACTATTCGCACAGGCACAATTATTTTCCATACCCATTTGATGGTTTAAAGAAGTAGTGGTTCTCAAACTTTATTGTGCATCTAAATTACCCAGGGAACTTGGTAAAATCCAGATTGCTGGGCTCCATTCCTGCGGTTTCTGGTTTGATGGGTCTGGGGTGGGATCCAATAATTTGCATTTCTAGTAAGTTCCCAGGTGAGGCTGGTCGTGGGACCACAGCAAACTAAAGTAGAACTTGAACACTTCTCCCCAAAACTCATTATAAGTTTGTGAAGAATAATGTGAATATTTACTTTAGTATTATTTTTATTCCAAAATGGATTTGAATGATTCTCTAAAAGTACACATAATAGGTTAAATTTTTAAATTAAAAAAAAGGTAAGGAAATTAGGGTGAAAAGTAAAGTTTGAGTAGTAAGATAAAATCAAACAGCACATACATATAAAAGGTATTTTAGGGCTTCTCTGGTGGCGCAGTGGTTGAGAGTCCGCCTGCCAATGCAGGGGACACAGGTTCATGCCCCGGTTGGTCAGGGAAGATCCCACACGCCACAGAGCGGCTGGGCCCGTGAGCCATGGCCGCTGAGCCTGTGCGTCTGGAGCCTGTGCTCCACAACGGGAGAGGCCACAACAGTGAGAGGCCCACGTATTGCAAAAAAAGAAAAAGGTATTTTAAAAAGTAAGATACAGAAAATGAAATATATTTTACTATTTAACAAAATATACATTTGAGAGTATCAATTCTATATAGCAAATCTTATATCATTCCTGAGCTTTTTCTTACTTCTGAATTCCTTTGAAACTTAGATAAGATAATATTTAGCTATTCTGAAGTAAAGTAAAAAAGGAAAATTGCCCGGCCAATCCTAGGGATACTGGCTAATGATGTGAGATTCTATTTGGCTCTTCCGTATATGCATAGACTGCTTTCAAACAGAATACAATAAAATGAAACGAGGGTGACATGCCTGGTTTATTTAATAAAACTGTGTGTACAGTAGATAACTAAACTGAAGAAATGATTTAGAGGCTTGAAATGTTTAGATTCATTATCTACACAGTAACACAAAATCAAAAGCAGGAGGCAGTCTGAGCAAATGAAGCAAGTCAGGTGGAGAGTGTGGTCCCCTGACGTGGCGCCCTGTCTAACGGGAGCACGTGGCCCTGTGCTGTCAGATAGTTGATTTATTGAGAGAAGCTAGGGCGAATTTTTATACAAAATGTTATGAATTTTAAATGTTGACAACAAATTCAATTAAAATAAATAACACTATGTGAGTCAAACAGAATCGATTTGGGCCAGATTTGGCTTTGCTAATTTGAAAACTTGTCTTCAGGAATTAATTTTTTCCTGGTTAATTACCAACTCCTCTTTGCATTCTGAGTAGGTTTCTACCCAGGCAACTAATTGAAGCAGAGCCAGACAAATTACTGACTGCTATTTGCATGGCTTTCCTTTAACCCACTGGTTCTCCAAGTGAGGTCCTAAGTTGTATTAGCATCTTCTGGGAACTTGTAGAAATACAAATGAGACTTGCCCATCCCAAATGGGCTAATTTCATATGACCCGCCCCAAACTTACTTAGTCAGAAACTCCGGGAATGGAGCCAGAAATCTGTTTTAACAAGCCCCTCCATGTGATTCTCATGCCCACTAAAAGTTGGAGGGCCCCAATTTACTTGAAGAGAATTTAAGGCAGCCTCATTAAACCAGAACAGATCTACTGGGTTGGTAATAAGATGAATACCTTACCAGCATCCGGAGCCAGAGCGCTCTGGTTATGCGACGTTCCAAATGGTGCTGGGTATCATTACCCTGTTAATAGATACTCTGGTATATTTCATTGAAAAAGATATAATTCCAAAGTAGCATGGAGAGTCTCATTTGAAAAGTTTGCTGAAGAATATCTGTCAGTTTAGGGATCGTGTCAATGGTTATTTACTCTTTCTCACCAACTGCTCCGGTTGTCGTGCTTGGTGTCAGCTGAAAATATTCTCACTTCCTTTCTCACTACGTTTACCAATTTTCGGAGGGTCACTAGAATGTGAGTATAGTTATAGATCCTTGTAACTAGCCTTCTAATGGGAAAACAGCTTCAAATATACAAATAAGGGTCAAGATATATCTATAGAAGAACACTTATTCTCAACAAAAGAGAATTTAATCTTAAATCAGTATATTTAGCAATATCCAGATGTGTGGTAACAAATACCAACATTTCAACTGCACATGCTATTTTCTTCCCTATATTTGACATTTGGTAGTTAGCTGGAGCAGTATAAGAAGCACTGGTGGGCACTAAGGAGGCTTGGTTTCTTCATGTCTGTCCCTATCCCTCCATGTGCCTTGGACGGGTCGTTTGTGACTTCCCTTTTCTCAGCCTGTAAAAGGAAGGCCTTGCACTGTATGATCTCTGAGAGCCTTTCAGCTCTGAAAACATTCCGTGATATTTAAGGCTTATTGTCATGTGGGTTACTAGTCTTAGCTGAAGCTTCTTTAGTTGTTTGGCTGTCTGTGGATTGTATATTCACGTGCATTCCATTTAAATCACATGCTCTGAGCTCATTTACTTGAACTTTTATAGTAGTACTTAAGCATTTATATATTGCTTTTTATCTTCAAAGCACTTAACATACTTAAGAATCCTTCCAGCAACACTTTGAGGTAGCTAAGTATTATTAAAATAGAAAGAGGAAGAGGATGAGGGAGAAAGAGAGAAAGAAGGAGAAAGAGAGAGAATTGTAAGTCATTTAATGATTTGTCTCTGGCTAAAGGAAGAGAATATACCAGGGCAGCACAATTAGAAATTTTAAAAAATATTTTTTAAAAAGGGGGGTGGGGAGGAAGAGAGAATATACCAGGGCCAGAATGAAAACTGCTTCCCTGTTTCACATTAGACTTGGTATCAAACTTTTCTTCCACCACACGTTCTTAGGGTTTAGAATCCTCCCCGCGCTGCTCTAGGATCTCCTCGAATCTTTGTAGGCTGAAGGCATTTTGATGTCGTCTGCCTCATTGGAGGGCAGAGACCACATCTTGCACAAGTCCTCAGTTCATAACTGAAGTTTGCTGTTGGGTCCTTTCCTATTTTAAGCTGATGTAACCAAAAGCAGAAGGAAAGAAAGTGAAGGCTTCTATTGCAAGGAAGCAACGAATCCATGGAGTAGATGCTTGGGCTGCTAGCTTGCAGGTTTGCAGTCTTAAATTCTCCTTGTAGCTTACCAGAGAGCAACGCCTTTTAAAATAATGCCAAACACATGTTGAACTTTAGTAACCTGTACTCTTTAACGAAAATGTAACTCTGAGCAGGGTGTATAATCAAGGACCTAATAATGAAAATATTGCTTAAAAATTTAAAGTTTGGTTTGAGGTTTCATGATGCTGACACAGGAAGAACAGTGTGAATGGAGAGAGAGAGGATGTGCAGAGGGATGGCAGGGAGAAAAGGGCAAAGGGGAGGGAAAGGAGGATGAGTTCTCTGGAGGAGACTCTGCACAAGAACTTCAGCTATCACCGCAGTGTCCTCCAGACATGTTCAAAGACAGGAAGACCAGTGCTAAGAAATGAATGTCAGAAGTACCCGCATGAATGCCTCTCTTGTATGAAGTTAGATCGCCTTTAGCATAATGTTATGTATTTTACTTCAGAAATTAGATCAGACTTTTTTTTTGCTATCCACTTTAATCCAAGAACTCATTTCTTTGTAAATTTCTAATCCACCATATAACAATTTTAGAGGTGTTTTATGGTTATAGAAATTTGTGAAACGGCTGCTTAAGCTATATTTATACATAAGCTTATATGCTCCAATTAAAAAAATAATAACACACAAAAAACAACCCAAAGCTAGTTCATCAATGTTTAATGTTGAGATTAAAAAATGGAGCTTCGCTGAACCGTGTTTTTAAGTTGGACAGTCTTCTCCTGGCAAATATTTTATTTTATTTTATTTTTTTTGCGGTACACGGGCCTCTCACTGTTGTGGCCTCTCCCGTTGCAGAGCACAGGCTTCAGACGCGCAGGCTCAGCAGCCATGGCTCACGGGCCCAGCCGCTCCGCGGCATGTGGGATCCTCCCGGACGGGGGCACGAACCCGCGTCCCCTGCATCGGCAGGCGGACTCTCAACCACTGCGCCACCAGGGAAGCCCCTGGCAAATATTTTAGATGGCCTGCCCTGGTACTTGGTATAACTGCCTTGTTCACACTGTTGTAAAAACATGCATTTGCCTCAGAAAGTAGTTTCCTGTTTTCCTATTTATTGGCTCACTGAATTTTATTTTCCAAAGTACTGAAATTTACTGTCATTTGAAAAGACGTCATAGAGGATGGGGCTGGGCGTGGCCTCCTGTTTGTTTCTGGCGGAGCTGCTCCTGGTGCTGGCACTTCCCTGAGGTCCCAGCAGGTATTATTCCTGGAGCTCATCTTCCCAGGCTCTGAAATGTGAGGTTTTCTGTTGATAGAAAGTCGGCAGGGCTTTGAGGCGACTCCCTTTCTCATGCTGGTCTACTCATGGCAGACCTGTTCATAGAGACTTAGTAATTTGTACTGTGAAATGGAGATAGATAGTTCGTTTTTGGAATTGGTCTGGGATTCCAAAAAAGGATTCCTGGGTCTCAAGACATCCTAGGTCAGTAACCGGAAGATTTCTGGTGGTGAAAACAATCACCACATAATGAAGGCAGCTGGGCAATCTTGGGTGCTATTTTGTCCAGGCAGTTGTAGAGCCAGGGAAATTGTCCTGTCTTCATAAGTGACTGGAAGTCACTTGAAGTCCTCAGAAGGTCCCTCTTCCTTACACAATGCTGAAGGAATACTTGTAAATTTTTACTTTGCAATTCTTTTTTTTTTTGACAGTGCAGCTATCCAGGGGGAAGAGATTTCTCTGTGCTCTGCAAATCTGTTCCTTAACAGCTTACTACATTCTACTTTGTATTTTGATGAATTGTCTACATAACTTATTTGCTGTATTAAATTTAAGTTCTTTTTGGTAGGAATCATATTCTATTAATTTCTATATCTCTTTGTGCCTGTAATTCTGCCTTGCACTCCATAGAAATTCAATACGTAGGACTTATCTATTTGTTGTATGCATGTATGCATTCTACTTATTGCCAGGTCCCCCTTAGTTTTTCTTTTTCACCAAATAGTTTCTTCTATGAGGTACCTGGATAATGATCTGACTAGAAAATAATCTCCACCCCTAGTATTTAAAATATATTATGTCATGGATCCACAATAATTTCCAAAGAAACACAGCACAGTCCTCCTCCTATACAGCCATCAAGTGTGAAACCCTGTGGTTGGAAATAGATTTTCTAGCCAATACAGCTTCCCCCTCACCAAAAATGCAAAATGCCATTATTTCTTCAGACACTGTGGGAAATGTATTAGAATACCAAAATATAAATTGCTATATCCTGAAATTCTTCTCATATAGTTACTCTTAAGAGGGTACCAGGAAATAGTGTTCAGGCCCCATATATATAAAATGTGTTAGAACATGCTTTTTGGGATTTTGCCTAGCAGCATTGTAAGATGCAATTCAATTCAGCCCACAATATTTCCTTAGAGTGAGTTTTAAGAAGAAAAAAAGAAGAAAAATATCTAAGGCTCTACTTATTAATGCCAACTAGACTTTGAAAACTAACTCATCTAATTTGCTTTCTTAACTCTAATTCACTGACCCTTTAAATAGGTGACACTCTTCCATGGTTCGAAAACTGAAAGGAATAAAAACTATTTGGAGCTGTTTCCTATCTTTATCCTTGTCTTCCTGCCCCCCATCCCTATTTTTTTTTTTTAAGTAGTAGTTTCTTTCTTTCTTTTTTTTTATAAATGTATTTATTTAATTTATTTATTTTTGGCTGTGTTGGGTCTTCATTGCGGTGTGTGGGCCTCTCATTGTGGTGGCTTCTCTTGTTGCAGAGCATGGGCTCTAGGCACGCAGGCTTCAGTAGTTGTGGCTCACGGGCTCTAGAGCACAGGCTCAGTAGTTGTGGCGCACGGGCTTAGTTGCTCCGCGGCATGTGGGATCTTCCCAGACCAGGGCTCGAACCACTGCATTGGCAGGTGGATTCTTAACCACTGTGCCACCAGAGAAGTCCCCCTATTTTTTTTTCATTAAACAATATTGCTCAGCAATCTTCTCATATTGTGCATAAGGAGTTTTCTCATTCTCTTTTATTGCGACAGAGTATTTGTTTGTAAGGATGTACCACAATTAATATAAAGTCTTCTATTGGTATACATTTAGGTTGTTTCCATTATTTTAGTATTATAAACAATTATTCAATGAATAAATTTGTACAAATGTCATTTTGCAAATTGGCAAGTATATTAGTCAAGTAAATTTTCAAAAATAATATTACTGGAAAATTTTCTCTGTGCGTTTATTAATTTGTTAATATTGACAATTGTCATCATAGAGATTTTTGTCTAAATTTTCACTCCTATAGGTATATTTTCAAGTCATTGAATTTTTGCCAGTCTCCTAGATGAAAAATAATATCTGAGTGTAATTTTAATTTGTATCTCTCATAATGAGTGAGGTCAGTATCTATTCATATGTTTAAGAGTAATTTATAGTTCTACTTTTTGAACACACTGTTCATATAATTTGCCCATTTTGGGGGTTGCCTTTTTATTATTGATTTTTAGGAGCTCTTTATATATTAGAAAAATTATTTTTCAATTTAACTTGAAAAATTTTTTTGCCAGTTTGTTAAATGACTGGCTTGCATATGTGTGTGTCTATGTTTCAGAATTTCTTTTAAATGTTGTTGAATTTATCAGCTTCTCTTATGGTCTCTAAATTTTGAGCCATATTTTAAAAGCCTTCCACACTCCAAAGTTAAAAATATTCTTCTGGGCTTCCCTGGTGGCGCAGTGGTTGGGAGTCCGCCTGCCAATGCAGGGGACGCAGGTTCGCGCCCCGGTCCGGGAAGATCCCACATGCCGCGGAGCGGCTGGGCCCGTGAGCCATGGCTGCTGAGCCTGCGTGTCCGGAGCCTGTACTCCGCAACGGGAGAGGCCCGCGTACCGCAAAAAAAAAATATATATATTCTTCTGCGGTTTAATTTTTCATATTTAAATCTCTGATCCCTTTGGAATTTATCTTGGTGTATAGTGTCAGATATAGATCAATAAATTATCCTTTGACATAATCAGGAAAACTAAGATAAAACCTTCCTATAGTTTGGAATAAAAACTGAATCTATTTACTAAATAATGGCTCAGATTGGTTGTCTACAATGATTACTCAACCAAAAATCCCTTTTCCTGCATATAATCTGTATAACTTCCAACTTTTCCAAACTCAAGATTCCAACTTTGAATTAACAAAGAGGAGTAACCCCTCATAAGACAAGCCTAATTAATCATATTATATAATTATTCAGAATATAATGAATGCCTTTAAAGGTCTATAGCACTAAACACAATAAATTACTTAGTTTGAGCTCCACATTCAAATTCCAATAGTCTAATATGACTATTAGACTAAGATCAAGATCACCCAAAAGTGAATACAGAACATTGAATTAGATCTAGAACATCTATATCATATAGTTCAAATGGGGTATAAAGGTCCAAAAAAAGAGCATAATCATTAGATAAAAGGTTCTGATTCTAACTGGGAGGGCTTACTGAAGACATACATTTTGACAGTACTTCTGAGGGAAATGGCTATAGGAGCAAATGGCACAGGGGACAAAGTGCCCCTGTAGTAGAAAGAGCTTCTTGAAGCTCCTGGACAGATTTTTACTGGAGAGGGCAAAAAACAGGTGTGACTTGTTGACAGAATTTGCCATCACTTTTAAAGGCCTACTTAGGGAAACCAAGTGTGAAAGAGTCCATATGTTCCAAAGATAAGACTATACAACAGAGCTGTTGCTAGAATCCTGTATCTCACCCCAGATAACAGGCACTTGAAGATGACCAGGCCAACGACAACAGATGAAAAAGGGCAAACCTCACTCAGTCTGCAACTCCACACCACCCAGTTCACATCAGGGGGAATGGCTCCTGGTTGGTATGGTCACTAATGACCACAATGAGTGTGAGTTTCATGGATTAGTTAGTAGCCTGTTAGTTGCCCTCAGCATATAAGGAATGATTAATTGGACAAAGCTGTAGTCTTGGAGTAAATTGCTTTTGCAGATGTTCTAAATATCTCAGTAAAATGTTCTGTGTAGATGTTTATATTGAGCATTTCAGGAGTTCTGAAATGTGGAGAGAACACTGGACTGCATGTTAAAAGAACCGAGATTTAATTCTGGTTCTGCTATTTAGTTGCCTAGTTGTGTAAACTTGAGCAAATCACTTATCCTTTTTGGTTCTGTGTTCTAAATTATTCAGCTTTGCTCTAGGGATGAATAACTGTACAATTTCAGGGGCTTACAACAACAGAAAATAAAGTTTTCACATTCTTGACATGTGAGAAGATGGATCACATGCTTGTCTGCTTCCAGTGTCCTCTTCCTTCCAGCCTGAAGGAGCTGCCTCCTCCAGGACATGTGAGTCTGTGGCAGAGGGAAAAGAATAGGGAGCTGGCAAACCCACATGATGACTGTTAAAGCTTCTGCTTGGCCACAGCATATGCAAGCAATGTCCCTTCACATGCCAGTGGCCAAAGCACATGACCAAGCCCAATGTCAGTGGGATAGAGGTATATACTTCTGTACGAGGCATTGCATGTTACATTGCAATGGATGGAATGAATTAATCTTTTCATATGAAAGGGAAATGAATATTTGGGGACAGAGGTACAATCTATTCCAAGTTCTAATCATAATTTTATCACTGCTTCCTGAATATGCAACACAATACTCTCTCTGATCTTCAGCTATTAAATGGGGGACTTAAATGATCTCCATCATCCTTTCTGTTCTGAAGTTCTATGATTCTGGGAAATAGTCATTTCTATTTGCTGTCAGAATCTGGCTACAAGAAAGGAATGTTGCTTCTGGACTCTGATGACCTAAAGGCAGGGCTCTCCATTCTATCTCTGCTCCTTTGAGTGCCTAGGATATGATGAATGACAGGTATACCTGGTTACACTTAACTGGATTATCTCATTTCACTAGGTGATAACTGATGGAGTTTGGATTAAAACCCAGAATTGTTGGATTCTCTGAGCTCAAATATTCTTGTCTGTTTAGGTCTGAATCTCCCAAATTCATTTGTCAGTACAATACTTTTAAAAGTATAACATAGTGATGGGATGGCAACTGGAGCTCATGAGAAATAGACTTGGATTAACAGAAATCATAAAAGGGTCTCATGAAAAAATTAATTTCAATTAGAAGCTATCAGCATTTGATTTATATGCAAATATACAATTGATGTTGGGTAACATCAAAAATACATGCTGAAATTATGAGATACCTAACATAGAATGGTAATAATAATAGAAGACAGAGTTTGGCACCAGCTGCTGGGTAGGTATAGCTTGTGTAGCAATGGCAGACCTGACATCACATGATCTTGGCTGTTACATCATTTCACTTGACTGTTTGACATTCTTGCCGCACTTTTTTTAAAGGGAAATTATCACACACACAAAAAAGGGATACCTATGTGTTTGATATTTCTCTTATACATCTTCTAGAGTAATTTGAGAGGAAATATTGCTAATGCTGAGAAGGTTTTGTTTTGTTTTCTTCTGTGGAACTCCCATTAATATCTCACAGAACGCTAGCGAGGTTTACTTTGCTAAAGGATAAATGGAGGCATGTTAGAAATTTTAAGAGTTTGTTTGAGCAAACATCCATTCAAAGTGGGCAGCTCCACACGGGAAGTGGTTTGGAACACTCCACAGACAGAAGCACGTATTATTGGCCATTGTGGATGAGTATGAATAGAAGTGGGTCTCAGTGAATCCTGGCTGTATACCTCCATCTGAAGAAAAAGAGGTTATTTTGGGGGGTGATGAAATGAACCATGAGTTAACATTTGCCCTCTCTTTTTGAAGATAAATTATAAGATGACTTTAGAGTTCACAGCTAGTAGCCCTACAACATGTAGGTAGAATCAGAGTTGCAACACATTTATCCATGTTCCTTTATTAGCATTGTTTAGCTCTGAAAAAAGTATATATATATATTAAAATATATAATAATAAAATATATTAAAAATATTTTTTTCTACCAGAAGATATATGCTATAAATGTAGAGAGAATTTTGGATCGTTTTTTTTTTTAATATTTATTTATTTAGGCTGCACCCGGTCTCACATGGGATCTTAGTTGCGGCATGTGGGGTCTTTAGTTGCCGCATGCCTGTGGGATCTAGTTCCCTGACCAGGGATCGAACCTGGTCCCCCTGCATTGGGAGTTCGGAATCTTAGCCACTGGACCACTGGGGAAGTCCCCAGAATTTTAGATCAACTTTTAACTAGAATTACTTATTTCCTTTTATTCAAATCATGGGCTACATACTTGTGAACATTTCATTAAAGAGGGATTAGGATGAAAGATACATCTTCTTTGACATTATTCTAAATGTTGACAGGATTGATCCGTCGGTTGCCTGCAGGCAAGTAGATAACCTCTCAAGATGTTCTCCATTTCTCCTGTATGACTTCTGATGTGCAGAGGTAGGAAATGTTATTTACAGGAGAAATGATTGCGTAGAATGACTTTTAAAAAATAACAGCTTTGTTTGGCTATAATTTAGATACATGAAATTCACATCTTTTAGAGAATACAATTTAATGGTATTGTATTAGTATATTTACAACATTACACAGCCATCATCACTAATTTAAAACATTTTCATCACCTCCAAAAGAAACCCCTTACATGTTAGTAGTCACTCCTCACCCTCACCCATCTCCATCCCTGGCAACCACTTATCTTACTATCTCTCTGGAATGGGTATGGGCTATACCCATACCGGAATGGGCAGTAGATTAATTATATATATATAAACATGTACACATTCTGTCTCTCTCTATATAGACATACACACAAATACACAATACGTGCATACACATACGTACATTTATATGTTATGTACAAAGACTTTGTATGAGAGAAACTCCTTTAGATTGCAAAAATGGAGACACAGGTGTTCAGGCATTCATGTGCATTCAGGTGTTAGAGATAGCATCAGATCCCACAGGTTAAGGGCTCAGTCCTACAAGATTCCCCCTCCCTGCTCCCGTCCCAGCACACACACTTCAGACTCCTATGGCAAGTCCAGGTTGTCATCTGTGATTCTGACCCATTGACTATGAAACAGGAGGAAAGGGAGTAGGGCACAACCTTCAGAAGAATGACATAGTCATGGAGGATATGACAAAACCTGGTTAGAACCAATTAGGCTCAGGATGGTGGAAGATTTGACTTCCAGTAAACCTTGAACCTCATTATATGCTCATTGTAATACATTAGTGTATATGCTAAACGACACACCCACGACAGTTCCAAGGCTGACCATAAAAGGCCAAAAATTGGGTGGTGACCCAATTCTTGGGAATTGCCACCCCTTCCCCTGAAATAGTTGGGATAATCCTCCCACTCGTTAGCCTATGAAATTACCCAGCCCATAAAAACTAATCACGCAATATTTCAGGGCTGCTCCCACCTTTTGAACGGACCACATTCTGTCTATGGAATGTGTATCTCCCAGGGCCTCCCGCCTTCTGATGTGGTCCATGCTCTGTTTATGGAGTGTGTATGTCTCTCAATAAATCTACTTCTTACCTATCACTTTTCCTCTCACTGAATTCCTTCTGCTCTGAGACATAAAGAATTTGAGCTTCAGCAAGTCCTGAGACCGGGTGTGCGATTTCAATTAAAGGACAGTGATTTTGAGTCCCAGTCTATGGGTTCAAGTCCCAGTCTGAGTTCTGGCTGGGTTCGAATCCCATCTGAGGTTATGAGGTTTCAGCTGTAGATGAGAGGTTCCCACAACTCCTTCCTTGGGTTCCATTAATTTGCTAGAGTGGCTCAGAACTCAGAGCAACATTTTACTTACTAGGTCACCTGATTATTATAAAAGGATATAATTCAAGAATAGGCAGATGGAAGAGATGCACAGGGCAAAGTATGTGAGAAGGGATGCAGAGCTTCCATGCTCTCTCTGGATGTACCACCCTCCCAGAATCTCCATGTGTTCACCAACCCAAAACCTCTCTGAACCCCATGCTTTTAGGTTTTTATAGAGGCTTCATTACATAGGTGCAATTGATTAAATCATGGGCCATTGGTGATTGAACTCAGTCTCTAACCCTTTTTTCTTCTCCCCTCCCCAGAGGTCAGGGAGGTGGGACTAAAACTTCCAACCCTCTAATCACATGATTGGTTCCTCCGGCAACCAGCCCCCATCCTTAGGTGCATCTCAAAATTGCCTCATTAACATAAACTCAGCTGTGGTTGAAAGGGGTTTGTTATGAATATCAAGGTCCTCCAATCTCTCTTATCACTTAGGAAATTCCAAGAGTTTTAGGAGCTCTGTGCCAGCAAAGGGGATGAAGACCAAATATATTTATTATAAAAAACAAAATTATAGCCATGGAACCACCCCTCCTCTGGGTTTGACTCTTTATCAAATCACTTAATAGCTTTGCTCAGGTGTTTCCCCATTTTTAAAATAAGGATGATAATAGAACCCGCACCATAGGAATTATGGGAAGGTTAGATCGAAGGGCACATGTGGAGAACAGAGAGCAACACCTGACCTGCAGTAAGTGTTATTTAGATGTTAACTATTATTACTGACATTTTAATATATCTCTCCCGACTCAACTATTTGATGATTTTTTGAAAGTAACTGACTATTGGCTCTGTTAGTAGTTTATACAGCAGGGTGACTCAGCTTAAATCAATGAGCCACAATTTCTCTCTACTCCACTGTCTACATTATGAGTTGTACTGCCTTTTCTGTGGTTTTCTCTGGGCTTCCTCATGACTCCACCAACCACCAACTCTTAGTTTTACTAACCTGTAACAGAAAATCTGACAGATTTGACAAATCCTAATAGAACGGAGGTGTCTGTGTTGAGTACAATGTCAACTGTAGTTCTGAACCAGGCTATGGAAGCAGGTCCACACGACACAGAGCCTGGCTACACACATACACACACACACACACACACACACACACACACACACACACACACACA